>NC_133380.1:11016738-11070634 GCF_049309525.1 Garra rufa
ATTTAAAATAACTGTTTTCTATTTGAATATATGTAAAAATTTAATTTATTTATGTGATTTCAAAGCTGCATTTTAGCATCATTACTCCAGTCATGATTTGCTGCTCAAAAACATTTATTATTATTATTATTATTATTATGAATAGAAAGTTCATTGTCTTGTTATCTCCCAAAAGATAACAAGACAATCTAAGAGTGTAAGAGGCATCATTGTGGAAAAAATATTTCTCAGCTTTTATTTACATTTGAACAAAAAGTAGCATGTCCAAAATTATTCATTCCCTTTGCAAACTGTCACAGTCTATGGGAAAATCCAAAGTTCTATACCATTCCAAATAGTCCAAGCTTTTCTAAAGCATCCTAATTACCCTGATTCATTGGGAACAGCTGTTTTAATCAACCCAACAGGTGAAAAACAGAAGCTCTCTGCTGTTGGTTTGTGGACAGTCATGGCTAAGACAAAGGAGCACAGTAAACGGCATCATGAAACAGGAGCAATACATCAAAATTCTCAACAACAACATTAGGCAGTCTGCAGAGAAATTTGACCTTGGGCACTAGACAATGACCCAAAACACACAGCAAAAGTGGTGAAGAAATGGTTAGCAGACAAAAACATTAACGTTTTGCAGTGGCCCAGCCAGAGTCCTGACTTAAATCCAATTGAGAATCTGTGGAGGGAGCTAAAGATCAGGATGATGGCAAGGAGACCCTCCAACCTGAAAGAGTTGAAGCTCATCGCTAAAAATGAATGGGCAAAAATACCAGTGGAGACATGCAAAAAGCTGGTCAGCAATTATAGGACGCGTTTGATTGCTGTAATAGCCAATAAAGGCTTTTCTATTGATTATTGAGAAGGGTATGAATAATTTTGGACACGCCACTTTTTGTTCAAATGTAAATAAAAGATGAGTAATATTTTTTTCCACAATGATGCCTCTTGTACATCGTCCTATTATCTTCTGGGAGACGTCTGTGTTATTTCTAATAAAAAAAAAAAATTAGCTGGTTCATAAAAGTAACTTTAAGTCGGAATTTGCCAGGGATATGAATAATTTTGGGTTTGACTGTATGTCTAGCTGATGGAAGACTGTGTATATTTGAGATAACGTTTTTTGCATTAGAGTTTGTGTAATATATTTAGTATGTATTAGTGCATGTTTGCATGTTCCTATGTGCATAGGTCAGCATACGTTATTAAAAGGAAGCTCTACTTCTACGCCATTTCATTTTATGTGGGATCACTCATTCAGATGACGACCTGTGCTGCGGGCACCTATATGTGACCATTGAACATTTATTACGGTGAAAAGTACCAGGAATGTGTGCAGTGATATAACATTTTATAAAGGTTGGTTTCATGCTTCACCAGTCTTCAGCATATACCAGCTGTGTACATATCCTATTCAGAGTGGGAGAGAGAGAGAAAGAGAGTGGAACAGAGCGAGCAGATAGCAGCATTTTGAAGCCTGTCTGCACAGAGATATTTCATAGACTTCTGTCAGACGGGCCATTTCAAAAACACATAATTATCAACAAAAGCACAAAAGCTCGGGAAGACATTGGTTTAATTAGGAGGAATGTATTGCCAAACTGCAAACGCACACAGCTTAGGAAAGAGAGAGAGAGAGAGAGAGAAAAAGAGAGCTGTTAGAAGTTAATCAACATTAGCCTTAATGATAAGGCCTCAGAGAAAATGTACAGACACACAGCGCCGCACAAAACCACATTGTTTGTCTGGGGTTTCCAAGAAATTATCCTTATTTCGCCTTAGAAACAGAAAAAGAAGACGAAGAAAAACACAGCATCGTCTCTCTGTTCCTCCTTCCTCTCCCACTGCTTGTCAGAAGAAAGGACAGAAAGGAGGGGAGCGCGAGGCGGCGAATCGGTCAGCAGACACGCGATTCTCGCGCTTCCAGCAGCTCGCGCTGTGCAGATAACGCGGGAATGTCAACGGTTTGACAGGCTTCCGACGCGTTACTCCCTTTCATCTCCGCCGTTGACAGCGCGGTTTAAAGCTCTTTTTGTACTTATATCTAAATTTGTGTTTTCGCAATGAGAAATCACTGAGCGGTAACGCATGTTTTCATGAGCTCGTCAAGGAGGGAGCAGATGAAAAGCCGTTTTACTGCACAAGCCTCCCTGTGATCTGAGGTGAAAACTACTTCGGCAACACACAAGGCTAAATTAAGGGCTTAAACTGTTAGTCATCAAACAATAGTCTCATATTTGTTTTTTTTCTTGGGTGCTATTTGTTAGTTAGTCTCTAACACACCAAACTAAACAATAATATTCGTTAAAAAAGTATATAATTGCATAGCATCCACCTTTTTCGTCCCATAAGAGTGGTATGTGTCTGGTTTCCAGTCTCATCTAGTTTTAGCTGTATAACACAGCTTGTTTTGCTGCTTGATATTGCAAATTGGTGTCTTATATTGTTTTAATGTATTATCTTAATTATGAATACACTGGTTTGTAGTGCAAACAGTTGTATCGTTTACTGCATGTTGTTATTCTTCTCATTGTTTCTCTAGAGCAGATAATGAACTGGAAGTCTCATCCATAGTCTTACTTCCTTGTTGAAGAAAAAGGTGATAGTTCAGTGGTTCACAACCAGGGGGCCGGGACTGATTGATTTAAAATAATACAAAACAAGCTTTAAAATGAGCTACAAGTGCTTAACCTCAAGATGTGACCTGACATGTTTCTTATTTTAATTTGTTACCTTATAAGAACTGACATTGTTATTTAAGAACCAAGTTTTTCCACAGTCAGGGAATTTTAAAAGTGCAATTTCCAGTCATGGATATTTATAAAATATTAAAAAGTCATGAAATTTTTTATAATGAATTTATCTTAATTTATGGAGCATATCAAATATTGTAAATCGTAGGGCTGTAACGTCCCAGTCGATTAGTCGATTAATTGGTCGATACGGTCTGGTTCGACCAAAATTCTGATTGGTCGATTTTTTGCCGCGCTCATTTCATCAGTTTGGCCGTGCTCATTTCATCAGGTGGAAAGCACTAATTGCTAATGGGGGTGTTTTCAGAGCACCCCTGTTTCACAGGGAACAGTCTGTTTTCAGAACACCCCCATTGTTTTCACTTTTTTGGATTAGCCCACTGGAGAAGAGAGACAGATAAGTAGGCTTTTGGGGCCGTTCACATGTAGCGTCTTTTGCGCGATCAAGTTCGTTATTTCAAATGTAGATGCGCGTCTTACGCGCGCATAATGGAAGCGACGTGGTCGCGACGCGCACGCGGTGCGACGCGCTCGTTTTTTCCGCTTCATCAGCTTCCTCACGTTTTTCCGTTACATTGAAACCTCAACAGAAACAGCTCATCATTGTGGTCCAAGGATTTTCTGAACTTTATGATTTGTCAAGCCTCCATTATTTTGACGCAAATAGAAGCAACAATGCATGAGACGCATATAGGCTTGGAGCTAGAGCGCAGCTGATGGTTGCTTAGAAACGGCAGACGCTTCCGGAGAGCAAGCGCCCGAGCGCTTTGTTGACATTAGGAAGAAAGCATCGCGCCTAGCGTTTTCCACGCGTTTTTAGGCGCGACATGTGAACGGCCCCTCATCCAAACGGAAAAATAATATCACGGAAGGAATTGTTAAGTACGGTGCCCGCCAGGGGACACCTTCGGTTCACTTATGTTTGTCGTGGCCACGACATATAAACTCGTGGGAACATGATATTATGTTGTGGCCACGACAAACATAAGTGAACCGAAGGTGTCCCCTGGCGGGCACCGTAGTTAAGTCTATTCGTGTCTCAGCCGCGTAGCTGAGCTCTAATGTTCAGCCTCGTTCTGTGCGAGCTGCGCAGAGCGGCTGAAATGATAGTGTCTGACAGTTATACTTATAACATATGACTAAAATAATTTTCTAAATTATGTTGCACATTCCTCAAAAGTTCTTGTGATATCACTAGTTGACAACATAGTACTGTTTTCAGAAATCACAGGCTATGATATTGCGCAGGTGCACGTGATGCACCGCTGTCAGAAACGACAGACGTGTGTCAGACTCATTTCAGTGCAAAATAATTAGGTAAAAAACGATTAAATATACTGCAAAAAGTTTTTTATGTTTATTTATAATTAATTTAGGCAGACAACAAGGCTACCAAGTACTGAGTACAGTAGGTATCTAATTAATGTAATGTACGTTTTTTTCCCTCCACAACGTCATTTTTAGTCGACTTTTAGTCGAAAGTTTCTGGACTTCAGTCGACCAAGATTTTCTTTGGTTGATTACAGCCCTAGTAAATCGGTTGGCAGTATGTAAACCCTGAAGAACATTAACTTTCTCGAATTATGAAATTTGTTGTCTTAATTATTAAAGCATTATATAAAGTAATGCTGTTTGTAAATGTTATTATAAATTATTTTATAAATATTAAATATTTGTCAAAAAAATCACAGCTTAAATATATTTATGACAAATGATAATGAGATAAACTCTAACAGATTTAATATTTATATCTAAAATAAATAATTTCATCAAAATACTACTTACTGCAATTATTAGTGTTACTAGTAAAACCATATAAATCAAAGTGTGTATGGACCATTCTAAAGAATTGGTGCAAACTGCTGTCCCACAACCAAAAACACATTTAAAAAGCATTTAAGTATTCAAATCTTAGATGTTTAGATCCTTCTATTATTTATTGAATCCCACAGTAATATTTACAATATTAGTAAGCTTAATATATTTAAAATCATCATTTATTGGGTGCTTTTAATTGGGAGTTGGCTGTCCCGAACCCTAAATTTCAACTTGCGAAAATGATATTAAAATAATTTTAGTATTTTTTCCTTTGTTGTTTTTAAAAGTATCTTTTTGATTATTTAAAAAAAATGTGTCCTGCATTTTCAAATCACTTTTTAATCAGCATATGTTTTAGTCTATTGGTTGAAACTAATTTTTAACTACACCCCTAAATTTATGATCAGGAAATATTCCTATGTCCCCCTCTCTCACATACATGGTGAGTAGATAGGCCCCATCATTTTGAGGTAAATTGTTTTCAAAAGTCTGAAAATCTGTGTGTAGCTTTAAGGAACGTCACTACAGAACACCTTTTTTTAAGTAATTAAACACACTTTTTTTGGGAGTTATCCCATAACAATTAGTTTTTATATGTGTACAACTGTTCACAACTGTGCAATCTAACCATGTGCTGATTAACATCTTTGAGCTACGTTCAAAAGTATCTACTAAAACAGTCATGACCAAAACATGACATCATTATTTTGGTAGAGAACACATATTCCTTTATTTGGGGGAAATAAACAAAATGTTTGTACAGTTATGCAATTTTTTTGTATTTTAGTATGTTTTAGTATGTGGTTTAAAGTTCTGTAATGTGGTTGCTACCAAAGCATTACTGTCACTACCAAAAAATGTGCAGTTACTACTGAAACATGGGATGTTTTGTCAAACATAAAGTATGCTAAATTATTGACAAAGATGTTATTATGGTGTTTGGTTCAATGTATATTCAAACTAATGAATTCTTACGTTTGAAATCAGTATGATCAACTTGCCTTTTAAAAAGAAAAATTGGATTCAAAATACAACAAATCTTATAAATTACACTTGAAATATTGTTAAAATGTAATTGTTATTGATTTACCTCTGAAAAGTGTAATAAAATAGCAATATATATATAAATTCTGACTTAAAGTTACTTATATTTAACCAGCAAGTTTTTTTGGATTAGAAATGACACAGAAGTCTCCCAGAAGATAATAAGACAATGTACAAGAGGCATCATTGTGGAAAAAATTATTACTCATCTTTTATTTACATTTAAACAAAAAGTGGCATGTCCAAAATTATTCATACCCTTCTCAACAATCAATAGAAAAGCCTTTATTGGCTATTAAAGCAATCAAGCGCTTCCTATAATTGCTGACCAGCTTTTTGCATGTCTCCATTGGTATTTTAGCCCATTCATCTTTAGCGATGAGCTCCAACTCTTTCAGGTTGGAGGGTCTCCTTGCCATCACCCTCATCTTTAGCTCCTTCCACAGATTCTCAATTAGATTTAAGTCAGGACTCAGGCTGGGCCATTGCAAAACGTTAATGTTTTTGTCTGCTAACCATTTCTTCACCACTTTTGCTGTGTGTTTTGGATCGTTGTCGTGCTGAAATGTCCACTGGTGCCCAAGGCCAAGTTTCTCTGCAGACTGCCTGATGTTGTTGTTGAGAATTTTGATATATTGCTCCTTTTTCATGGTGCCGTTTACTGTGATTAGGTTCCCTGGTCCACTGGCTGAAAAACACTCCCAAAACATTAGGTTCCCACCACCATGTTTGACAGTGGGGATGGTGTTCTTAGGGTTGAAGGCTTCTCCTTTTTTTAAGCCAAATGAAGACTACATCATTGTGGCCAAACAATTAAATTTTTGTTTTATCTGACCATAAAAAAGAAGACCAGAAGTCTTCTTCTTTGTCCAGATGAGCATTTGCAAAGAGCATTTGTGTGTCTTGTCTTGAGAAGTGGTGTCCTCCTTGGTCTGCGTCCGTGGAACCCAACGGTGTTCAGTGTCTGTTGGACTATCTGCCTTGAGATGTTGCCACCAGCAGAGCCCAGATTCATCAGGATGGTCTTGGTGGTGATCCTTGGATTCTCTTTTACCTCTCTCACTATCCTCCTGGCCAGCACAGGTGTCACTTTTGACTCCCGAACACGTCCTTTGAGATTTTTCACAGTGCAGAACGTCTTTTATTTTTTAATAATACTTTGCACTGTAGCCACTGGAACTTCAAAACATTTAGATATGGTCTTATAGCCCTTTCCTGTTTTGTGAGCAGCCACAATGCGCAGCCGCAGGTTCTCAGTGAGCTCCTTTGTCTTAGCCATGACTGTCCACAAACCAACAGCAGAGAGCTTCTGTTTTTCACCTGTTGAGTTGATTAAAACAGCTGTTCCCAATGAATCGGGGTAATTAGGATGCTTTAGAACAGCTTGGACTATTTGGAATGGTATAGAACTTTGGATTTTCCCATAGAATGTGACAATTTGCAAAGGGTATGAATAATTTTGGACATGCCACTTTTTGTTCAAATGTAAATGAAAGCTGAGAAACATCGTCTTATTATCGTTTTTGAGAAGCCAAAAAAACAAAAAACTGATGTTTCCAACTCTGACTTTGGACCAATTCTGTAGAATGGCCCATATACGTATGAAACTATTGAGTGCAACATTCTGTTAAGTGTTAAATAATTCTGTTGAGTAATGTTATTATATGAATGAATGTCATCTGTTTTCTTGATTTTATTCTTTTATTTTCAGACCACTGTAAACTCATGGAGTTCATGGAGAAAACAAAAGCAGACGGATCCGGGAGGAAAGTGCACTCTTGTGTGTTTGTGGATTGTCTTTTAATGGAAGGTCATTAGCCATCAGTGACTCTTCACAGGTAATCATTACACTAATCTTTACACTAAAAAGTTTAATCTGTGCTAATCGCAACACTTATTGACAGTGTCACAAACAGTGCCTAATTTGACCGCTGTGAAAATGTTTAAATTGGGTGTTTTCCTTATTGAGCCCTTGAGCCGAATAAACATACAAACACCATCCAATATCTGTCCAGACAGAGAAAGCTCAACTGTTTAACCTAGCTTTTACAATAACACAATTTGTATCAATATCAGAGCAGAGAGGACATCAAAACATATCTGAGCAATTATTACAGGTCTGGGTTGCATGAAATAGAAATGAAATGCGAGCAACAGCACAGCGCTTCACATAAGAGCAGCCTTAAGCGTTTGTTAAAGGAGCACCTCGGAAGAGTATTTTGTTCTCCTTCTTCACTCTTTTTCAAAGGCCACCTTTTACTGACCTCAATTTTAATCAGTACTTACTGACCCTGTCACCTGGTCATAATCTCCAGTGTATTGGATTTAGCAAGGGTCTATATTAAGATTCAGGCCCTTGGCGAAGGTAGAGGTTTTTTAATTTTCCTGTGACATTAAGACACCGCGGCTGCAGGGCACACTCCGGTGCGCGTGAAACCCTGCAAGAGGAATGGGAAAAAGCTAAGGGTATCTCTGTGGAGAGAGCAGAACTGCTCGCAGGGGGCCACCGAAGCACCAAGCAACTGGCGAGATTCCTTGCAATATTCCATGAAATTTCAAGACACTTAAGCCATTTGCACGCATGCACGCAAAACTCTCGCATTGCTGAATTTCGTCTAATATTATCTCAAGAAACACTCCAGCTCTTGTCCTCAATCTCTCTCCAATCATATGAGATCATTGTGTCGTTTTAATTGTCAGCGGGGAGAAATGCATGAGTGGAACGCTTGAATACAAAGTTCATATCTACTAATCATTTAATTATGATCGGGAAATCTAATGAAGCGGAAAGATTAATTAAGTGGCATTTCCTTGATGCTCTGATTGATTTAGAATTACAATGTCTTTCCACAAGAAGCTCAATAATAATTAATAAATTATTTAAATAAACTTGAAAGACATCGAACACTTGGAGTTCGATGCATGAGACTCTTTCCGAGTCAATGAAAACTTGTCACTGTGAAATAGAAATAAGGAAGTCATCTTTAAAAGTAGTCTTAAGTTATTATTATTATTATTAATATGTGTGTTTATTTATCTAACAAATATTTGTAGCAGTGACAGTGTAAATCAGTTTTCATATCTACATATATATGCACTGAAAGAAATTAGTGACTCAGAAATAGCTAGAATTCACTAATGATCACAAAGAAATAGCGAGTATCACAGTGGATTAACTTTTTAAACGTGTTTTACTATTTTAATAGTATTTTATTATTTTATAGCTTTGAATATTTATTTATTCTTTTTAATATTTTTAAGGTGCATAGTGATCTAAATCTAGATAAATAGCTATTGAAACACAAATATTATTTAATGTTTTATTCATTTTTAAAATGTATATGGATCTAGATCAATAGCTATAGAAACAAATATGTTTTTTTTGTGTGTATATGAATCTAGATCTAAATCAGTAGCTATAGAAGCATAAATATTATTTGAAACATAAATAATATTATTATTTAGTGTATTTGGATCTAGATCTGGATCAATAGCTGTTGAAACAAATATTTTTTTCATTTATTGTATTTTTTTTTTTTTACAGTGTATATGGATATAGATCTTAAAACCTTTTTTAATGTATTGTAGTTTATAAATTTTTACAGTCTATATGAATCTAGATCTATATCTATATCAGTAGCTATTGAAACAAATATGATTTTTATTTAATTTTTTTATTTTTTTGTTTATTTTTTACAGTGTATATGGATAGATTAAGAGCAGTAGCTATTGAAACAAATATATATTTTTTTACAGCGTATATGGATCTAGACCAATAGCTATTGAAAAATAAATAAGTATATATTACAGTGAGATATTTTAGTGAGATAAATAAGTATATTACAGTGAGATATATTTTATATACACTGTAATATAAAAATATATATTACAGTGTATATGGATCTAGGTCTAGTTCAATAGCATTGAAACAAATATTTTGTCTTTATTTATTTATTTTTAAAGTGTATATGGATCTAGATCTAGATCAATAGCTATTAAAACATAAATATTATTTTATTTTTTATTCATTTTACTACTTTATTACAGTGTATATGGATCTAGATCAATAGCTATTAAAACAAAAAATGTTTGTTTTATATATATTTTTTTACAGTGTATATTGATCTAGATCTCTTTTATTTTGTTTTATTTTATTATTTACTTGCAGTATATATGTATCTAGATCTAGAACAACAGCTATTGAAACAATTCATTTTTTTGAAAATGTATTTTATTTAATTCATAATTATTTATTTTACATTGTATATGGATGTAGATCAATAGCGATTAAAACAGATATTATGTTTATTTTTATTGTAATATTTATATTATTTATTTATGTATTATAATATTTTACAGTGTAAATGGATCTACATCCAGATCAATAGCTATTGAAAAATATTATTTTATTTTATTTATGTATTTATTTTTTAACAGTGTATATGGATCTATATCCAGATCAATATATTTTAAAACATAAATATTATATATATTTTTTTAAATAATAATAATAATAATAATAATAATAATAATTCAGTTTATAATAATAATAATAATTATTATTACATATACAGTGTATATGGATTTAGACCAATAACTACTGAAAGAGAAATATACCAATAAAGAAATAACATGTGACAAAAAATGTTGGTACATCTTTGCTGGTTTGTGGTTGTCACTGAAAAATATAATTAAAACCAACATCTATGTAACTGGCTTTAAAAATATCTCTCCCACAGCCCTGGCATCTTTATCTCTCCGGACGGACTTGCACTCCAAGGTGCTTTTTCTTCGCAAAGGAATTTTGCATGATGCCTTGAAAGCAGCAGAAACATCAGGCTTCGTATCAGCAAGATCAGAAGAGAATAAATGGTGCTGTCACTGTCCAAAGAGGAAAATGCAAGGTGCTTTTTTCTGCCAGTGCTGTTTGAACAACTTTTATGCTGTCATGAGACCTAATGGTTAAAGAAAGAAGGGCAAGCATTGTCATTTACATTCACATGTATTCATTTTGCAGATGATTTTATCCAAAGTGACTACAAATGAGGAACGTTGAAAGCAGATTATCATAGGGGTCAACACCAGCCAACATTAGGCAAGACACAAGGTAAGATGATAGAAAATACCATTTACTACGACTGATTCTCATGCAGACGATTCAGGATCCTATAGAAACATACTTTCTTTGTGAGATTAAATCAGTATAATCAAACAAACCTTAATAGAGGGAGTAAACAAAAGATGTGGTTCCATGTCTATGAGATACCACAGATGTGTTAACTGAATTCATCACCATTTTCTCAGGATGTGTAGAGGATGTGATTAGCATCCTGGTTGTGGAGCCGTGGTAGTGCTTGGGAATGGTGGTCATGGATAGGAGCGGTGGGGTGACAGTGATGTATAGCTCCTGGCGCTGAGCAGTCTTTGCCTGTTGATTACCTTGGCAACCTGAATGTGGAAACTCTGCTGAATTTGTTAGTTAGAATACTCTAGAATGATAAAACAAAACACACAGATGTTATATACATAACAGAATAATGTTTACAGGTGAAACCTATAAATGTCCAAATATATTTTCATCCCAAAATCAAAAGAAATAAGAATTTATATTTATATTAAAGACCAGTAAGACTGTTCTCATTACCATTACACCAAAAATAGTATTCTCATTGCTGTAATAATGATAATTTATTTAAAAGATAATACAATAGTATTAGTAATAGGATAGTATTACAATTTACCATCACCACACATAACTAAGGCTGTCACGATTCCTTAAATTCGGTTCTAGTACTCGATTAAAAAAAATCCTAAACTGCAATAGTGTCGAGTAATACCGGAAGTGGCACATTCCGTGGACGAGAATTCATGAAACCATGAAAATCATAATAAACCATAATGCTATTGTGAATTCACAAATGCTACGATTCAATTCAATCAGTGATGCAGGTTTAATATATGGGACCCTGGACCACAAAACCAGTCATAAGGTTAAATTTTACATCATATGAAAGCTCCATAAATAAGCTTTCTATTGATGTATAGTTTGTTAGGATAGGACAATATTTGGCTGAGATACATCTATTTGAAAATCAGGAATCTGAGGGTGCAAAAAAATCAAAATACTGAGAAAATCACCTTTAAAGTTGTCCAAATTAGGTTCTTAACAATGCATATTACAAATCAAAAATTACATTTTGATATATTTACAGTAGGAATTTTACAAAAAATCTTCATGGAACATGATCTTTATTTAATTTCCTAATGATTTTTGGCATAAAAGAAAAATCTAAAATTTTGACCCATTCAATGTATTTTTGGCTATTGCTACAAATATAGCCCAGCGACTTAAGACTGGTTTTGTCGTCCAGGGTCACATATGCGCTTTAATTATTTACATGCATTACGTACGAGCTCCTTAGAGTGGCTCCATTCACAGTAAATGCTGCTCCACACAAACTGTTATCAGTTAGGCAACATTTACCATTTCATCAGATTTGTAAGGTAAATAATTTTATAAACCTAAGCAAGCACAGGAGAATACATCAATATCTCTCTCAATATGCTAACTGTTTATAACAAAATATTTTATTTCAATAGTTTATTTCAAAATAAAAGCTCAAACCCTCGCTCAGTTTACAAATTAAGAAATGTCCAGATATTAAAGATTAAGTGGACATTTAAATTTTGGTTTTAAATATTAAAGATTAGATCGCACAGTAATGTGTAAAAAAAAAAAAAAAAAAATTCTTCAATCCGTTGGTTCCCTCTGCAGTCATTTGTTATAATACGTAATGTACATTAGCATTATTATTTATAATACATTATGGAATTTCACAGTTTTGTTCAATAAACCATGATTACTTGCTTTTGATATGTTATTTGAACCAATTATTGCCTCATTGCTATTATATATGTATTTTAAGTCATTTTAAAAGCTAGCTTAGGTCTATTTTTATTACCTAAAAAAATACTCAATTAATCATCAGAAGAATCAACTGATTAATTGATTACCAAATCGTTAGTGACAGCCCTACACATAACCATTCAAAAGTAATTTAATATTATATATTATTTAAAATTTTAAATATTTAAATGGCATTTATCATAATTCTCATGCAGGAATACAAATATGCCAATTACGCTATTAAGAGTTTTGCTAGAAATATGTTTAATTATCATTTAAACAATGTCACGATCCAAAAAAAAAAAAAAAAAAATCTCTTGAATTTAGGGAGAAATGTGACCTGGACTTTTTTTCTTTATAAGATTCACCCTTGCAGTTCAAGCTAGTGATATGCATTCACCAAAAATTAATTGACAGTGGGACACCTTGGTGTTTTATAAAGCTTTTCCCAACACCGTTCTGAATCATAAACTCTGCAGTGCCATAAAAATTATCCAGTATGACACGTGAAATGAGGTTGAGAGTTAAACTCGAGCATTTCAGCCCTTTCAGCCCGTCCCGCTTTGGCCAGAATAAAGATGAGCTGAGTCCTCTGTCTCGGCACATTTGCTGTGTAGTATTAAAAGAGAACATCTTTACCACCAAACATCGCCCCGAGCAAGACTATCGACTCTCGTCTCCAAGAAGAAATGGATCAAATGAAATATTAGATGGCCAACGGTTCCCTGCAGCCAGCAGTGGTTGAGGTCCCGCATTAGCGAGCGGATTGTGGTGCCATGCTGAATTGTCTGGGTTGGGGAGGGATGATGAGGTGCTTTGCCAGGGCAGGCCTCAGGTGCCAAATGTGGTGTTGAGAGAGAGCAGGAGAGTAATTCTCCCCGCTGGAGCGAGCGCTCACAGTTTAAACACCCCGGGCGCCCGGCCATCTCCGTCTCACATAACAGCATCTACACGGCCGTTTCTACTCACATGCACTTCTTCAGCAGTTTAGCGAGGAGGAGAAAGACGGCATGAAAGAGAGGAAAAATAGAGACGGAGTGAGAGAAAGACAGATAGAAAGAAAGAAAATGAAAAAGAGGGAGAGAGATAAGACTGCAAAAGTGGGTCAAGGACTCAGTTCAACCATAATTACAGAACCCCCAACACCACAAGCTGGAAGATCAATCCGGCATGGGATTTAGGAACCTATTGTCTCTCTCTCCTCTCTCTCTCCCCCCTCTCTCTCTCCTTGTGAACAAATCTGTTTTTGCAGGATTTTTCAGCCCTGCCTTTTGCCATCAAGCCCTTTAATTAAGATTAGGCTGGAGCTCTCACTTCAAACTCCCAGCAGCAGAACTGAATTTTAAGGTGAATCACACAGCAACCTGTCGAGGACACAATTCACCCCAAAATAGAACAAATAAAGTAAATGGGGAAAAAAAAGCATTGAGACATGTTTTATTGACATTTTCCCCTAATATTGTCACAACTGTAATGTGTCTAGACATTTTATTACATTGTTTATTTTAAATGGTGATTTTTATTAGACACTCAACATTTGAAGTGGATCAAAAAAGTTCAACTAAGTTGTCCTAAGACAAGAACACGGGTATTATTATTATTAAGGTATTATTATATATATATAAAAAAAATATTTTAGTTTTTAAAAATATTTCAAATTATTAATTATTATTTTATGTTATAATTTAGTTATTATATTTTAAACAAAAGTTTTAGAAGTAATAATTATTAATTTAATCACACACACACACACACACACACACACACACACATATACACGCACACACACACACACACACACACACACACACACACACACACACACACACACACACACACACATACACACACACACACACACACACACACACACACACACACACACACACACACACACACACACACACACACACACACACACATATAATTACTTATTATTATAGTTTGCTAATATTTCAAATTATTCATTATTATATTTAATTACATATATACACACTCACACACACATATTATTATTATTATTATTATTGAGGTATTATTATTATTATAGTTTAAAAATTATTTCAAATTATAAATCATTATTTTTATCACACACAGATAGAAATAAAAATATATAGAGGTATTATTATATTTCTTTAAATATTATTTCAAATGATTAATTATTATTTTATTATTACAATTGCCATTTTCCCTAATATTGTCATAACTGTAATATGTCTATACATGTTATTACACATTTTTTTCAATGCTAATTGTCATTAGACACTGAATACATAATAAAAATAATAATTATAATTATTTTTAATTAATTAAAATTATTATTGAGGTATTATAGTTTTTAATAATATTTTGAATTATTACTTTTTAATATTTTCCATTTTAGTTTTTATAATTTCTTTAATGTCTATATAATTTTATACATTTATGATAAATTGTCAGTTATTTTAGTTTAAAAGTTTAAAATTTTGTTTAAGTTTAAACGAGAAATATATATCATATATATATATTAATATATGATATGTGCTGTCTTTTTAGTATCTCTTTTTTCTGATTTTAGATTTTAATGATTTTAATTATGTTAACACTTTACAGTAAGGTTTATGAGATACAGTTAACATTAGTTAACTACATTAGTTAGGATGAACTAAGAATGAAGACTTTTAGAGCATTTATGTTAATTTTAGAATTTACTAATGCATTATTAAAATCACAAGCTGTGTTTGTTAACATTAGTTAATGCACTGTGAATTAACATAAACAATAAACGGCTGAATTCTTATTAACTAACGTTAACAAATAAATAGTGTAATAAATGTATTGTTCATTGTTCATTCACGTTAGTTAATAATACATTAACTAATGACAATAAAGTGTCACCATGTTTTGTCATTTTGGGCTGACATATGACCTAAACATAAACCTTAAAACGTTTTTGTTAGAACAACACACCTCTGTTGTATCCTCCTGACAAAATCGCCCAAACCTTCATTTCACCGCAGATTGTGGGTTTTCACAAGAGCTACACGTGTCTGAGGAGCTTTATCAGAGGCTGATGTCAAAATGGCCCGTGGCAGTCTCTTGTGTTTTATGATCCAGGGTTAACACTCCATTCCGAATATTTCTTTGGAGACCTAAAAGAAATGACAGTAGGCTACAGTGACTGAATGCGATGCCACAGGTCAGGCTACTGCTGCCGTGTCTAATGGATTCTCATGCGTCGCCCTGACATTCACATTGGCAGGTGTTATTGACAAAGAGGCGGTCCAGCGATAAATTTTATACGTGAAACACTTCACGTGGCATCGAGTGCTGCATCTGAGTTCCCTCTGTTGCCTAGGGCTGTGGTACCGCAGAACGTCCATTAATAAGGGCCGGCAGACAGCTTCATCATGTCCTCTGGTCTGACGTTAAGCCAAAAAACGATATGAGAGAAATATGAAAAATCATGTTTAGGAAAGTAGATACTTTCTATGGGATAATCATTTATTTTGTTGAAAATGTTTGCAAATAGTTTTTGTTTGTTTTGCACATAACCACAGGATGCCCAGATTTACTGGTGCAGAAACAGACAAAAATAGACTCATGAAATAACTGATGTTGCACAATATTTTCCAATTGATTAAAACAACTCCAAATATAAATATTAGAAGAAAAACATGAGCTTAAAAAAAGAGAATTAGAAATGGTACAAATACAAACTGAAAAAAAAAAAAAAAAAATTAAAAAAAAAAAAATAATAATTAAATGTTTGTTATAAATGTTAAAAACCAGAAAACATTTTCTATTATAGTTTAGTATATATTTTCTAGTTTAGTTTAGTTAAGTAATAAAATAAAAAATTGATTCATTAAATAACTGATGTTGCACAATAGGATTGATTTTTTCCCCCCATTGATTAAAACAACACCAAATATAAATATAAGATGTAAAAATTAAGCTTTAATAAATTTAATTAAAAACGGTGAAAATGTTATAACTGAAAAAAATTGAAATCAGAATTATAATTGGTAACTAAAATCTGATAACATTTTCATTACTTGAAATAAAATAATAAAACATTAACTGAAAAAAATAAAATAAATTTTATATATATCTATATCTATATATCTATATCTATATATCTATATCTATATATATATATATATATATATAGATATAGATATAGATATAACTTATTTTAACTAGTTGACAAGGTAGCATTTTTCATTTTAGTTTAGTTCAGTTTAATTAAGTACTAGTTTAGTTTAAATGGAAATAATTTTTTTAAATGACAAAAGAGCATTACAAAAGGTATATAAGGTATATAAAAATAATTACAAATATCAGTAATAAATATTAAAACAAAACTTTCTAAACATATTTTTTTGGAAAACTAAAAATGATGCAACAAAATTATTATAACTTTAAACTTAAAATGAAAATAGAATATATAAAAAATATATAATTTATTGTAATTATCAAAAACTATAATAGCATATCAATGACACTTAAAATACTAAAATTACTAAAGCTGAAATAAATACAGAAACATAAATATTTTTTAAAATGACAGAAGTGCATAAAATTGATAAATCAAATTAAAAATATTAAAGACAATTCAAAATATCAGTAATTACTTTTATATGAATTATACTAAAATAATTCATTACCACTGTAGCATCGTCTGATACAATCATTCATCAAGGCAGCATTTCTCATTTTTGTTTAGTTTAGTTTAATTAAGTACTTAGTTTAGTTAAGAACTAAAATAACTAAAAATAAAAATAACAATTTGTTTTTGGAAAAAAAAAAAAAAAAAAAAAATGACGCTACAAAATTACTAAAGCTAATTTAATATAATTATCAAAAAATATAATAGCACATCACTGATTAAAAGTAATAAAATTACTAAAACTGAAATAAAATCTAATCTAAACAGTTTTAAATAACAAAAGAGCATTCAAATTGATAAAACTAAAATTAAAATATTAAAGATAATTTAAAATATCAGTAAATAATACTATATGAATTATACTAAAATAATTAATTACCACTGTATTTGTCACGACCACACACAAAGGGAGAAGGTGAGTATCTTTCAAGGTATTTATTAACAAACGTGCACAGTTCAACACACGTGCAATCAGGTGAGTAAAGGTCTCTGTGGTCTAATCTTCAAACAAACACAACAGGTGAGTTCAAGTTCATAAGGATCATGGCGTTAGCAATAGTCACTTCCCTCTAACACGATTCACGTGTTTCACAGGAGAACATCAGAGCAATCCACGAGGAGCACAGGAGAACATCGGAAGAATCCACGAGGAGCACAGGAGAGATAACAGGAGGGGGAGAAGATCCACAGAGAAGCATCCATGCAACTTCGATACCAGCCGGTGAGTGAGTGGCAGAGGTAGGTATATAAAGGGTGTGGTGATTGCTGGTGCAGGTGACGGTGATTAGTATTCTGGTGATGGTTCACGGGTGTGCTGTGGTGGTGATTGGCTGGTTGGTGGAGGATCGTGGTGATTGGGGCTGAGGGAACGTGCAGAGGGTGTGACATCACCCCCTCCTCCACGGGTGACTCCTGGCACCCAAGAACGGCGACGGGGACGACCACGACCTCTGGGAGCTGGGCGTTCGGGATGTTGGCGGTGGAATTCCTCGAGGAGAGTCGGGTCCAGGATGTCGTCACGGGGTATCCACGATCTCTCCTCGGGTCCGAACCCCTCCCAGTCCACTAGGTACTGGAGCTGGCCGTTCCGCCGCCGGGAGTCTAGGATTTCTTGGACTTGGTAGATGTTATCTCCAAGGATCTCTGGCGGGTCGGGAGGAGGAGGTGACTCCGATTCTGTGGAGGAAGGGAACAGGGGTTCAGTGTGGCGTTTGAGTAGGGAAACGTGAAACGAGGGGGCGATTCTGTAATGTGGAGGTAGGTTTAGACGGTAGGTGACAGGGTTGATCTGTGAGTGCACGGTGAAGGGCCCTATGTAGCGGGGACTCAGCTTCCTACTGGGCAGCCGGAGGCGTATGTCTCGAGTGGACAACCATACCTGGTCCCCGGGGAGGTAAACTGGGTTGGGTAACCTACGGCGGTTGGCATGTTCCGTATGCCTCCGTACTGCCCGCTGGAGATGGACGTGCGCTGAGTCCCACACCCTCTCGCTCTCTCGGAACCAGTGATCTACCGCGGGCACCTCGGAGGACTCTCCAGTCCATGGAAACAGAGCTGGTTGATAACCTAGAATACATTGGAATGGGGTTAGACCAGTAGAGGTTTGACGGAGGGAATTTTGCGCATACTCAGCCCACGGTAGATACTGGCTCCAGGTGTTTTGATGTTGGGAACAGTACGTCCGAAGGTAGCGGGAGATTTCCTGAATTTTCCGTTCGGTCTGCCCGTTCGTCTGAGGGTGATATCCGGATGACAGGCTGACTGTGGTACCCAGAAGTTGGAAGAAGGCCCGCCAGACCCTGGAAATGAATTGGGGTCCCCGATCGGACACGATGTCTTCTGGGAGTCCGAAGTTCCGGAATACATTGTGGAACAGTGCCTCTGCGGTTTCTAGTGCTGTGGGGAGACCTTTGAGAGGTATTAATTTGCAAGCTTTCGAGAATCGATCGACTACCACTAAAATTGTGGTGTAACCCTGAGAGGGGGGCAGGTCTGTGGCGAAGTCAATGCCCAAGTGTGTCCAGGGTCGGCGGGGAATAGGTAACGGTTGTAATTTACCTTCGGGTAAGCGGCGTGGGGTTGTGTTGACGGCGCAGACCGAACATCCTTGGACGTACCGTTCCACTTCCCTGCTCATGTTGGGCCACCAATATTTCTGCTGGAGGAGCGAGAGGGTTCGCCTGCTGCCAGGATGTCCTGAGCCGGGGGACGTGTGCGTACTATCCAACAGAAGGGGTCTGAGACGGCTTGGGACATAGACACGACCCGGGGGAAGCTCCGGTGGTGCAGGTTCCTCGAAGGTGGCGGCCCGTATATCTTCATCCAGCTGCCATAGTATGGGTGCGAGAAAGACAGATGGGGGTAGAATTGGATCAGGATCGTCAGAGGTAGGTTCAGGTGAGTGCATACGTGATAGGGCGTCTGCTTTGGTGTTTTTATGGCCGGGTTGGTAAGTAATGTTGAAATTGAATCGGGCAAAGAATAATGACCAGCGAGCTTGGCGGGCATTTAGTCTCTTGGCGTGCTGAATGTACTGGAGGTTCTTGTGGTCGGTTATTACGGTGAAGGGGAACTGGGCTCCTTCCAACCAGTGCCGCCACTCTTCGAGGGCGAGCTTTATGGCCAGCAGTTCGCGGTCTCCAATTCCATAATTCTGCTCAGCTGGGGTGAGTTTTTTGGAATAGTACGCACACGGATGGAGGGATCGGGGTTCATCAGACCACTGGGACAGCACAGCTCCTACGCCCACGTCCGCCGCATCTACCTCCACCACGAAGGGCCTTGAAGGGTCGGGGTGCTTGAGGATGGGAGCGGTGGTGAACATTAGCTTTAGACGGTCGAAGGCTTGCTGAGCCTCTGGAGTCCACTGTAGTACCCGGCGTCCTCCCTTTAAGAGGGAAGTGAGTGGAGCCGATAGGAGGCTATAGTTCTTTATAAAGCGTCGGTAGAAGTTAGCGAAGCCTAAGAAACGCTGAAGCTCCTTCACCGTCTTGGGCTCCGCCCACTTGGCCACTGCGTCCACCTTGCCGGCTTCCATGCGAACTCCCTCCGCAGTGATCACGTATCCGAGAAAGGAGATGGAGGGCTGATGGAATTCACATTTTTCTAATTTTAGATAGAGTTGGTACTCACGGAGGCGTTGGAGAACCTGACGGACGTGGTCTTGATGTTCTTTGAGGTTACGTGAGTAAATGAGGATATCGTCAATGTAGATGATTACGAATCGATGGAGGTAGTCGCGGAAGATTTCGTTCATGAAATTCTGAAATACGGAAGGACTGTTAGCCAGGCCATAGGGCATCACCTGATATTCATAGTGACCGGTGGGGGTGATGAAGGCGGTCTTCCACTCATCTCCTTCTCGGATACGGATCAGGTTGTATGCACTGCGGAGGTCGAGTTTGGTGAAGACGCGGGCTTCCCGTAGTTCCTCCAAGGCAGCTGGCACGAGAGGAAGTGGATAGGCGAATTTCACCGTGGCGTCGTTGAGCACCCGGTAGTCTATGCAAGGTCTGAGCCCACCATCCTTCTTGGGGACGAAGAAGAAACTGGATGCTGCTGGGGACGTGGAAGGTCTGATGAACCCCTGTTGGAGAGCCTCCTGGATGTAATTCTCCATGGCTTCCTGCTCAGGACGTGAGAGGGGGTAGATCTTCCCGTGGGGTAGTTTGGCGCCTGGCAGCAGGTCGATACTACAGTCCCAGGGCCGGTGCGGTGGTAGTTGTGTGGCCCGTTCCTTGCTGAAGACATCGGTGAAAGACTGATAGACGGGGGGAATGGCGGTGGCGGATGGAGTGGCAGGGCTCTCTATGGTGGTGGCGTGCAGAGGGATAGGACGGTATGGAGACTCTGCATCTGACGAGGAAGGACGGTAGCCGTGGTCCTCACACGTCTTGCCCCACTCCAGGACTTCTCCTGTGCTCCAATCTATGCGGGGTTGGTGCTTAATGAGCCATGGTCTGCCCAGGATGACATCCACGTTGGCTCGCGGGAGTACCAGGAGGGTCAGATGTTCACGGTGGTTGTGTTGGGAGACGAGGGTCACTTTTCTGGTCCGGCGAGATATCTTACCATCGCCCAATGGTGAGTTTTGGATTGTGGTAATTTGGTATGTGACCTCATTTTGAACGGTGGGAATTCGATGTTTAGCAATGAAGTGTGATGAAACAAAATTGCCAGCCGCTCCGGAATCCACGAGCACATAGATGGGGAGAGTACGAGAGTTTACTATTAGTTCAGCGGTAATATGGGGTAAGAGAGACATGGCCGGAGTAATAGATACGGTACTCACCATTGGACGAGGCGGGCGGACTGGACAGGCACTGATGAAGTGAGAGGCTTCTCCACAATATAGGCACAGACGATTATTAATTCGTCGTTTCCTCTCCGCAGGATCCAGGCGATAGGAGTCAGTAATCATAGGCTCTTCCGCATCTCGTTGGGGTGACGGTGTTCGGAGTGGAGGGAAGCTGGGTACAGACTTTGTAGAAGGACACGCTGAGAGATGTTGAGAAATGCCTACTGCCTTCTTAATAAAGGTTTCCAGCGGCACGTTGTCATCGTAAATAACCATATGCTTGCGGATCTGGGGTTTAAGCCCCTTACGGTAGGCTGCTAGGAGAGCTACTTGGTTCCAACCACTGGTGGCCGCTAGGGAGCGGAAGCGCAGGGTGTATTCATGGATATTGGACGCACCTTGATTCAGAGTGATCAGTTCGTCGTGCACGGAAAGGGGAGTGAGCGCAGCTCCAAACACGTCCTTGAAGTGGGCAACGAAAGCATTATAGGAGATTAAAGCGTCGCTCCGTGAATTCCAGAGTGCGTCTGCCCATTGGAGTGCCTGCCCAGTGAGGAGGGAAATCATAAAAGATATTTTAGAAATTTCGTTAGGAAACTGGTGTGCGTTGGCTTCAATATAGAGGGAACTTTGCAGGAGGAAACCATTGCAACCACCCGGGTCTCCGGAATAACTCATGGGGCGAGAGAGGGGCGTGTTGGAAATCGTCGTTGGAGCAGCAGGTAGAGATTGACGAAGGACGTTTACCATATCCGCAAATGGATCGGGGGTGTCTTCGGTGATAGCGGCGCTCGCCTCCATGAGTGACGCGGTGAGTTAATATTTTACGGGCTGGTATCCTGTCACGACCACACACAAAGGGAGAAGGTGAGTATCTTTCAAGGTATTTATTAACAAACGTGCACAGTTCAACACACGTGCAATCAGGTGAGTAAAGGTCTCTGTGGTCTAATCTTCAAACAAACACAACAGGTGAGTTCAAGTTCATAAGGATCATGGCGTTAGCAATAGTCACTTCCCTCTAACACGATTCACGTGTTTCACAGGAGAACATCAGAGCAATCCACGAGGAGCACAGGAGAACATCGGAAGAATCCACGAGGAGCACAGGAGAGATAACAGGAGGGGGAGAAGATCCACAGAGAAGCATCCATGCAACTTCGATACCAGCCGGTGAGTGAGTGGCAGAGGTAGGTATATAAAGGGTGTGGTGATTGCTGGTGCAGGTGACGGTGATTAGTATTCTGGTGATGGTTCACGGGTGTGCTGTGGTGGTGATTGGCTGGTTGGTGGAGGATCGTGGTGATTGGGGCTGAGGGAACGTGCAGAGGGTGTGACAGTATTATCGTCTGATACAATCACTGCACGAAGGCAGTATTTCTCTCTCTCTCTCTCTCTCTCTCTCTCTCTCTCTCTCTCTCTCTCTCTCACTCACTCACTCTCTCTTTAAATTTAGTTTAATTAAGTACTTAGATTAGTTAAGTACTAAAATAATTAAAACTAAAAATAACCAAAACTTAACTTTCTAAATATATATTTGCAAAAAAATTAATAAAAATGACTGAAAATATTAAAGATAATTCAGAATATTAGTAATTAATATTATATGAATTATACTAAGTAATTAATTACCACTGTATCGTCTGATACAATCACTGAACCAAGGCAGCATTTCTCATTTTAGTTTAGTTCAGTTAAAATAACTAAAACTAAAAATAACCAAAACTAAACTTTGTAAACATATTTTTGAAAAACTAAAACTAAAAATGGTGCAACAATATTACTAAAAATGTAAAATTAAAAAATTAAAACAATATATAAAAAACACCTAATTTAATATAATTATTAAAAACTATAAAAGCATATCAATGACATTAAAACAGCACTGATTAAAAGTAATACAATTAATAAAACTGAAATAAAAAATAAATCCAAATAAAAAATATTTTAAATGACAAAAGTGCTTAAGAAAACGGATTAAACTAAAATGTAAAATATTAAAGATAATTCAAAATATCAGTAATTACTATAATATTATATGAATAATACTAAAATAATTAATTACCACTGTATCATCATCTGCACCGTGGTACAGAAACAGTTCTTTAGGTAAAGGCACTGCTATAGCACAATTTCAGTATAAGGGGGCAATTGATATATATTAATAAAATGATTACTAGTCAAAAATGTACTTTCATCTCCCTTTAAGTCTAATCAACACACAAAACAAGTTGAGAGATTCTCCAGTCATCACATATTGTGTGACATCAAGAGATTGAACACTTGTGCCTATGGCCAGCACACAACAGCTGCACCGCAACCTGTCGGCATTTGTGTAAAGCACCCCGGTGAATCTCATCTCTCAAGAGCGGAGGCCAGGGACAATGTCCCTGAGAAAGACCGACTGCACATAACTCTGGCCTGATCGGACAGGCCATTCTCTGTGTGTGATTGATAATGCCTGTCCGCTGCGAGGTGAAACACAATGGCGTTTGGCAGCCACCTGATTCGAATGGATTGCAGAAAATGAAATCGATGTGGCTCTGTGGAGACGGGTTGCTTGAACTGCCTCTATCGGACCCGTCATCAATACAATTATTGATCCCAAGGGGAAAATGTTGGCCTGTGCACTCCGCCAGACTAACTGATTAAAATTACCGCAAGAGAATGAATGCGAGATTTGATTGGAGGAGAAAACACAGCACTTTTAAAGCAATCTGTCATCAAGATAAGAGCTTTCTAATTCATGCTTCATGAGTCACACGGCTACAGAAAAAAATGTGATGATGTACTCTTTTTCTACTAATGATGGAAAAACTAGCTGGCAATGTGTTTAAATAAGCCCATCAATGGTCAAACTTCAGTCAAATGGTAGTGTACTTGCAAACACCATTTGAGTAAGGGAAGTATAACTAGTTACTCTATCAAGTGTCATATTCCAAGTCTCCTCAAGTCATACCAATAATTGTTAACCCCTGTGAATTAATCATGGAGTCATGGAGTTAAATTAGATATTTGAATCTTGTCATTTAAAGTCAATTTTAGTCAATTCAAAACAGTTGCCATGGTGTCTACTGAAAATTCCCCTTTTGTGTTCCATGGAAGAAAGCAAGCAATGCAAAACAGAGATCTATGCTTACTTTTCTTTTCAAGAGCACTATCAAATTTCTAATTAAAACAATAAAATAAGAACAAGTAGAATAAGAAGAATAAGTTCCCAATCATGTGAAATCAGTATTAATAAAATTAGTTTGTACACCAGAGGTGGCATAGAAGAACACAAAAGTGGCTTGTAGGTGTATTTTCAGACGTTTAATGAGGCTCAGAGGAGGCTGAGTGCAATTAAATTCATGAATTCAATATTTTAAATATAGAAATATTCAATGATTTAAATAACTGAAATTATACTTTACAAATTAAACTAAAACTGCCAGTAGGTGGCGACAAGACACTGATTTTATCACTGAATCATTTATTTGTTTGAATGGTTGATTCATTTACGAAAAAAGCAAGTGACTGTCTTTATGAATGGGCAACTGAATCATATATCATGTTTATATCATGCGATTCTGAGAAAAAGTCAGAATTTTAAGATGAAAACTCGCATTTGCGAGAAAAAAGTCAGAATTGCGAGTTTTTATCTTGCGATTATGACTTAATTTCTCTCGATTATGAGCCTATATCATGCAATTCTGATAAAAAAAAGTCAGAATTGTTAGATAAAAACTCCCATTTGCAAGAAAAAAGTCAGAATTGCGAGTTTTTATTTTGCGATTATGACTTAATTTCTCCCGATTATGAGTCTATATCATGCAATTCTGAGAAAAAAGTAAGAATTGTTAGATAAAAACTTGCATTTGCAAGAAAAAAGTCAGAATTGCGAGTTTTTATTTTGCGATTATGGCTTAATTTCTATCGACTATGAGTTTATATCATGCAATTCTGATAAAAAAGTCAGAATTGTTAGATAAAAACTTGTATTTGCAAGAAAAAAAAGTCAGAATTGCGAGTTTTTATCTTGCGATTATGACTCAATTTCTCCCGATTATGAGTCTATATCATGCAATTCGGATAAAAAAGTCAGAATTGTTAGATAAAAACTTGCATTTGCGAGAAAAAAAACTCAGAATTGCGAGTTTTTATTTTGCGATTATGACTTAATTTCTCTCGATTATGAGTCTATATCATGCAATTCTGATAAAAAAAAGTCAGAATTGTCAGATAAAAACTCGCATTTGCAAGAAAAAAGGCAGAATTGCGAGTTTTTTATTTTGCGATTATGACTTAATTTCTATCGACTGAGTTTATATCATGCAATTCTGATAAAAAAGTCAGAATTGTTAGATAAAAACTTGTATTTGCAAGAAAAAAAAGTCAGAATTGCGAATTTTTATCTTGCGATTATGACTTAATTTCTCCCGATTATGAGACTATATCATGCAATTCGGATAAAAAAAGTCAGAATTGTTAGATAAAAACTTGCATTTGCAAGAAAAAAAGTCAGAATTGCGAGTTTTTATCTTGCGATTATGACTTAATTTCTCTCGATTATGAGCCTATATCATGCAATTCTGAGAAAAAAGTAAGAATTGTTAGATAAAAACTCACATTTGCAAGAAAAAAGTCAGAATTGCGAGTTTTTATTTTGCGATTATGACTTAATTTCTACCGACTATGAGTTTATATCATGCAATTCTGAGAAAAAAGTAAGAATTGTTAGATAAAAACTCGCATTTGCAAGAAAAAAGTCAGAATTGCGAGTTTTTATTTTGCAATTCTGACTTTATTTCTCTCAATTATGAGTTTATATCACGCAATTCTGAGAAAAAGTGCAATTCTGACTACAGTTTGCAATTGCGAGTTTTTATTTCTTGTTTGTCATGCAATTCTGAGAAAAAAGTTGCAATAACGAACTGGTGCTCCAAATACTTTTTCATAGTCGAACGCAGGTCGCACTGTAGAGCCCTGCAATGACATTAAGGTAAGTAAACAATGACAGAATTGAATTATTTTTGTAAACTACTTCAACTACTAAGTCATGAGGAGCTTGTAGCTTGACAAGCTAGAGTTTCAAAGTAGCTTCCTCAACACCGGTTGTCATTTCATAGCAGACTTCCTTACCCTTGGGGACTCAGTATTTTAAATAGTGTCGCAAGTCGCAGACTTAATTTCCCATGCACAATTACACTTTCTCTTCAGAGTCTTCAGCCGGGGGCAGAGGATCTGGAAAAAGCTTTTAATGAAAGAGAGAAGGGAGTAATGAAGAGACGGGAGTTATCTCCGCCAACACTCTTCTTTCTCTTCGCTCTGCCACTTTCTTTTATCTCTCTCATTACTGGCCTTCCACTTAGTGTTTGTGTTTTATAATGGTTTACTAATATTTGGAAGGTGAGCTGCCCTCTAGAAAGCACCTGGTAAAGCTCATTGTTGCTAAGGCAGATGTTCTTGTGTTTTATGCACTTTGTGAAAAATCCTTGTCAATGTTTTGGATGTTAAATGCCTTTTGTTTTCTGTACCTCTGTGGCTTCTTAGAAATTTTTTTTGTTTGAGTGTTCTAGTCAGTCCAACACAGCAACACTGAATTAACCAATAGCATGGGCATGGGGGCGGGGCTACCTGTTTCACTGGCAAATAATAAGCTTATGAGTTAATTTCCAAAATGTTTTAAATACCTTAACACAATAAAACCGGCTTTTAACAGAATTTACCCACAAATGATAATTCTGTCATTTACTTATCCTAATGTCATTCCTAAACTATATGGCTTCTGTGGAACAATATTCATTCTACTTTATTAATTTACATAAAGTGAAATGTGGAAAAAAGGGGACAAGAATAAATAAAAAACAACAATGCACCATAAAAGCAGTCCATTCAACTTGCGCACTAGGTCTATTAATCAGAAAATCGAAATTGTGATATGACTTGGGGAAATTACATAAAAGCTTGTTTCCGCAATGTAGTAGACAATAAAAAAGGTAATTGTGAATTTTTATATCACAATTCAGATATAAGATATAAACTCACAAGTCTGAGGAAAAAAGCATTGTGAAATGAAAGTTTAGAATTCTTTTTTTTATTGCAATTCTGAGTTTATATCTCACACTTATTAAATATTCTGACATTTTTCTCTGTGATTTCTGGGTTTACATCTTTGTTTCTGCCACAGAATAAAAATAAAAATTCTGTATTGCAAGAAAAAAAATCTGAATTTTGATTGCAATTCTGAGTTTACATCCCACAATTGTGTTTATATATATATTCTTACTTTTTCCATCTGATTTCTGAGTTTACATCTTTGTTTCTGCCACAGAATAAAAAAAAATAAAAAAGCAATTGTGATTTTTAAGATACAAATTCTCAAGCCTGAGAAAAAAAGTCAGTACTGAGAATTAAAAATATCTATATAGAGTTTCTATATAGATATTATGTTTTTTCCCCTCTGATTTCTGAGTTTACATCTTTGTTTCTGCCACAGAATAAAACATTTAAACTTACCTTTAAACTTATCTTACAATTCAGATTTTTAAGATAAATAGCAAAATCTGAGAAAATTTTTCTGAGAGAAAAAACATTTGTATTGCAATATGAAAATTCAGAATTCTGACATTTTTCTTGCAATTCTCAGTTTCTATATATATTTTCTTATTTGTTTCCTCTGATTTGAGTTTACATCTTTGTTTCTGCCACAGAATTAAAAAAAAAAAAAACTTAAAGTAAATTATTATCTCACAATTCAGATTTTTAAGATATAAAAAAGTATTGTTAGATAAAAAAAATCAAAATTTTGACTTTTTTTCTCTCTGATTTCTGAGAATAAATTGGAATAAAAATAAAAATCCAACAACTTTTCTTCTCAGAATTGTGAATTTATGGCTTTAAACACATCTTTATATATATAGTTTATATACAGTATATATATATATAAAAATCAGAAAAGTGAGTCAAAAACATCAAAAAAGTATGAAATGTTAAAAAAAAAAATCGCACTTACCCTTTTTATTTTTGTAAATAATTAATTTTTTCCATAGCGAAAATAATGCTTCCAAATAATTATCAAATCGCAAAGGCTATAAATAATAATTAAATATATGCATGTTTCAAAGGGAAGTGTGATTTGCTTATATACGCAGTGTGCAAAAGAAAAGCTTGATGGTTTAACATTTGAAAATGAAAGACTACCATCAATACTAGTATTTTAAGATTACTATTGTAATACTTTATTACAATACGCTCAATTAGTGACAATGCATCGTTTCTGGTCAAAATTCACATGTTGACATGAAAAATATCAATATGTCGTAATACAGTTTTGGAGTGATTTTAGGATGAGTAAGTTCTGAATATGACTTTAATTGCAAATTCTAGGCACAATCCGTAAACTGGAAGCTTGATGGTTAAGAAAGTGGTTGATTTGGGCAGTGTCTTTGTTGTCGTGGAGTGGAGCTGATCTCGGGGTGCAGTGATGTATGTGTTTGTTGTTCTCTGGGCACGTGAGGAGAATCCCGCTGGGCTGGAACCCTATTAGAACCTCAGCACTCAAGCTTATCTCATCTGATAAGGCACACAGAGACACGAGCGAAAACGAGAGCTCTCTAATGCACTTCTTCACTGATAGAGGAGTGAAAAGGAGGGGAGGGGAGAAGATGGTACGGAGTGGAGGAATGAGGAGATGAGAGGTCTTCGCTTTGACCGAAAACTAAATTAAATTAGTAAACCGTGTCTAAAACAACCACATATCTACCAAAAAAAGGCAGTGATCCTGTGTTGCAAAAACGGACATGCAAAATTAATGTCGTCCTTCAACAGTAACCAGATTGTGAGAGACAAAATACATTTTGATGCAAAAGACTGCTGCTGTGGGCCGCCCATTTGCCTATAATGGGTAATTTGATCATCTTTGGCTGAGTTTAGCTAGACAGAAAATAATTCAAGGTCCAAATAACCTACAATATTTTCCTTTGAGAGTAGTAAAAAGTCGTTTACCTCCTCTCGTAAATCAATGAATCCAATTTCGAAATCTGGGCTGTTGGAAAACCTTATCAGTGACCTGATGCAAAGCGAGGTGTGAAGAAAACTCGCTCAAACACCTCAACTTTCCAAATCAATCACATTTGCTGATTGAATTTTCTGTCCTGCATTTATGCCAACAGTTGAGTATTTAACAGCATGCAGATGCTAAAAAGATTGCTAGGTTTTTCTTTCTTTTTCCCTTGGGCTCTGTGGTTCACCCTCCAGTGATATGCACTCTTAAAGGAATAGTTTATGCAAAACATAAAATGTTAAACAACCATTTACATTTGGCATCACTGGCATCAAACCTGTTATACGGCATGTCTGACAAATCTGAATATGAACAAACACAAATGAGATGAAAAATCATTTTATACAATAATTATTCTATAGAAGCCGGGTTGCCAGGTTTTCAAAACGAAACCCATTCAATTGCTACTAAAAGCCCAAAACTTGTCAAATCATATTTTGGAAGGAGGTAAAATACAGTTATTTTGGCAGAGTTTCCCTCAGCTAAATATCATGTTATTGGGGTTTCTTCAACCCAAGGACATGAAAAACAACCCACAGCAACAGTGTTCAATTCCGCAGGAAAGCCACAGACTTGGCAACACTGTGCAGAAGCAAGTCAAACATTCAGCTAAACTTCTTATTCTTTAGTTCTATGGAAATCACATGGGTTTGAAATCATTATTATTAATGTATTAATATAATTCTGCAACATTTTTGAAATGATAAACGTGAAAAATGTGACACATTTAAGTTATAAGGAAAATTATGCTGCAAAACGTTTGAAATAATTTTGAAAATTTAAGACAAAAAGACTGCACTCACAGAAGTCTTGACAATTTACTTTTTTGTATTTTTAAATTAAGTAGTCATTTTTATCTTGTTTTTTAGACTTTGCAAGGTGATTTTAACTTAAATTAATATATTATTAAAATTTTAATAAAATATATATATATATTCTACAATAAAATATTTAATTTAATTAAAATAAATAAATATAAATAAATATGTGTGTGTGTGTGTGTGTGTGTGTATATATATATATATATATATATATATATATATATATATATATATATATATTTTTAGGGCTGTCAAATGATAAAATTTTTTGATCAGATTAATCAGAATTTTCAGTGGATTAATCAGGATTAATCACTATTTGCAACTACACCTGAATCCTGACCATTTTTTTTTTCTGAAATGCATACCAAAAAAATAAATAACAGGACACAGATACATAATTTTCATATTTTCACATTATGTCAGGGCCGGCATCGGGCCTGTTTTAGGCTACTCATTTTTTTATATTTTAGAAATCCATCAATTATGGTGAAGAAAAAAAAAAAATGCCGCGCTGGTGGAAACAACACAAGACTTTCGCTTTTACTTTCGAGACCGGCTCGGATGGCGCAGCTGGAAGAGATCAGCGTTCAATAAAGCACAGGCAAAAATAAATAATGAATGTGTCGGGGAAACAGTAAGGACATATCTCAATTATATATTAATAAAGTGTATTCTGAGTCAATTTCGCAAAGATCCTGACTTGCATCTCCTTTTTGGACGCGCCTTGAGAGAGAAATTTATCTTTACGGATTACACAATGAACAAGTTTTTGTTTTCGATTTGTTTTATTTCGTTTTATTATTTTTATTTCGTTAAGTAATAATTTAAAGCTTTCTATAGATATGTTTATCATGTCTGTGAGGCATGCATTTCCCTTTATTTTTGTTAAGAACTCCTGTTCAAGAATGAGACGACAGAAAGCGCATTATTTTTGTTTTCTTTATTTTATAAAAACACTGTAAGGTTTTTTGATGTATTACTCTTTCCTTTGTGAGCTAAAATGACGGATAATTTTAAATTGCTTCCACTGAAAAAATGCAAGTGATTGCGCTGGTGCCTCGATGACATGCAAAGCGGCTTTATCTTCCACTCTCCAAAACTATGCGCCTAGTCCCGCACATGTATCTTTAACGTTTAAACTATACTTTAACTGTTTTATATCTATAGATTTTATTTTAGGCAATCTTGATGATTTGAGAAGGCAAACTGATCAAACAGACTATGATCAGTCTTCCGCTGGGCGCTGTTCGTTAAAAAAACAAAAACTTATATTTAACGAACAAAAAATGCTCCAAACTTTTTTCTAAATTAACTAAATAAAAAACGAAACTAAATATATTCACTTTGCCATTGCATACAAAATTGAACTAAGGGGATTTTTTTTCCCGTCAATTGCTTGATATCACTGTGTCAGTCACCGCTCTTTCGAGAATAAACCCAGCATAACTATGCAGATGTAATTCCCAAAACATAAGAAAAACGAAAGTTTCATACAAATTCTGAATGGATTATGGCATGGAAAGTGCAAAGCACACTCCCTTTATTATCACTAAAAGCGTCACAAATCTTAGTTCATAGAGATCTCACAAAGTTCCGTTATAATCAATAAAGCTTTCTAAACTAACGTACACAATGAATCTTTTATTTACATCGCGTCTGCACTTAGTCATGAGATGATTCACAAGCGTGCAAAACGGCAACAAAAACCTGGCAAAAATCTGGCGCTTTCAGCGGTGAGTGAATTCTGACAAACTGTTTCTAATTGTTCGAAATCAACACTTCTCAATGCTGCAAAAACACGCTGGATTGTTTGCCAGATCTTCAATTGCTTTGCTTTCGTTTGAGGGTTTATAGCACCGTCTACCCCAGTAGAACTGGGCCTAAGCTTGGCTAACCACTCCAGTTGCAGAGGGGCTGTTGTCGCCCATGCTTGTTAACTGTACCATCATCATTCTTTTTATATTTGAATCCGTCCATAGGCTCACCTTGCTCCATCTCGCCTCTAGCTCCTCAATCACTTTCCTGACAAATAATTCGTCACACTGCACATGCGTGAAATGCGTTAAAAAATTGACGTAATTAACAACAACAGTATTGTATATATTAAACAGTAGTGTATCTTATTACAAAATCTTTCTATTTTAAATAAATGCTGTTCTTTTTAATGTTTTATTTATCAAAGAATCCTTAAGAAAAAATTAAAAAAAAATCACAGGTTCCAAAAAAAAAATTAAAAAAAATAATAAAAAGTAATATTAAGCAGCACAACTGTTTCCAACATTGATAATAAATCAGCATATTAGAATGATTTCTAAAGGATCATTTGACCCTGAAGTTTGGAGTAATGATGCTGAAAAATCATCTTTGCATCACAGAAATAAAATCTATTTTAAAGAATATTAAAATAGAAAACCACTATTTTTAATTGCAATAATATTTCACAATATTACAGTTTTTTTTTTCAGTTTTTTAATCAAATAAACACAGCCTTGATGAGCATAAAAGTCTTTAAAAAACATCAAAAATCTTACTCATCCCAAACTTTTGAACGACCAGTTTTAAATTTGGTCCAGTTAATGAATTACATAGCCACTAATATTTAAAACTCAGATGATCTTTTAAGATGTCCTTGATGTTTTGTTTTTGTATTGTATGCGTATAGAGCATTTTATAGAGCGTAGGTGAACCAAGCTAGCCTAGAATCTAGACGCGCCCCTAGCGGCAGCAAATTACATTTGCTTCTAAGGTCAGTCTAGTTACTCTCAATTCACTTAAATTTCCGAAAAATCCAAGATGTACCGGGCCAATCACGAGTCGGTGGGCGGGCTTAACATGATGACGACTGAACTGCGACCATAAGTTCAGTCAGACATGAATTCCTGGTTCCGTGAATTAAGCGTGGAAAACTGAACAGTATTTATATATTTTTTTACTTTTGATACACAGCCACGTCCATGTGTCCTGAGCAGGAGCTCGTTACATCTGAACGCGCTGTGGTGTAGAATACGCAAACACCGGAAGCGATCTGTGGCGTGTATACGACACTCATTGTTTACACAGAACAAGAGATTGTGGATATAGCTGCTATTCAAAATGGTAATTACTTGCGCTTGTCCTGGTTGTTCAAACCCATTTAAAGCTGAAAAAGATTACGTTTGCTTGCGCAAACTCATCCTGGACTTTTTTTTTTACATATTTCCCCTTTCGGTGTTTGCGTATACTACATCAAAGCGCGTTCACATGTGACGAGTCGAATCATAGATATGCTAAACTCGTGCTCATGACAGATGGACGTGGGTTTGTATCAAAGGTAAAAAGAAAATTATATAAATACTGTTCATTTTCTTGCAAAAACCGATCGTTTCGTGTCTTAGGACATCAGTGTATCGTCACGAGCCGCAGGGTGTAATTTGGATTTGTCTGTGCATGTTTTTGTTTACTTTTAAAGGTTTAGTGCCCATCTATGTCTATTATTTAGCTGACAGACTGCACAGTGCACTGATTTTTGTTAAAAATCTTCGTCGCTCTGACTACGTCACCTGACAGACTAAGTCTCTGATTGGTTGTAGCGCTATCCTATTGCGTGGAGAGGAGTTTGAAAGACAACCGTTTATCCCACCCCTCCGGTTGAGCCCTGTCTATGGAGAGTGCCCAGACCCTACATTTATGTGGGTCTGGCTTGCCAGGCTAGAACCAAGCAAAAATCTCAGACAACTGGGTTTTCTAAAATTGTATCCTACTGCCACCTACTGGCCCATACATCTACATGCAACTGTGTAGCACCTGCGTTTTCCTCATTTGATCTCATCTGTTCTAACTAATGCACTTTCTAATTACAATTCATGAGAGGAATATGACAATCTGGGCTTGGCCCATAGAAGTTGGCTCAGTATATTGATACTGATCAGAAATGACAGCAGCACCGTTCCAGAAGCGCAAAGACGGAGATAAATCTCAAAGAACACAACCAGAGACTAAAACACGACATGTTCAAGTCCCACCAAGACTCCTCTCAGAGATTTAGATTTATTTAGAAACCACTCGAAGACACAGATAGAAAATATTCACAGCATACACAGCATACAAAAGAACATGTCACAACCTTTTCAAGGATAACAAAGCGTTAAAATGCATCAAAGCTGATCAGAGTGAATTTAAAAGAATTATTTAAAGGGACAGTGCACCCAAAAATGAAAATTCTGTCGCCGTCGTGTTGTTTTCAAACCTGTAAGACCCAATAAGATATTTTTGATTAAATCTGAGAGCTTTCTGACCCTGTGTACTGAAATGTTCCATTAAATTTTTTTTTATTTGTGTTCGTACGGCTTTGAAATGACATGAGGGTGAGTAATTAAATGACAGAATTTTCATTTTTGCCTGAACTATCCCTTTAACACCTAAAGGATTCAAATAGGGAGGCTATTTTAAAGGCTATATAGGTTTCAAAACATAAATAAATTAATAAATATGGCACTTAAGATGGCACTAACGTAGTGCGTCAGAAAACATCCCTTTTTAGGGATCATTAAAGGCATAGTTCACCTAAAAACAAAAATTCGGTTAGGATTATCTCCGTCTCATGTACTTTTAAAATTATACGACTTACTTTCTTCTGCAGAACATAAAAGATTTTTAATTAAACGTTGTTAAAGATGTTCTGGTTGCTCTTTTTCATGCCTTTACACCGAATGTGGACTTTTAAGCTTCAAAAAGAGTGCAAAAGCATCATCAAAGTAGTTTATATTTGATGATTCTATTAAAGAGTTGCCAGGAAAATTATAATTTTTCTGTTTCACAGAAGATAGAAAGTCATACAGATTTGGAATGAAAGAAGGGGATGAAAAAAATCTGATTCCTTTAACACGTACAGAATTATTTCCTCATAATGGGCATTAAACAAGACCCTCGCAGCCTCTAAACGAACACACACAAATGGACAGACATACACACTCACGCTATGGTACTTTTCCTCTGTGCAGTTCCTCAAGTTCTCCAGACAGCCTTGCATTTTGTCTTTAAGCTGTTTAAACATCAGTCTTCCAGTCAGCACTGTCTCTGGTCTGGCTCATTGTCGTTCTCAGCTTATGTGCTGCTGTAAACGTGTCAAGTTGTTGGTCTGAAGGATGCCAGACATCTGTTTTGAGCTTGTTTCAGCATCGCATACTCGTGGTGGGCTCACATATCCACGTCTCCATCATACGCCAGAGCCAGTGCCTTCTGCGGACTGCTACTGGGACTGTCCTCTGGGTTTTTACTGAAATGCAAAATGTGCGAATACAGGCATGCAAAAAAAAGTCTAAATATTTATAGACTCGCAGCCACTTGAGATACAATTTGTATCATAATTGGTTGCAGTTTAAAATATCACCACTAGAGTGCAGAACATACATAGATGTATTTCATATTAGATGTTTACCAATTACACTATGCCTTGAAAGCATATGCTAGTTGTTTATTTATTTCAGGGTAATGTTCAGTCAGGCAGTCATTATGGCAAAATAAACTGACGGGAGGTTGATTAGGATCCTGATTGTTTTATTATGTGAGAAGAAATAGACTGATAGAGTCATATAAAGAATATTAAACTAGTACAGCCATATAAAAAAAAATCAGCCTCACCATAGTAAGAAGGACATAATGATGAGAAGGAGGATCACCACAAAACCGCCCGCCATCAGCCCATATACCCACAACTTCACACGGCCATCTGTCAATCAAAATAAACATTAATGTTTAGGTGCAGCTTTTGTAAATCATTGTGAATTGATTCAAACTGAGAAAACTGACTCTTGACCACTAGCTGTCAATCAAATAATCTGTCTAATAGAGTGCTGCAGGGATGATATATGTTTGTAGGCTAAAACCTGGAAATGAGTTAGTGTTTTAACACTTCTGGTTCCATCGTCCTAAAGTCAATGGGTTTTTTGAATGAGTTTTTGGTTAAAAGTCTGAAATAAGGTGTGCCTGTTACTGCCACTCTCGTAATTTTTACTTTTTTTTCTCAGAATTGCGTGAAATAAACTTGAAAAATTGTGAGTTATAAAGTCAGAATTGTGAGAAAAAAGTAAGAATTGTGAGGTATAAACGTGCAATTGCGAGAAAAAAAATCTGAATTGCGAGAAAAAAGTACGAATTGCAAGATTTAAACTTGCAATTGCGTGGAAAAAAGTCAGAATGGTGCAAAAAAAAAGTAAGAATGGCAAGTTATAAACTTTTTCTCAGAAATTAGAGTTTATATCATATTCTTACTTTTTTGTCCTCGCAATTTTGACTTTTTTCTCAGAATTGTGAAATATAAACTAGCAATTGCGAGTTAAAAAGTCAGAACTGTAAGATAAACTCGCAATTCTGAGAAATGAAGTCATAATTGCACAAAAAAGTAGGAATTGTGATAAAAAAGGTAAGAAGGTAAAAAGGTAAGAATTGCAAGATAAAAACAATTATGAGAAAAAAAGTCAGAATTTGCTGGAAAAAGAACTGAGATATAAACTCGAAATTGCAAGAAAAGTCAGAATTGAGTGAAAAAAAAGAAAAGAATTGCAATATATAAACTTGCAATTTGCAGAAAAAAGTCAGAAGTGCAAGAAAAATGTAAGAATGGCAAGATATAAACTGGCAATTGCAAGAAAAGTCAGAATTGTTTGAAAAAGTTAAGAATTGCGAAATATAAACTCAATTACGAGAAAAAAAGTCAGAATTTGCTAAAAAAAAAAAGAATTGTGAGATATAAATAAACTCTCAATTGTGAGAAAAAGTCAAAATTGCAAGTAAAAAAATAAGAATTATGAGATACAATCTTGCAAATGCAAGAAAAAGTCAGAATTGTGAGACAAAATGTAAGAATTGCAAGATATAAACGGGCAATTGCAAGAAAAGTCAGAATTGCACGAAAAAAGTAAGACCTGCAAGATATAAACTTGTAATTGCAAGTAAAAAAAATTAAGAATTATGAGCTAAAACTCACAATTGCAAGAAAAGTCAGAATTGTGCAAAAAAAGGGAGAATTGCAATATATAAACTTGCAATTTCCAGAAAAAAAAAAGAATTGCACAAAAAAGAATTGCAAGATATAAACTCGCAATTGTGAGAAAAAAAGTTAGAATTGCGCAAAAAAGTATGATTTGCGAGATATAAACTTGTAATTGCATGAAAAGTCAGAATTGAAATCGGAGCACTTTCTGACCCTGCATAGACAGCAATGCAACTGACATGTTCAAGGCCCAGAAAGGTAGTAAGGACATCATTAAAATAGTCCATGTTACATCAGCGGTTCAACCATAATTTTACAAATATACAAGTTCTCTTCTTCTGTGTCAGTCTTTGCTGCATGTTCAGGAGAGTACCATGACCAGGGTTATGCTTATTTCCATGTTTGCCTACAAAGAGATTTCTTCACTGCAGTGCTCTGTAGGACAGCGTATAGGTGTTGTCAGTACCTGGTCCAAGAGGCTGAAGCACCCAGTCCTTGATGTGGTTCTTGTTCCGAGCGTGTTCTGGTCTAAGACGGCCTGTGGTGGTCTTCACATCTGCCTTCCTATGGTCCAACCCTGGGGTTCTGGTACAGTAGTCAAGGAACCCATAGGAGGTCATGACCTCTGTGAAGCCTTTCTCACAACCACAGACTCCATTCTGACAAGAAGACAGAGAGAGTTTATGAGAAACATCACCAGAGTGATGGGCAGCAGGTGACAGCTGGATACTGAAATGTGCTGCGTTTCACATATGGAGACATACAGTTGTTAATTGGATGGCATTAGAGGGTGAGATGAAGTTGTGATATGTGATAATGAAGGTATTTACATCTCACCATAACAGACTGCCAAATGATACCACACTTTATAAACTCTAAGCATCTGTCACAGCACATTTTTATATAAATATAGTATTCACTGCTGGTAAATGTTATATTGTTGTTATCCAGGCACTGGGTAAAGTTGCCATCATCTAAAGCCATGGTTTAACAACAGCTGTATTACCAGTAGGGTCAAACTCAAAAACATGTCTCTATCATTATAGCCAGAAACTGTCATTAATTACTTACCCTCACCTTACTACCTTTCTGGGTGTATGAACATTTTAGTAACATTGCTGACTATGCAGAGTCAGAAAGCTCTCAGATTTCTTTACAAATATCTCAGATGTGTTCCGAAGATGAACAAAGGTCTTACGGGTTTGGAATGACGGTGAGTAATTAATAACAGAATTATTATTATTTTTTTTTTTTTGCGTGAACTATCCCTTTAACTGTATTTATGATAAAAAAAAAATACAAATAAAAATAATAATAAAAAATATTATTAAAAAAAATTTAATAAGCAAAAAGATATACCTAAAAGTATATAATTATAAATAAAAAATTAAGATTACATTTTTGTTCATTACTATTTTAGTAAATTAAATAAGTATAAAGTATAAGTGTAAATAAAGTAAAACTATTTTTAGAGTGTAAAGTATGTCACTGTAAAGTATAATTACAAAAAATAAAATAGGTTTTTAAATAAAAAAAATAATGTAAATACAAATAAATTGTCAATAAAATAGCAATACATTTTTATACTTACTACAAAAAAACACAATTGTGTTAATATAAACAATAATTATTAAATTACCTATTACATTTGTACAATAACAGTAATAATAATCAATAATAATAATATTTTGAGTTAGTATTTATTAATATTTTGATATTTGATATTTTGTATGTTTTTTAACATTTCTATATAGCTGTAAATAATTTGTGTTAGTTTTAGTCATTTTAACTTATTTCAGTTTTTAACATATACCATTTTTGTTTAAGTTTTTGTTTTAAAAATTATATTTTATTTTTTTATTATGACAATGATTTTTAATCACTTTAGTTTGAGTTCATTTTTAGTTAATTCTAATTAAAAAACTTTTGTCAATTAAATAAGTACAAATAAAGTACAATAATTTTTGGGGGTGTAAATGTCACTGAAAAGTTTACAATTACAAAAAAAAAATTGGTTCTTAAAAAAAATGTAAATGTAAATACAAATAAATTGTCAAAATAATCAGATATAACAACAACAAAAACAACAATATTTTGTTATTTAATATAAACAATAATTATTAAATTATCCGATACATTTATACACTAACAATAATTATAATCAATAATAAAAATAAAATACAAACAAATTTTTTTATACATAGAAATAACAACAATAATTATTATACATATCACGACCACCCCAGTTTATGTTACTGTAATAAACAAATATTCTTAATAATATAAGAAAATAAGTTATAGCAATGCATCTAACCAAATGAGAAAGTAATTTTGTCATGTGCTTTTGTCATTTTTTATTTTTTTTTGTAAATATTTCTATATATTTTTTATCATTTTAGTTGTAATATTTGATCTCATTTCAGTTATTTGCCATAGCAACATTTATCATTTTTGTTTTAAGTTTTTTATTTAATTGCTATATTTTATTACAGCATTCAGTTATGACAATGATAATTTACAATTTACAATTTTTTTCCCCAATAAAACTGAGGAAAATGTTTTTACTTTTCATAAAAAAAACATTTGTTATAATGCAAAAAAAGAGAAAAATACACACACACATATTTATATATGTAGGTTTTTTTTTTTTAATTATGAGATATACTGTATATATATATAGAAATAGAACCTGAACACATATTCACATATTCTTCATGAGATAATAAATGAGAATAAATGAGAGAAATGAGATTGTGTGCGTCACCTGTGTGCAGAAGGAGAAGGGTTTGGTGCAGGGAGGGTGACACTGTCGAACAGCAGAGGGCTGGTTCTGAGCAATGCAGCCTCCTAATGTAGAGAAACAAAATTAAAATCTGCCATCATGTTTTTCCAAGTCCTTTCCACAGCTAAAAAAAGCTATGAAATAAGATATGAAGCTGATTTCTAATGATACCATTTTGAGACTTAATGCGTTCTTAATGCAATAGTGCGCACCTGTGACGTTGACTCCATCAGAGCGCTGGCACCACACCAGTCTACGGTTATGCCTCCATTCACCGCTCATCCATTCATAACTAAGACACGTTCCTCCTGGAAAAACAGACAAAAACACACTAGAGTGCTTTTCTGGTTTACTGGCTAAACAACACTTCCTGTCTATCACGTCTCAGTCTTGGAGCTATTTTCTCAAACAGAGAGAAAATAACAGCTCGGCAAAACAACAGCTTGGAACTGTCCAAGGTGAAGAGAGAAAGGGGTTTATTCGTTCAAACATAAAAAAAAAACAAGTATTGTATTCTTTTAAGTGTGGAGGACTGGTACTTTATCAATATCTGCCAATCAACATGTTGAAAATAAATGGCATACACTACCAGTCAAAAGTTTTTGAACAGTAAGATTTTTTTATATTTGTTTAAGTGTCTTTTGCTCACCAAGCCTGCATTTATTTGATCCAAAGTACAGCAAAATCTGTAAATTGATAGAAATTAATACTTTTATTTAGTAAGGATGTTTTGAATTGGATCAAAAGTGATGATAAAGACATATATAATGTTACAAAACATTTCTATTTCAGATAAATGCTGTTCCTCTGAGCTTTCTATTCATCAAAGAAAACTGAAAAAATTCTACTCAACAAAGTTTTACTGTTTGCTGTACTTTAAATCATATAAATGCATAGTGATGCTTAGTGAGCAGAAGAGACTTCTATTAAAAAAATATTTAATCTTACTGTTCAAAAACTTTTGACTGGTAGTGTATGTTCATGACAAGAAAAAAAACCTTAAACTCTAAATTTTACTTTATTTCACTTAAATTACTTGACTTTTACTGTATATTTGTACTTATCTTACTTTTTACACCTAAAAATTAATTTTACCATTTCGTGAAAAGGGTTGTTATATATTTTTTTAATGTTTTTTAAGAAATCTTTTAATCACCGATGCTGCATTTATTTGCAGCAAAAAAGATTTTATGTTTTTTCTTATAAGTTTTTATATAAAGTTTTTATTTATAGAACAAAAAAGTTAATATTTCTAAATGTTACTACAGTTATTTTAATATATTTTAAACAGTAATTTATTCCTGTGATACAATGCTTCCAAAAAAAGAAACCAATAAAATTACTTTGATTTTCACCCAAAATGCATTTTACTGCAACATTACTCCAGTCTTCAGAAATAATTTTAATATTTCATAACCAAAAAAACAAGTATTATGTTTTAAACGTGGAGGACTGGTACTTTATCAATATCTGTCAATCAAAATAAGTGCTGTATGTTCCTTAAACCTTAATCTTTACTTTATTTTCTACCTAAATTACTTTTATTTCCACCCAAAATATATTTTACTGTAAATGTGTACTTATCTTTTAATTTTTAATTTATAATTATATACTTTTTACACCTAAAAATGAATTGTACCATTCAAAAGCTAAGAGTTGTGAGATTTTTTTTAAAGAGGGTTCTTATTAGCACCAAGACTGCATTTTTTTGCTCAAAAATACAGAAAAATTTTTAATATTGTGAAATATTATTACAGTTTTAAAATGACTATTTTCAGAAATCATTTTAATATTTCATGACCAAAAACAAAGTATTGTGTTCTTTTAAAACATTTAGTTTTTTTTTTTTTTTTTTTAAGAAATCTCTTTTTATCACCAAGGCTGCATTTATTTGCTCAAAAAATACAGGAAAAAGATTTAATATTGCAAAATATTATTACAGTTTTAAAATGACTATTTTCAGAAATCATTTTAATATTTCATGACCAAAAACCAAGTATTGTGTTCTTTTAAAACATTTAGTTTTTTTTTTTTTTTAAAGAAATCTCTTATCATCACCAAGCCTGCATTTATTTGATCCAAAGTACAGCAAAATCTGTAAATTGATAGAAATTAATACTTTTATTTAGTAAGGATGTTTTGAATTGGATCAAAAGTGATGATAAAGACATATATAATGTTACAAAACATTTCTATTTCAGATAAATGCTGTTCCTCTGAGCTTTCTATTCATCAAAGAAAACTGAAAAAAATCTACTCAACAAAGTTTTACTGTTTGCTGTACTTTAAATCATATAAATGCATAGTGATGCTTAGTGAGCAGAAGAGACTTCTATTAAAAAAATATTTAATCTTACTGTTCAAAAACTTTTGACTGGTAGTGTATGTTCATGACAAGAAAAAAAAACCTTAAACTCTAAATTTTACTTTATTTCACTTAAATTACTTGACTTTTACTGTATATTTGTACTTATCTTACTTTTTACACCTAAAAATTAATTTTACCATTTCGTGAAAAGGGTTGTTATATATTTTTTTTTAATGTTTTTTAAGAAATCTTTTAATCACCGATGCTGCATTTATTTGCAGCAAAAAAGTTTTTATGTTTTTTCTTATAAGTTTTTATATAAAGTTTTTATTTATAGAACAAAAAAGTTAATATTTCGAAATGTTACTACAGTTATTTTAATATATTTTAAAAAGTAATTTATTCCTGTGATACAATGCTTACAAAAAAGAAACCAATAAAATTACTTTTATTTTCACCCAAAATGCATTTTACTGCAACATTACTCCAGTCTTCAGAAATAATTTTAATATTTCATAACCAAAAAAACAAGTATTGTGTTTTAAACGTGGAGGACTGGTACTTTATCAATATCTGTCAATCAAAATAAGTGCTGTATGTTCCTTAAACCTTAATCTTTACTTTATTTTCTACCTAAATTACTTTTATTTCCACCCAAAATATATTTTACTGTAAATGTGTACTTATCTTTTAATTTTTAATTTATAATTATATACTTTTTACACCTAAAAATGAATTGTACCATTCAAAAGCTAAGAGTTGTGAGATTTTTTTTTAAAAGAGGGTTCTTATTAGCACCAAGACTGCATTTATTTGCTCAAAAATACAGGAAAAAAACGTAATATTGCACAATATTATTACAGCTTAATGACTATTTTCTATTTTAATATATTTTAAAATGTAATTTGTTATTGTGATGCAATGCTGAATTTTCAGCAGTCATTACTGTATGTTCATATGTTCATTACAAAATAAATAAAAATAAAACTTAAACACCTTAAATTGTACTTTATTTCACCCAAATTACTTTTATTTTCATGTTAAATACATTTTACTGTATATTTGTACTTATCTCTTAATTTGTATTCATAATTATGTACTTTTTACAACAACAACAAAAAAGTTTTTTTTCGTCAGATTTTTTTTTTAATTAAAGAAAGGCTGCATTTACAGTGCCTTGCAAAAGTTTGCATTTATACCCCTTCATTTTTTCACATTTTGTTTTGTCGCAGCATTATGTTAAACTGCTTTAAATTAGTTTTCCCCCACATAAATTTACACTCCATACAGCATAATAATGACAAAGCAAAAACCAGATTTGCAAATTTTACAAATTTAGTAAAAATAAAACACTGAAATAAGTACATTGCATAAGTATTCATACCCTTAACTCAGTACATAGTTGAAGCACCTTTACAGCCTCAAGTCTTTTTGGGTATGATGTGACAAGCTTTGCACGTCTGCATTTGGCAATTATCTGCCATTCTTTGCCTCACCTTTTCACCAAGCTCTGTCAGCTTGGATGGGGGCTGGCAGACATTTTCTAGAGTCCTAGTTGTTCCAATCGTCTTCCATTATGGATAATGAAGGCTACATGCTTCTGTGAACCTTCAATGCAGCAGATTTTTTTCTGAACTCTTCCCTAGATCATTGCCTTAACGCAAGTCTGTCACTGAGCTCTACAGGCAGTTATCTTGACCTCAGGACTTGGTTTTTGCTCTGATATGCATTTTCAGCTGTTAGACCTTTTCTGAGAGGTGTGTGCCTTTCTAAATCATACTCATTTACATGGATTTGCCACAGTTTAACTCCACTCGAAGTGTAGTAACATCTAGAAGCAAAATGAATGCTCCTGGGCTAAATTTCAGAAATTACCCAGAAAAGGGTATGAATACTTATGCAATGGGATCTTTTCAGTTTTTTATTTCTAATAAATTTGCAAAGTTGTTACAAACCTGTTTTGTGCTTTGTCATTATGGTGTATGAGATGTAGATTGATGTGAAAAAAAAAGTAATTTAGCAGTTTAACATAATGCTGCAACAAAACAAAATGTGAAAAAAATGAAGGGGTATGAATACTTTTTCAAGGCACTGTATTTGCTCAAAAATACAGGGGAAAAAAAACATAATATTGCAAAATATTCTTATAGTTTAAAACATTTAAATGTATTTTAAAATGTAATTTATTCCTGTTATGCTAAGCTGAATTCACCAGCAGCCATTACTCCAGCCTTCACAAATCATTTAAATATATCATGACTCAGACCACTAGATGTTTTCTTCTGTATAGTTTCCCACAAACCTCGGCATGGCCGCGTCTCATACATCTGGCTGGGACAGCTGTCCTGGTTCTCCGGGACCTGTGTGACTACGGCTCTAGAACGAGCCTGTCGACCCCACGTCTCAAAACTCCTCCCATCCAAACACAGCAGCTGACACGAACTCCACTGCGACCATTTGGTTAGATGACATTCTCCTGAACGCGAGATAGAAATTACAGCCAATGAGCAGGTGCGAAAAGCTCCTCAAGACAGATGTGATTAATTTAAGATGCTGATTCATCACTAACGGACCCTTCATTTTGATAAATGTCACTATCAAGTAGTCACTAGTGTGTCATTATTTAGCTTTGTGTTTTGTGAGATGCAAACCTGGACAAGGGATTGCGCAGAGCTGCAGTAACTCAGTCTCGCTGACTTTCTGTGAATTTCCTACACACATTTGATCCTCTACTGGAACGGGCTGAGGAGGACCTGAAAGAGAACCCCAGTGCACTACACAGGATACTTCCCTCCGACTTACTCCCTCGCCACAGTCGGCTCCCTGCGAACGGAGAGAGAGAAAGATTACAGAGAATTTCAGCTGTCTAAAGATCTAAAGATCAAAATGGTGATGTTATTTTGGACTATTTAGATGTATTATTCATTTGCTGTGCGCTGCAGGTGTTTTTTTTAGATTTCTGTTATTTAGAAAGTGTAAATCTGGTGGGTAGAAAGAAGCCACTCCAGATTTAACCGTAATATAATTGGCTCATAACACCGCGAGGAGGCCTCCGCATGGGCTTGTGTCCAAACACGCCAAATGATTCACAGCCAGAGAGCTTTTCTAATCGCTTGCTCTTCTGATTGGCTGAAAAAGTGTGTTGCTCCCTTGACTCTTTTTTTTTTCCTGCTTACAGAACCAACGTCTGTCATAGAAACACATTTGATTGCTCAGGACACCTATTTCACTGAGGCTGTAGGGAGATTTTATACATTATACAGTACATGGTATAAAAATGCACCTTTAGTTGGTAGTCTTTGTTCTCTGCTGAGAAACTAATAAAGGCAGTTTCTTTTTACAGTTAATTTGTTTCTATTTACAGTTAAATATTTTACACTTTAAAATAATTTTATTTAAATTGTACTTATTAAACGTATTACATTTTTTACAACTAAAATTAATCTTAATTTTCATTTATAATTATATACTTTTAGGCATATTTTTACTTATTTACTTTTATTTATCAAAACTTTTATTTATATCTATTTACAGTTTTTACAAGTAAAAATCTTTTTTTTTCTTTACAGTTACATATTTTACACCCCCATAAAATAAAATATTTTTTTTTAACATTTTGTAATTATAATAATAATATTATAATAATAATTGTATTTTATTTTATTTATTTATTCTTGCACATTTTTTACAACTAAAAATTAGTCTTAGTTTTAACTTATAATGATATACTTTTAGTTTTATTTTTATGTTTTTTTATTTATTTATTACATTTTTTTTACAACTAAAAATTAGTCTTGAATATTTATTTATTATATATTAATAAAATAAAATAAAATATATTATTATATACTTTTAGGTATATGTTTACTTTACTTTTTACATTTTTTTTTTTTACATTTTGTAATTATATATTTTACAGATATATATTTTACACCCCAAACTATTTTTTTATTTGTACTTATTACATTTTTTAACAACTAAAAATGTATCTTAATTTTTATTTATAACAATTTACTTTTAGGCATATTTTTACTTATGTCTTTTTTTTATTTGTATCTATTAACATTTTTAACAGTAAAACCTTTTTTTTATTTGTAATTATATATTTTACAGATGCATATTTTTCACCCCAAAATATATATATGTTTTATTTGTACTTGTTACATTTTTTACAACTAAAAATTAATCCTAATTTTCATTTTCATTCAGAATGATATACCTTTTAGGTATATTTTTATTTTTCTATTTACATTTTTTACAAGTACATTTTTTTCATTTTGTAATTAGTTTTTACAGTTACATATTTTACATCCCAAAATATGTTTTTTTATTTGGACTACTTACATTTTTTACAACTAAAAATGAATCTTAATTTTAATTTTCATTTATATTTTCATTTATTATTTGTATCTATTTTCATTTTTACAAGTATTTTTTTTTAATTTTGTAATGATCTATTTTACAGTTACATATATTACACCCCCAAATATGATATTTATATTTTATTTTACTTGTACTTTTTTTTGGAATACTTTTATTTGTATCTATTTATATTTTTTGTCAGTAATTTATTTTATTTTGTAATTACAGTTATTTTATTTGTACATATTCAACTTCAGCTGAAATTTTTTATTTTAAATTTTTAATCCTAATTTTCAGTAATTATGATGTATAATGATTTCTTTCTTTGTTTTTTTTTTTTTTTTTGCTTGGTTGCTTATGCTTGGTACAAAATATTGCTACAATTTAAAATAATTAGATTTCTTATTTGAATATATTATATATATATATATATATATATATAGTGTAATTTATTTCTGTGTGTGTATATATATATATATATATATATATATATATATATATATATATATATATATATATATATATAACTTAATTTCCTCTATAACGCATACTTTCAGTTGCAGAATGAATCAGTGTGTGACAAATCCATCAGTGAATAGGGTTTTCTTCAAAGCCATTGTTTACTTTTATGTGACGCCGCACCTATATAAAGATCTGAGAATGAGAAAGAGAAATCTATCAGAGCTATTCATAACGACACAGCGAGAATGATTTTATCTCATATGAGCTCAGGGGAAACCCTGACATGAAGCGTTGGCTTTGACAGTTTAATGGAAAGCAGTAGCCTTCAGCTATGTGAATTTCTTCAGTCTGTTCATTTGTGCATGTAAAGGACAATGTCTCAGCGGTAGCAGCAGTGGTGTGTTTGAGTTTAACTCAATCAGCTGCACTGCATCCATACTACCTCCACCATGCATGGTCTCCAGTCCCCTAGTCTCCAGCTGTAGCACGGCCTGATGGGACACGGGCGAGTCTGGGAGAGCTGAGATGGACAGGGACGACCTCCCTCACCGGTAGGCTGCAAAACGACCCTGGAGCGTGTCATTTGACCTGGGAAATTGACAGAGAACAAGACACAAACACATGGGATCAGAAGCTCAAGTCCAGTGTGAGCTCTGTTTGCATGCTGAAATTTAATAAGCGCTCTGGGAAGCGTTTACTCATGGGACCGACAGAGCCTTGAATTGAGATAAATGAGACTGATAAAAGCTTTTAATTAAGCCCCTAACAACAGCCAAGTTCAAGGAAGCATGACTGAGCTCTCAAGGGTGTAAACAGCTGCGTGCTATCTTTCTAAAAGACACTAGATTCATTTTTGCTGGCCAGTGTTGAAATAGAAAGCACCACTTATGTTTTCATCAAAATAAAATAAAATAATATTAAACATTTATTTATAATATTACATAACTACATTTGTTATTATTATTATTATTATTTGCCAGGTCAGTTCTGAAAAGGAAACCATTTTCATAAAAAAGACTACAAAAAATGTTTAAGTAATTATAAGTAATTCTACATTTTCTTTGTTTCTTTGTTTGCTTTTGCCAGTGTTGAGAAAGAAAAGGACCACTTTTTTTACATAAAAAAATAAAACATGTTAAATTACTATTAAATATTTGCTATTATTATTATTATTATTATTATTATTATTATTATTATTATTATTATTATTATTATTTACCTTATTTGAAAAGGAATAATTTATTTATTTATTTAAAAGTAATAATTAATTAAAAAAATGTATAATTTAAATTTTTAATATTTAATATTTAATAATTAATAATGAATAATTTCTAATATTTAATAATTAATTTTACATTCTATTTAATTGTTAGTTTGTTTACCAGTGTAGATAAGGAAAGGACCACTCTTGTTTTTTTATCAAAAAATAAAACAAGTTTAAGTTCAATTATTATAAATTTATTATTATTATTATTATTATTATTATTATTATTATTATTATTATTATTATTTGCCAGTATTGAAAAGGAAAAGCACAGTTTTTATTAAAAAAAGACTATGAAATATTTGTAAAAAAAAAAAAAATAATTTTAAATTAATAATTATTTTTTACCAGTTTATCACTTTTTATTTAATAAAAAATGTGTTAAATAGTTAAATAGAAATGCATTAAATAGAAAAGGAAATGACCACCTGTTTTTTAATAAATAATGTATGTAAAATAAATAATGTAACATGTAATAATATATATATATATATATATATATATATATATATATATATATATATATATATATAATAAAACAATATTAAATAGTAATTAATTTTAAAATAATAATTAACCTCTTCTTTTTTAATTGATTAATTAAACACATAAATTAATACATTATTATCATTATTTTATTTGCCATTATTGAAAAAGAAAAGCACTGTTTTCATAAAATATTCATTTTAAATAACAAATAATTAAACATTTTATTTGTTTGTTTGCCAGAGTTCAGAAGGAAAGAACCACTTATGTTTTTTATCAAACATTAAACAAGTTAAATGATTATAAATTGTTTGCTTTTATTATTATCTGCCAGTTTTGAAAAGAAAGAAAAAATCATTGTTTTCATGAAAAAAGGCTATAAAATAATATTCAATATTTAAGAGAGATATTCAATAAATAATTTTTATCTGATAAGGAAAGGGCGACTTATGTTTTTTGTAAAGTCAAATTATTATAAAATATGTACCATATAATAATAATAAAAATAAAATAATAATATTAATAATAATAATAATAATAATAATAATATTATATTGTTCTGTGTTGAGAAGGAAAGCACCACTTAGATTTTCATTAAAATATTTAACCAAATTTTTATTTTAAAATGTTAAATAATAATAATTATTATATCAATTGGAGATCATACTTTGGCTTCCGCAGGTGTGTGAACATTCTGACCAGGTGGACCACTCTGTAATCAGGCAATTAACAGGACAGCCCACCTCACAGGGGGCAGAGAGCTTTCCACGTGAAGGACCCAACTAAAAAAAAATAGAGAAGAAAACAATAAAATAACTGGATTTCTATTAGAGCTTCAGTTGAGAGAGAATTCCAGTGAGAAAAGAACAGTCACCTCTTTGCACATGCTCAGTTCCACCAGCTTCCCGTCGCTGCGGACACAGTTCAGGAGTCTGGTCTTAACCCCTCGGCCACAAACAGCGTTTTCACTGAGCTGACAGCTACTCCAATCTTCACAACACACACAAAATAAGTCATTGTGCTGCATAATGTGGACAAAACACATTTTACAAACACTAAATTGTGAAAGCGTGAACACTTGTAACAGCACCTGAGTAAACGTAGGAGTATTTGAGACAGGTCATATTGACACAGGCTTGAGTCTGGTTTAGATCAGGACAGGTATGATCTCCTTCTGGCCATCTCAAGACACTTCTACTCCTCCACCTTAAATCACCATCATTACAATCCTAGAGAAAACCAACACAAATTATGTCTCTTACTGAAATATGTAGTAGAAAACCCATGAAAGATCATTATTTATAAAATCCACATCATTTTATAGATATTTTGGACTGCCTTTATGTCAATGACGTGAAATGGTTGCACTCGGTGAGCTACTGGCGCTACCTGTTACTATTTTTACCACAACACAACTCATAAAATAAAATACTAACATGTCACATGGTGCAACTTTTGGTTGTAATTTTCAGTCGAAGGGCAACAAGAGAAGCAATGTGTGTCTTCACTGCTTTCATACCAATAAGAAGAGGAGAAAAGAATGAGAAGATGCCTGTGGACAAATAAAACTTTCTAAAGACCTGCATCTTTGTTCTCTCCACTTCAACCCTGATGCCTTTGAGGCTTTTAGTAGACCACAGCTACTGAGAGAGCTTACAAATGGCAGAGACAAGAAACGCTAGATGCCGTCCTGACACGATGTAAATATGCTGACGCTTGTCATGAAGCCGAGGCCACTGAAAGAGTTTCTCAGCGCGGTTTTTACTTAATATCCAGGGGTGTTTAGACTCCTAGTGGAGTCTTGTGGAAAAGTTGATGGTACGGCATTTGGTTTAAGCCTACGATTATATCCATCGCCACCTGTAAGCTCTTTCAGTAGCTGTGGTCATCATATCAGCATTTTATTTTCCGAGTTGTGTTGTGACAAAAATAGCAACAAGTGCAACTGAGTGCAACCATTTCATGACCAAAATATGTATAAAACGATGTGGATTTTTTTAAAGGGGTCATATGATGTTGCTAAAAAGAACATTACTTTGCGCATTTGGTGTAATGCAATGCGTTTACGAGGTTTAAGGTTAAAAAACACATTATGTTCCACATACTGTAAATTTTTGTTGCTCCTCTCTGCCCCGCCTTTTCTAAAACGTGTAGATTTTAACAAAACTCATCATTCTGAAAAGCTAGGTGTTCTCTGATTGGCCAGCTATCCAGTGCGTTGTGGTTTGCCAAATACCTCAAGTGTGTGACAGAAATGTTACGCCCCTTACCATGTTTTGATGCTGTGTCCCAGCGTGACGAGACAAAAACATTAAAACCCATTATAAATGATCCATTTGTTGCATCCAGTGAGGACATAATTACCGATTATAATGACTTGTACTCTTTTTTCACTCTGTGTAAACGTAAAAGCATGTCTGCATTTGTGATTGTAAAAACAACAAACAACAAGAACTACTCTTAACACTGCTGAAAACTCGCGTTTGAGTAGTCAGTAGCAAAATCTTTAAATATGAAAATGTACTTACAGGCTGTGAGTCAGAAGCGCTCTACTTTATAGAAACAGCCTTTGTTCACAGCCGCATTGTAGGCTACTCTCCCAGGTTCAGGAAACATACCTCTGTAAAATGTGCTGCACACTCTTTAATATTTGCATTTACTGTTCTTAAACAGTGTTCTTAAACTACTGATTTCTACATAACACACAGCATCTTCACAACATGGCAGCGACTGCAACAATACTACAGCACAAATAAAAGTGTCATGATCTGGTCTGTGGGTTTTCCCTCACCCACCTGAGGTCGTTGTTTCCCTTTCCCTTGCACTGCACTTCCCTGATTGTTTACACCTGTCTTGTTGTCATTAGCACTCATCAAGCTCACACCTGTTCACAATCATTTGGACTATAAGAACTCTCATTGCCCACTATTCATTCTGGCTGCATTGTCTTTGTGTGTGTTTCTCTGTGTTCCTGATCCTCCTAGACCGTGTTTCCTGTTTTGTTTATTTGATCTTGTATTCTAGTCGTGTTGTGCCGTGTTGGCCTTTTGTTTGTGTTTTGTTTATTGTTTTATGATTAAAACTCCTTCCCTGCATTTGGACCCAGATCTCCTCCTTCTCGAACGTGACAAAAAGTTACACCTTCTTTCTTTATATATACAGTACATTTGAGTGGTGTTATGCAAATCTTCCCAAATAATGACGTAGAGATATGGCGGCGTGTTTGAATGAACCGTTTTAGAATGGTGTGATTGAGTACTGACTTTTATAAAGAATGTCTCTTTGGGTTTGAGACTTTAATCTTTGCAACTTTAGAGATCTTATATATGCACGAACAGCTTGTAACACTACAAAGACAAAGGCAAACATGAAATCACATCATATGACCCCTTTAAACAACATATATCTTTCATGGGGTTTCTACCAGATATTTGAGTGCAAAACAAGAAACATTCCCATACTAGAAACTGATTATAATTACTGCACAAAAATCAATGCACCTTTTGGCATTTTTAGATATGAATTAAAATGATTTAATCACCAATAAAGTCATTGTGGGACTCCCAACAAAACAGGAAGAATTGGTTTTGCTATTCTCCTAGGGACTATTTTTAAAAAGCTCAGATTTATAAGTATAATAAAACTTTGATTTTGTTACCTGTCGCGTATTTCAGTACAACTGTGAATCATTTGTGTTAAATCCACTGCAGTATATTTACTAAAGCAATAAACACTTTATTTTAAATTATCCTATCGTGACAAGCTTCTCTCCATCCTGATATTTTATCATCCATTCATCAGCTCTTCCATCTATTCGTCCATCAGTCAAACTGACCACGGTACATTTGGTCCATTGGCTCCACTCTGATGTCACACAGTGGGCGGGGCACGGCAGTAGACAGGGCTCGACTCCGATTGGCTTTTCCTCCTGGTCGCACAATGAGTCATCCGCAATCTCATCTTGGTTGTCTCCTCCCCTTTTCAAGCAACTTTGGGTCAGAGACAATACAAATGTTATGTTAGCCTAAACTTCAGATGTCTGGGGTGATTGAGGCACCTCATAAGCAAAGAAAATGTTACAAGGTGAGAGCACAAATATAAGCAGAAAAAACTGTTGTTCAGTTATAACATCACCAATGGTTTCCCATCATCCCCCCTGACCTCACTTTCGTCGGAAGGGCAGAGTTATGACCTCACTTATCTTTAAGAAGCAGAGTTATGACCCTATGAATCTGTTTGGCACTGTTTGTGACCTCTCCTCGGTTTTGAACGCTGACTTATGGGACAATATTGCTGTGTGACGCACACAGGATCTGTTTTATCATTGTACCACAGAGCTAAAACGTAATATATTGTGCTGCTGTTCTGTGGCAGAATGGGGACATTTTCTTATTAATTCAACTTTTTTGAGCTTACCGGATTGTTCCGGTCCGGAAGCCCTCTCCGCACACAGGCTGGGTAGGTCCAGCATTTGTGAGATTGTTTGGTGGGTTTAGGACACACATGGACCAGGACTCCACTTCCCACACATACTGACTGCAGTCAGAGTAACAGGGCAGTACCTCAGACACCTGATCGCAGACAAGATAGCTATGTTTTTAGTTATGGCAGCATGCACACAAGTGTGTGTTTTGTGTAATTGTCTCTGTGTAAATAAGTATGTAATGCTAATGCTTATACAAGCAGACACAGACACTTAAGGACAAAATATTATTAACACACAATTCCCCAGGGTACTCACCTGAGCCTTTGTAGATATTCATATCAGCAGAACATGACCAGCAGCAAAACCACAAAGGGGGTTGGAAAGAAGTGGAAAGGAAAAGTAAAGCAAATGAATGAGGAAAGAAAGTGAATGAAAAAAAAAATGAATGCAAAGACAAGAAATTACAATAAAGGGCAAGAAAAGAAAAAGGATTGGACAATGAAAAGG
>NC_133380.1:11071134-11111134 GCF_049309525.1 Garra rufa
AGTAATAAAAAGCAGCAGGCTTACGACTTTCCCTCAGCTGAAAACAGAAAAGGTGAAAAGTCCACTCTTTTTTTGTGTCGCCCAAAACAGAAGGTACAATTTACATTCTGTTATTTGACACTGTAACCACTAACGCATACATAAATATCAGCATGTTCTCTGATGCAAACACAATCATATGGTAAAACAGTAATCCATCTGTACTCGGAGGATGGCAGCGCTTAATACAGAAGACTCTAATATCCTCACTGTGGGGAGGCATTTAATATAACAAGTAAATTTATTGCATAACATTGTTGCATAAGTGTCTGCTAATAGGCCTGTATCATTTATTCATGGTCAGATCAGTAATGAGTCTTTATTGCAGCTCTATCTGACCATAGTCAATTCTAATCTACAATAGTTCTTTAAAAGCTTTTATTATACATCTCTCTCTCTTCATTCTGACTAATTGCAGCATTCTGTGGACTTTTTTGTGTTTTTGTAAAATGCTAAACGGTATAATTGGCCAATTTCCAACATTGTTGTTCTAGTTTTATGTCTCTTGTATCACTTCATAATGTATTTTTTCTTACATAATGAAACAATTTAAACTGAAATCAGCATTTTAGAGTTTTTTTTTTCAGAATAATACATTATTTAAAAAAGATAGAAAAAACAATAAAACGTAAAATAATAAAGTGATATAAAAATATGACACTGATAAATAAAAATATGAAAAGTATAACAATGAAACTAAACTAAAATACAACATAATGTATAAAAAAATCAAAATAAAATACATAAAATAAATAAAAATATGAAAAATATAAAAACTAAACAAAACTAAACTAAGATAAAATAATAAAAGACCAGTATATAAAATAAAAATAAAATACTAAATAAAATATAATGTAATAAAATAAAAATGAAAAAGATAAAATATGTACAAAAATTAATATAAATAAAATATTAAATAAAATGCAATAACAATTTAAAATGTAAAATCAAAAATATACAAAAAGACAAAATCTAAATGAAATATAGAAAATAAAATTAAACGCCTAAAATAAATCAAATATAAAACATACAAAATAAAATAAAATGAAAATAAAAAATATGACAATATATTAAATATATAAATAAAAATTAAATATTAAATAAAATGTAATAAAAATAAGAAAATAACAAAAAATAAAACATATATATATATATAATGACAAAATCTAAATGAAATATAAAAATAAAATAAAATTCCTAAAATATAAATGTAATAAAAATATATAAAAATAAGAAAATATAGAAAATTACAAAAATAAATGAAAAAATATGAGACAACATCTAAAAATAAAAATATAGTAAATAAAATGTAATAAATAAAAAAAATAACAAAAATAGGACAATATAGACCAGGGTTCCTCAAATCTTACCCTGGAGGTCCAATGCGCTGCAGAGTTTAGCTCTAACCCTAATCAAACACACCTGAGAATGCTAATCAAGGTCTTCAGGATCATTAGAGAATCACAGGTAGGTGAGTTTGATCAGGGTTGGAGCTAAACTCTGCAGCGCATTGGACCTCCAGGGTAAGATTTGAGGAACCCTGATATAGACAATAAAATGTAACTCCTAGAAATGTAACAACAACAAAAAACTAAAAAACAACAAAAAATAAGATAATATAGAAAATATAGACAATAAAATTTAACTCCTAGAAATGTAACAAATATAAAATATGCAAATAAAAATAACAATATATAAAATATATAAATAACATAAAATATTAAATAAAATGTAATAAAAATAACAAAAATAAGACAATATAGAAAATAAAATTAAGCTCCTAAAGATGTAACAAATATAACAAATATACAAAAGAAAAGAAAAAAGAAAAAATATGATACAAAATATAAAATATATAAATAAAAATCAAATAGTAAACAAAACGTATTAAAAATGAAAAAACAAAACAAAAAATAAAATACAGAAAATAAAATTTAACTCCTAAAGATGTAACAAATATAAAATATACAAAATAAAATAAAATAAAAAATGACACAATATACAAAATAAAAAAAAATAGTAAACAAATGTAATAAAAAAAAGTAATAAAAAAAATAGACAATATAGAAAATAAAATTAAACTTCTAAAATATTACAAACACAAAAATGTATGTAACAAACGAAAATGAAAATTTAAAAGTATTAAAAAAATGAACTAAAACTAAACTAAAAAACAAAATAAAATAATTGGTGCACTGACTGAGTGTGTGGATGGACAAACATTAGACTGACTGGTAGATAAATGGATGAATTCATAAATGTATTCATTCCCCCATTCATTTGTACATTCATCGAACAGACACACACCTTAGCATGGCATTCTTCCCATCACTCCTCGTACAGCGCAGCTGCCGAGTCTGATAGCCAATGGTGATTTCCCAGGATACTTTGTGGCCTCTTTCATCATAATGATTTTGGTGATGATCACTCTCAATGTGGCGTTTGATAGTATACGAGGCTTTGACTGTTTTTCTCCCATCAAGCCCGAAACCAAAGTCGACCGTCGTCTTTCCAACAGGCGCCGTTCCTTTAAGTCTGCAGGGGCTCCAGGGCCCCACCCACAAACTAAAACTGTATTCCTGTTGGTCAGAGGGACAGAGGGCAGGGTGGGCGTTGTCATGGTTACAGGGACGTGTCTGGGTGAGGCTGGGACAGTCTGCTCCTCCATAAAGGGGCGCCGCCAGCACGTGTCTGGTGCGCTGCTGGAGGGCTGACCCACAGGTGCGGCTGCAGGTGGACCAGTGAGTGAAGGCGGAGACGACGCAGTCGATCGGGCAGGGTAACAAACACGCCTGCTCTCGTTCCGGCACTGCGGAAAAGGCTTCACACACATGCTGGCTCACCGTGGTGCCGTTAGTACGCTTCACACACACCACATCTCGGCTTTGTGCTCCACGCTGAGCGGTCACACATCGATTGGCTGGGAGGAGAGGACTCGGGGTGCAGGGACCCCAAGGAGACAAGCGCCACTCAAACAGATCCTTTTGCCACTCGCACATCTTCACACACACTCTCTGGTGCGCGGGCCGATCGGACGGAAAGCAGTTGGACTGATGCGTGCTCCAGCCTTCAGAATGGACACACCACACCGAACGACTCTGGAGCCCGACCGAACCGCAATCGTTGGCCACGCATACACCCCATACACCTACAGCAAAAGAAAAGGAGAGACAGACAGGATATGAAGGGAATTATATTACTATTGTAATCACGGCCTATTAAGGCCTAAAACAGACACGCTGGTGATGAGTCTCTATTCATCTCACTTTAGTGCAGAAGTACTGTACGTGTGGATTCAGGCACACACAAGGAGGATAATCATCTTTAATCATTTTAGAACAGCGCTGTCAAAAGAATGAGATGGAAAGAAAGAAAAATGGGAAAAAAGAGCAAAATCTGGATTGTGCAACTTTAAATATCACCTGCTAAAAATATGAAAGTGGGAGAAATTCTAAAAGGTTTTCGCAAGGCTTTCGAAAGAGTGAATAGAATAGAATAGAATAGAATAGAACATAACAATTAAAAGGTTAGGGCCAGTAAGATTTATTTGATAAAAAAATATCTGCAATCATTAAATTGATCAAAAATAACAGTAAAGACATTTATAATTGTACATGTATTTTTAAAAAATCTTCCTGAACACAAACTTTTGATTTGTGATGTTAATAATATATAATATAATATAATATAATATAAACCATTAATTAAAGTATTTTTAAAGAAAAAAAAATATATATAAATAATTTTATATATTTATCAACCTTGGTAGGCATAAAAACACTTATTTCAAAAAATAAATAAATAATCAGTAAAATTGATTTGAAAAAAAAAAAAAAAAAAAACAGCAAAAAAGGGGAAAAAAAGACTTATTTTAAGAAAATAAATAAAACATTTAAAAAAGGTAAGAACTTTTCCTGAACCCAAACTTTTTAATTGTAGTGTTTACAATATATTATAATAGTTTAGGCTCAGTAAGATTTGTTTAAAAATAAGAATCTGTAAGGATGCATTAAATTGATCAAAAGACATTTCAAATGTTATAAAATATTTACGTTTCAAATACATTTTTATTCTAAGATAATCAGTCTAAATAGAATAGAATAGCATAGAATAGAATAGATCATTTAAAAGTTTATGGCCAGTAATATTTATTTCATAAAAAACCCTAACCCTAATATAATATACTGTAATATAAAGCTTGGGGTCAGTAAGATTTATTTAAAAAGAAGAAAAATCAGCAAGGTTGCATTGATTTGTTAAAAAAAAAAATGACAGTAAAGATATTTATAATGTATTTTTATTATTCAAAATAAAAACCACAAAAATATTCATGAACCCAAACTTTTGATTTGTAGTGTTTTTAAAATAAAATAAAATAAAATAAAATAAAATAAAATAAAATAAAATAAAAAATTAATAAATTTGGGGTTAGTAAGATTAAATGTATCAAAAATGACAGTAAAGATATTAAATTATATATATAAAGAAATATTCATGAACCCAAACTTTTGATTTGTAGTGTTTTAAAATTAAATACATGAAAAAAAAACTTTTAAAATAAAATAAAATAAAACATTTATACATTTTTAAAAATGACAGTAAATATTTTTATGATGTATTTTTGTTATTTCAAAAAAGCATACACAAATCTGTCTGAACCCACACTTTTGATTTGTAGTGTTAAAAGAAATACAATACAATAAAATAAACATTTAAACATTTAAACATTTGGGGTCAGTAAGATTTATTCAATTAAAAAAAATATATATTTGTGTTATTTAATAAAGCATTAAAAACTGTACCTGAACCCAAACTTTTAATTTGAAGTGTTTAAAAAAATATTAAACAAATAAAAATAAAATAAATAAAATAATTTTGGGATCAGTAAGATTTATTCCAACAGTAAGGATGCTTTAAATTGGTCAATAATTACACTAAAAATATTTAGAATGTATTTTTGTAAAACAAACAAACAAACAAACAACAACATAAAACAAAGCATTAAGCATAAAAAGACTTCTTTCAAAAAAATAAAAAATAAAAATCAACCTATTTATCACAAATGACAATAAATATATTTATAATGTATTTTTGTAAAACAACAAAATCAGCCTTGACAGGCATGAAATACAGTTCTTCCTGAACCCAAACTTTTGATTTGTATAATAATATAATATAATATAATATAATATAATATAATATAATATAATATAATATAATATAATATAATATAATATAATATAATATAATATAATATAATATAATATAATATAACCCATTGAATTGATTGAAAAATATTAAAGTTAAGATATTTATAATCTTGTATTTATATTTTTTTAATGCAATCATGGCAAGCATAAAAAGACTTCCTTAAAAATATATATATATTCTTAAACCTATACTTCTGAATAGTAGAGTTTACAATATAATATAATATAAACGATTTAGAAGTTTGAGATCAGTAAGAATGATTTGAAATAATCTGTACACAGGTTTGAAATAAAATTGTCATTCCTTAAACTATTCCTATAACGCTCAAAAAGAAAAACACTAATGATTACTGTTTGCCTTAGTATTGTAGTAACACACCCAGGAACAATATCTATTTAAACCAAAATCCTACGTTCGACCTACATTATAACAGTTTACAGTTGTTTCCAACCTCACAGCATTGAAAAAACCCATTGCGATCATTCATGTTAAATTTTACCCGACAACCAAGTGATAAATGTTTCAATTCAGTGGCTGCAAAACCTGCCACTTGTTACAACCACTTCCATTATCTCCTATTACGAAAAAGGGCACAGAAAACAAGCGATGGGAACAGAGAGAAGAAAAGCAGAGGCGACAGATGCTTCAAACGGACAGTAAAAGTCTGACATCATTGCTGTTGTTCCTCAGGGGATGTCAAAGGCACTTGTGAGGTCACCAAAGAGACCTGCCATCCTCCAAACGCCACTTAATGACAACGGAGCAGACAAAAACCATGTGACACAGCCATATGGAGTGACATTATTACTGTATGAGCACTGAGGTCAGCCAAAAGCCTCCAGTCAGAGCAAGCACACATCTGATCATTAGACTGTCGGTCTTCACAGCGTGCTAATTACGGCTCATGCGCTCATCCTCCTTAGTCAAATATCAATTTACTCAGAGGCAGGGGGTTCAGGTAAAACTTTAACCGCAGAGGCCTGTCCTACAGAGATCTCCCGGCTAATCAGGATTCTGATGGATGGCATGCTGATTAAAGTCTTTAGATGTGGGAATAATCGCTTTGAACTCAGGCAATGAGAGAAAAAGCACCAGGAAAGAGATTGTTGCTGTTGTTGTTGTATTGTTCTCTGTCTAAACAGACATTTTAGGAGAGGAAAATGGAAACACAAGGAAAATATGAAGCTTTAAACCATGGAGAGTGGTAAACTTAATTCTTTCTAGTGGACCATAGTGTAAACCATGTTACCAGAAATGCAAATCTAATCTATATCCATTAATTTTTTGTTCAAATGCTTCAGTAGATTACATATTGATTTGGTTTACATACACTAGAAGTTTTGGGTTGGTACGATTTTTAATGTATTTAAACTAATGTATTTGCCTAATGTAAACTCTCATGGTCACCAAGGCTGCTTGATCAAAAATGTAGTGAAAATATTATATAATAACTGTTTTATATTTGATTATATTTTAAAATTAATGACTTCAGTTTTACATGATATTTCAGAAATCATTTTAATATGAAGATTTGGTGCTAAAGGAACATTTCTTAATATTATCAATGTTGAAAACACTTAATTTGCTTAATTGCTGTCTAATTTATTATTACTATTATTATTATAACATACTATTTTTTTAGGATTCTTTGATGAATAGAAAGTTTAAAAGAACAGCATTTATTTAAAATAGAAATCTTCAGTCATTTACACAATTAAATGCATCCTTGCTGAGTAAAATGTATTATTATTATTATTTTAAAAGGTGGACATATACATGAAGATCTTTATGCTATTTTTTCAGAATTTCATTTTTTTCTAGACTCTGTTTTAATGGTTAAAAATATCCAAAAAGCATGTCTAATTAATTGAAATCAAAGAACTTACACAATTTAATTGCAATTTATTAAAAGTTGACATTTTATGGCTCTAAGAAATGTTATTTTTTTCAAATTCAGTTGGACCAAATTCTATGAATCTTCTGTATTTTCTATTAATTGGATTCCATTGCATTCAATTCTAACAACCATTAAAACAATTCTTAACAATACATTAAGCAATATATTTCTGTCACAGTTTCTTCAAGTTGAACAGAACTTTTATTTTGATTGGTTGCTCTGAAGACCTTTAAGTCTCTGTTTGTATATATGATATGACGATCATTTTTTTTAAAGAAACAGTAAAATGCTTTTAGCAAAACGATAAAAGTTTAACAAAATTAAATTTTTATGGCTCTATGAAATATTTTATTTTTTTCTCAAATTCATTTTTATTTTTACCAAATTGTGTGTTTTCCATTAATTTTCTGGATTTAATTTTAATTGTTTCATTTTATTTTAATAATCAAAAGGATCTCTTAATAATTAAGTATTTTATTTATCTATTTATTTATTCCAGAAATACTGTATTGTGTATTTACATTTTTTTTTTTTTTTGTGGTAAATAAATTCTGGTAAATATTCCTTAAAAATAATGTTTTAATATTAATTTTATTATTATTAGTAGTACTATCATTACACTAAGTAACATATTTCTGTCACAGTTTCTTTAAGTTAAACTAAAACTATGGTTGATATGGTATGAAAATAGCTTTTCCTCAAAATAAATGGTAAAATGTTTACAAGTTTAACAAAATTCAAAGTTTTATGGCCTATGGATTTTTTTTTACAAATTCAAATTTAAGTTTTATTATTACCAAATTCTGTGTTTTAGATTAATTTTCTGGATTCCATATTAATGGTTTCATTTAATATTAATAATAAATCATACAATATATGATATGACAATATTTTTTTTGTCAAAAGAAACAGTAAAATGCTTACAATAAAATGATAAAAGCTGAAAATGAAATGTTTTATTTTTTTCTCAAATTCATTTTTATTTTTTATTTTTTTTACCAAATTCTGTATTTTCCATACATTTTCTGGATTCCATTTTAATGGTTTCAGTTAAATTTAATAATCAAAAGCATCTCTAAATAATTGATTTTTTATTAAAAAAGTATTTTATTTATCTATTTATTAATACTGTGTTGTGCATAAAATTACTAAAAAACAGTACTAGTACTATAATAACATTAAGTGATATATTTCTGCCATCGTTTCTTTAAGTTAAACTGATATGTTTTAACAATTATTTTATAGTAGTATGATAAATAATAGTAGTTAGGAAAATAAATGTTTTATGGCTTTATGAAATGTTTTATTTTCACCAAATTCTGTTTTCCATTAATATATATATATATATATATATATAAATAAAATATATTGGTAAAAAAAAAAAAAATTTGCACTGCACCTATTTTTTGTGAAAGGCTTGTCAAATAAATGCATTTGGTTTGATGTTTTGATGTCTAATGCAACAATATTCAGACATTTTAAAGCATTGAAATAGTTGCTGAAGGTACATTTTGTTGGAGAAAACACAAAAACACACACCCAGACAATTACCCTCACAGTTGCGACAAGCTTCTTCCAACTTTCAGACTGACTTGTACGTCTCACTGGGAGTTGATCCTCTATCTCCCTCCGTCTCTCATGTGGTCATCATTGAAACGCAGCAGGCAGGTGGAGAGAAACAGAACTGAGATACGAGCAGGACCCTGTCCCATGGTGTCACAGCAACTTAAAGCTGTGAGATGGGATGAGGTCACTCCTAGGGCATCGCAAGCAAAGTCACTGTCGGCAAGATCGTGAGTGGTTTTTCTCAATTTTGGCAGCACAAAGACAGAGATACAGTTTGAACTAGGATATCTTATCTGGTAGAATCCACATTATCAATTTCTATTAACTCGGAAAAAGCAAATTCTGACTGGAAATTGAAATTGGTTTTCATTCCCGCAGGTTTTTTCCTCCAGGCAAAACCCGTCGGCCTCCACAGCTGAATATATTTCATTAGCACCAATCAGAGGCTTTGGTTCAAACACACCCGAGACAGGTTATTTTCCGCTATTCAAACTTTCAAAAGCTTTAATCACCCACAACACACAAGCCTTCCAGCGTTCCCTCTGTGGTGGGACTCCTCAGCGGCTGTACTTCCATTATGAAGACCTCCGGCAAAAACTGAGGTTGCAAACAACAGCACTGTACTGCTATATCACCTCATCACAGTATGTTGAAAATGGCTCAATTTATTGGTCTCTTTCTATTTTTTTTCTCTTTTTTTTTTACATTTTACAAATTTTGGAGGTACTTCTTGTCCAGAACAACTTTTAACCAATGCAACAGTTATATATTTTTATCAGCACATGCATTCCCTGGTAATCTAACCTGTGACCTTAGCATTGTTAGTGGCGGACTCTCAGACGAAGTCTAAAAAATAGAGTGCTAACAGCTGTGGGGAAGTTCTTTAGTGTTTTAGTACATCGATTTTACCATGTATACACTGCAAACAACAACACTGCAACAAAACTAGATACATGATTAGTGTATATTATAATCAACAAGATCTTAGGTGATCTTAGGTGCTCATGTAATGTGATGAAAAACACACTGCAGTCTGTGAAAACCCATCAAATGAATCGTAGAAATGCAAAAAGCTGCACATGTGAACATAATTCAAAATTTAAAATAGATGCTGTCATTTAATAGCTCTTATGCTCTCCACGAACGCATTTATTTGATCAAAAAAATATCACTGTAAAAAATGACCGTAAATTTAACGGTAAAAAACTGTAAAAATGCTATGGTATAAACCTGTGAAATGGTTAACGGGAAGTTCCGCTTCTATACACGGTGAAAAACTGTGCATGTAGTTTTACGGTACCATACCGTTTTTGGAAGTGGAAAAATGTAAAATTTACAGTGAATAACCATAAACTGACATTCCCAGAATTCCCTGTGTTTCATTTTTCTTTATTTGATGTTTTTTTTATTAAAATAACTTTTTATTGATAGTTTTTTTCTTGGCAGTTTTGTACATTAGGATTGTATGTTACATCTAATGTTGTTAAATTAATGTTTTTTGCATTATTTCAGTTTTATGTGTGTTACCATGATGGTATTTAGTGTTTGTGTGAATGACAATGTGCACCTTCAATATATGTTATTTTTCAAAACATCCTTGTGATGGGTCTTGGCTCAACATGTGATGTAGTCATCACCATCTGCTTTTGGTGGTTATCATTGTATTACAAAAGTTAAAAACAGATTTCAGTACTTTAAAAGGTTGTTACATTACCATTTTATCAGTGAAATTACGGTATTTACCTGTAAATTTAACTGAAAACTGTAAAACCTAAAACATTGCTACCGTATTTTTTACGGTAAAATTCTGGCAACCACAGCTGCCGGTTTTTTACCGTAAATTTTACGGCTTTTTTTTTTTTTACAGTGTACAGTAAAAGCGTCAACTTGTGAAATATTATTCTAATTGAAACTAGTTTTCTATTTGAATATATTTTAAAATGCAATTTATTCCTGTGATGGCAAAGCCAAATTTTCAGCAGCTACTACTCCAGTCTTGTCAAATGATATTTTATAAATTATTGTAATGCTGAAAACGTTTGTGCTGCTAATATTATTGTGTTGCAATACATGAATCTTTGATGCATGGAAAATATTATGAATAATAAAAAATACATTTTGTAACAAATAAATGTCTTTCCTAGGGCTAACGATTAGTCGGTCGATTATTCTGATGATTAATCGAGTAATCTGATCATTTCAATTAAAGTAAACAACAGACTTTTAAATCACTGAAATACATATTTAGAAATTAGGCAATAATAATTTGTTTAAATAAAGTATCAAAAGCAAGTAATTATATGGTTTTGTTGAACAAAACTGTTAAAATACATTACAAATACAACTTAATACAACACCTTGATGATTGTTTTAACACTTTACTGCATGATCTGATCCTTGTTTAATATTGACTAAACAATATTTAATTCAAATGTCTACTTAATCTTAAATATTTAACCATTTCTTTATGACATAAATGCTACAGCAACTGCAATTTCTTGAAATGTAGACATAACGTGTAAACTCAAAGTGAGGGTTTTATTTTGAAATCGCGATGAACAGTTAGCATATTGAGAAAGATATTGATGCATTCTCCTGTGTTTGTATAGGTCTATAAATGATTTACCTTACTAAGTTGATAAAATGGCACACATTGCGTTCCTAGATGAATGTTATAATAAACCCAAACTCACAACAATATGCAGAGATGAAGTTTGAGATGCTCCATAAATGTAAATGATAACGGTTTGTTTGGAGCAGCATTTACTGTGAACGGAGTCACTCTGACACGTATATACATGACCTAAGTGTATATAATGAACCTGCATTGCATATATTTATTTAATTGAATCATAGTATTTGTGAATTCACAATAGCATTATGATTTATTATGATTTTTAATGGGTTTAATATATCATGCAGTCTTGTAAACCTGTCTGAAATGCACCACTTCCAGTATTTTGCCAGTTCCTCGACATGGGCAAATTGTAGTCAAGGACTTTTTAAAAAAGTATTTGAGTCTTTTCTGTCACCTTTGATCAATGTAATGCATCCTTGCAGAGTAAAAGTATTAAATTGTAAAAAAAAAGAAAAAAAAAACTTTTTTCTGGCCCCAAACTTTACCTGTGTAAACCAGACAACTTAAACAACATTTTAGATGCCTACACTTCAAAAATGCTTTTCTTACTTAGATTTTTTGTCTTGTTTCCAGCAAAAATATCTAAAAAATTCTTAAATCAAGAAGGATTTTCTAGATGAGTAAAAAAAATAATAATTGTTTTCATAAAAAACAAGTCAAAATTAAAAGAGTTTTTGCTTAGAACAAGCAAAATAATCTGCCAATGGGGTAAGCAAAAAAATAAACAAAAAATTTTAAACACAAAACAAGATTATTTTGTACCACATTGACAGATTATTTTAATTGTTTCAAGCAAAAACACACTTAATTTTGACTTGTTTTTCTGAAAACAAGACAATAACTTTTATTCGTCTAATTTTTTAGATATTTTGACTGGAAACAAGACAAAAAATCGAATTAAGAAAAGCATTTTTTGCAATGTAGACGACTTTGTAAAAAAGTTTTACATTTGTAACATGTTACTCTCAAAACAGACGAATAAGAGTAAATGCAATGCTAAACAAAATCACATTCTGTTTAGCCGATTTAGAGAGTTAAGTATAACTGGAGACTGGCAACTTTGCCTTGCTAATGAACAAGTGCATTGGTACATATGCCACACAGCATGACTCAACAATGCAACCACTGTTTATGCCAAAAGAAAGTTGATGCCTGAAAGTGTCGGGGCCATTAGTGTTGTTTGCACATTTAAAAAAAAAAAAGTAAAAAACAACATTTCCTGACCCAGAGGTCTCTGGAGACGGCAGCATCCTCCCTCTCAACAGTGTGATGAAATGTTCTAGCCTGACACTCACACACTTTTTGGATGCATCCTGGGTGAAACAATAGGGCACATGACAGATTAATTACTCGCTGATGGTCACAGATGCAATTACAGTGCTTTTCTGCCTATCACGGACGCTTTAGCAAAGGAAATGGAGCTGTTTTTGGCCTGTCACGATTCAGTTGGAGTCTGGGGTGGATTTTGATGTCTTACATGTGAAAGGCTTGGGATTTTGCTCTGAAAAGCAGCAATTCTGTGGTATATTTTTGTTTACTTGAATGTAAAACACTAGCCCCAAGGAGGTATGAATGTATGACGTGAGTTTACTGTTAAGTTTACACAGGTACTCACCCTCATGTCATTCCAAACCTTTAAGAGCTTTGTTTATCTTCAGAACAAATTTAAATATTTTGATTAAATCTGAGAGCTTTCTGACTCTGCATAGACAGCAATGAAACTGATACATGGTCCAGAAAGGTAGTAAGAAAATTGTTAAAATAGTCTGACATGTGAGGCTGAACCACTGATCTTACATGGACTATTTCATCTATGCAGGGTCAGAAAGCTCTTGGATTTCATCAAATATATCTTAATTTGTGAATATTACCATGCTAAACTCTCTGAGAGGTGGTATGACAGAAATGCATTTCCTGTTAATATATGTACAAGTAAATGTATACATTTTGGGGCAACTATTTAAGTATGATGGAAAGACTTTAGATTTAGAGCCGGAGCTAAAGGTCATAAAGATAATGCAATTATCCATTCCAGTCTTTCAATAGTCTTTTGTGAACTAGAACTCCTCTATAGAGAACAATGAATTCTGATTTAACAGGAATCCTATTCATCTCATGACCACCAGCTATGAGTTGGTGAAAGTCTTTGTGCGTGTTCGTACATCTGTATATAGTGCTGACTTCTCTTCGTTCACCCCACAGTAGATCAATCGAATGAGAGAATGAAAGAAATTAGTCTTAATTGATGAACTGAACAGAAAACAAAAGAAAAACAGACAATTGAAGCTCAACATTCACTTCTTTTCTGTGGGCCTTTTCATATAATGGAGAAAAAAAGTAATTGAAAAAGGAAAGAAAGAACAAATCATTTTTTTTTCTCTGCGTTTTCCTCATATGCTACACTCAAAAATGTTTATAGAGTGAGAGGCCACCACCGTCTTATAATGTAGGCAGTCATATTTCATTCTTGGTTCTCATTCACATGTTTGAATATAAAAATATTTAAGGGGGAAAAAAAGAGCTTTCCATTTTTCAACATCATGGCTTTCACTGGAAAAATTGCATACTTTCATACCATGCTGTATGTTTTATTCCGAGGCACTTGTGAAGCACTTGTGTGTTGCATTTTATGTATGAAGAGAGTAGTTGAAAAGGTTGAGTGTGGCTGATGTATGAACTTGAATGCAAAGTAATTCCTGCATCTAAAGCACCTTTATGCCTTTTAGTACATGTCTTGGTTTTGAGACCACCTTATGCTAGCCATCTTCATCTCTCTCTTGAAGGTTAATTTTCACCTTCCTTGTTTTGCGAGACAGAGTCGTTTTCTGTCCGGCTTGTGATAGAGCGAAGAACTCCAGGGAAACTGGTTCGAAATGAGGTTTTCGAGCCACTCAAGAATTTCCTCTCTTGTCTGCACACAGTCTTCTCATTTTCAGATCAGGGAAAATGAACAAAATTAAGCACACAAAATTGAAGAAAATTAGACCTTGAGTACAAAACAAAGTGTGTAGGTGGACAAATGAGAATTTCTTCATGGACAGTACGAAAGTGGACCCACTCCTTCAGGATGAAACCAGTATCGATTTTACATTCCAGGAATCATCACCCCCGTGGCCCTGCAGAGCTGCTCTTCGATCCACACGCAGCACGTGAGGAAACTCACTCTGAGAACTGACCACCACTTCACACGACACTGCAGAGAAACTTCTACATTCTTAGCATCCCTACTTTGTCTATGAAGTCTTTTACAGTTGTCTTCAACAACACTGGGTAGCTTTTGGTCTATCTGACCATTCATCTATTCAGTGTTTAAATTTATAGTCAACATTTTAAAGGGGTCATGAACTGCCTTTTCAAAATGATTTTGTACTGTTCTCTGAGGTCCCTTTATAATATAATCAAGATTTTTAAATAAAAATAAAAACAAGTTTCTGTCCTGATTTTAACATTGTGTTTATGTTAAAAGATTAAGGAAATTTTGATCAGTTCATAACCCCTTTAAAAGAAACTGTCGTTGGTGCCCATAGTTCAACTAGTCAATCATCAAGTTTTAAAGCAAAACTGTGATATTTAATTAAAATTTATTTAAACAAATCAAAATAATTAAAATAGTTATGAATCCGTGGAAACTTCTGTTGAAACATAGACTGTCTATCTAAAAGTTCAGCCTCAGTGAGATTTTGTAAATGTTTTTGAAAGAAGTCTCTTATGGTGACCAAGGGTGCATTTATTTCCATTCATGTAAAGTAAAAATAGTATGATTCTGAAATATAATTTGAATATAACTGTTTTCTATTTGAATACATTTTAAAATGTAATTTATTCCTGGGATGGCAAAGTTGAATTTTCAAAGTTAATCTTTTTCTCGAAAGTTCATTAAAAAAAAAAAAAGAAGTGCTGCTTAATATTTTTGGAAGATTCTTTGCTGAATAGAACGTGGATATGTTCAAACAAGCATTTATTTGAAATAGATTTACATTAATTTTACATTACAGCAATGTAAAAGTCTTTACCATCACCTTTGATCAATTTAATGCATCCTCACTGAGTAAAAGTATGTATTTCTTTCAAAAAATACTTTTGGATCATGTGTGAGAATGCACTATTTAAAGGATTAGCTTACTCCTTAATTAAAATTTCCTGATAATTTACTCAACGCCAAGTCACCCAAGATGTTCATGTCTTTCTTTCTTCAGTCGCAAAGAAATTAAGGTTTTTGAGGGAAACATTCCAGGATTTTTCTACATATAGTGGACTTCAATGGCGATCAGCAGGTTGAAGGTTCAAACTGCAGTTTCAATGAAGCTTCAAAGGGGTCTACACAATCCCAGCCAAGGAATAACAGTCTTATCTAGCAAAACCACTGGTTATTTTCTCAAAAATATATACATTTCTATACTTTTTAACCACAAATACCTATCTTGCACTAGCTCTGCAATGCGCATTATGTAATCTGTGTACTTTGGTTCAAAAAGGTAGGGTAGAGCGTATTCGACTTTCTTTGCACATTCACTCTGTAAACACTGGGTCAGTACTTCCACCTACATCATTTGTGACCTTTCCGATATGCCTACATACAGTGCCTTGTAAAAGTATTCATACCCCTTTATTTTATTCACGTTTTGTTGTAGCATTATGTTAAACTGCTTTAAATTAGTTTTCCCCCACATCAATTTACACTCCATACACCACAATAATGACAAAGCAAAAAACAGATTTGCAAATTTTACAAATTTATTAAAAATAAAACACTGAAATAAGTACATTGCATGAAAAAACCAGCATATGCTGTTTTTTTCAGCATACCCTTAACTCAGTTGTGACAAGCTTTGCACATCTGCATTTGGCAATTGTCTGCCATTCTTTGCCTCACCTTTTCACCTCTCAAGTTCTGTCAGCTTGGATGGGGGGCTGGCAGACATTTTCTAGAGTCCTAGTTGTTCCAGTTGTCTTCCATTATGGATAATGAAGGCTACATGCTTCTGTGAACCTTCAATGCAGCAGATTTTTTTTTTCTGAACTCTTCCCTAGATCATTGCCTTAACGCAAGTCTGTCACTGAGCTCTACAGGCAGTTATCTTGACCTCAGGACTTGTTTTTTTCCTCTAATATGCATTTTCAGCCGCTAGACCTTTTCTGAGAGGTGTGTGCCTTTCTAAATCATACTCATTCAAATGAATTTGCCACAGTTTACTCCACTTGAAGTGTAGTAACATCTAAAAGCAATATGAATGCTCCTGAGCTAAATTTCAGAAATTACCCAGAAAAGGGTATGAATACTAATACAACGGTATCTTTTCAGTTTTTTATTTCTAATTAATGTGCAAAGTTGTTACAAACCTGTTTTGTGCTTTGTCATTATGGTGTATGAGATGTAGATTGATGTGAAAAAAAAAGTAATTTAAAGCAGTTTAACATAATGCTGCAACAAAACGTGAAAAAAAATTAAGGGGTATGAATACTTTTGCAAGGCACTGTAGCTAATGCGTGAAGTCAAGCTAGTGAAAGACGAGCATTTGTGGTTAAAAAGTATACAAATTTGTATTTTTTTTTTTAGAAAATAACTAATAATTTCTCTAGACAAGACCCTTAGTCCTCGGCTGGGATCATGTAGAGCTCTTTGAAGCTCCAGGAAACTGCAATTTGCAACCTTCAACCTGCTGGCCACCATTCAAGTCCACTATATGGAGAAAAATGCTGTAATGTTTTCCTCAAAAAAAGTTTTTCTCTTGACTGAAGAAAGAAAGACTTGAACATCTTCAATAACATTGGGGTAAGCATAATCAATATAGTATTTTTCTACTTTTTAAAAGTTTTTACTCATGAAAAATGCATAGTAAACAGTTTAAATGGTAACACCTATACAAAATGAACATGCTAGTCATATCCTATTAAAAGCATGTTTTAATGGCTTCTGTGTTCAGATCTCATCACCATCCGAATACTTGACCCTAATAATCTACGTAACTAGATACTTTATCTTAAGAATTAATTTATTCAGAAAAAGAGCGGTCAGATCCCCTAAACCTCCCACAATTTGGTCCCTGAATCTAGCCAAGGAAACTGAGGAATACTCATTTCTCTATCAATTAAGAGAATGGTAGTTGCCTGATATGAACTTCCTACTTGAGGTCTTCACAGCCATATGTCGGATGTTTTGATACAAGTTCTTGCGAAGCAATTACTTGCGCTATCTTGAAATGTAAGCTCACAGTAGCTTGGACGCGCCGGACGGCATTAATAGGCCAAGTAATAATCTTCTGTTCTTTGCGAGCTGTCAATCTCACACTTAACAATTGTTGCCATGGCGACATGAGGAATTCTCAGTGAAACTCCAGCTGGATATAAGATTGATCAGACTTCACAGATAACACTGGCAGATGGTCTCACAGTTTTCAGAACTGCCGTACATACATGCCTGCTGATCCAAGATCTGTGACAACATGGATCAATATCCAACCTGGACCATTTTTTTATTTACCACTTCTGTTCTCTATGTAATGCAGAATAGAAATGTGCATTACATTGCTTCTTGACTGTTCTGTAACAAACACTGTCATTCACACATTCAATTATGCAATCCTAATAAGTGACTTCTGGATCAAATCACAGAAAAACGGCAAAAAAATGTGTCATAATTCCTTGGCTCGTTCTGTGGATGGATCTTACAAACACAAACTGTGTGTTTAGCATTTCTGAAAACCTTGAAATAATTGTTGCATTTTTGTCTGTGTGAAATATCACACTTTGATTTACCCTGGCACTATTAAAGAAACAATTAATACAAAACTGTACATTATGTCACCATTGATTCACTGTCATGTCATTCCCAATCTAGACTTCTTTTTTTTATACTGTAGAGCTCAGAAAGGTGAATTTTTAGGGATATCTTGACCAAATGACCAAATGACCAAAAAAAAAAAAAAAAAACAGCATAAAAGTATCGTGTGTGAGTCTTCTGAAGCCATATGATTGCTTTGGTCTGACAAAGAGACTGAAACTTAGATATTCATGAAAAGCATGAATCTGAACAAAAACATGGAAAGTATCTGAACAAATCTTTCTTTTGAGTCATATCTTTTCAAAGAATCGCTTTCAAATGGAAAACAGTGGTCACATTCTTCAAAAATTCCCTTTTGTGTTCTACAGAAGAAAGAAAGCCCTACAGGTTTGTACTGTAGCAAAATGACAGTGAATGAATGATAACAGAAACAAGTAATCATGGGATTGCATAAAAGAATTTCATTCTGTGGCCAAAGAAAAGGCTAATATTGGAAACATTGGCAACTTACCTGTTTTCCAGATGTACTGGCTTCTTTTTGGTGCCTCTGCCCCCAGTGGACGGGACATTAATGCTACATAAAGGAGAGAAGCCCACAGGGAGAAGACAAAGGTAATCTCGTCCTTCAGAAATGCCATCTTTTGTCAGCCTGTTGGTATCTATCCTGCAAAAGAAATACATACAATAGCTAGTCAGATAGTTCTAGAAAGTTATACAGCTTATGTACTGTTTCATGGAACATTAAACACCAGATACAAAACCATAATATATATTTTTATATTTTAGAAAAAAAAAAAAAATCCTGCTTTTTGAGTGGTTGTGAAGGGAAGCCAGTTTCCACTATGAAAAAAAAATAAAAATAAAAAAGGTAACTGCAACTTTTTATCTCACAAATGTGACTTTTTTTTTCTCACAATAGCGTTTTTTTTCTCAGAAATGTGATATAAACTTGCAATTCTGAGAAATAAAGTCATAATTGTGCGATACAAACTCAAAATTGCGAGAAAAACAAACAAACATTAAGAGTCATCTTGCAATTCTGACTTTATTTTTCTCAACTGTGTTTATCTTGAGTTTATTTCATGCAATTCTAAGAAAAAAGTCAGAATTGTGAGATATAAACTTGCAATTCTGAGAACATATCAGTCTTTTTCCTCTTAAAACTGGACTCTATACACAATTCTGAGAAAAAAGTTAGAATGGTGAGGAAAAAAAGAAAGAATTGCATGATATAAACTCACATTTGCGAGAAAAAAAACATCAAAATTGCGAATTATCATTTATATCGCGCAATTCTGAGAAAAAAGTCACAATTCTGAGTTTATTTTTGAGATATTGCAGGTGTATATTGTGGCCGGGCGGAGAACAGCACGACAGGACAAAAGACTTTGGTGAGCCCCGGAGGGTGAGTTTATTAAATAAAAAGGTGAGAGTGTACGGGTGAGTATGCAGTCGGCGTCGTGGGTGCTCGGTGTGGGTGCTCTTCTCCTTCAAAGGTGCTCCTCGTGAACCGTGGTCAGTGAGGGACGAGTGCAGGAAGTGCGGTCGTCCCAGGGGAAGTGGATCCAAGCAGCGGGAAGCCAATCGTCACGGCGAATCTGTGAGGTAAGCAATAGAGAGAGCATGTAAGTGCCGAGCTTCAATGGAGATCGTTCTCACTTGTCTGTCCTGAGCAGTCTGTTTATAAAGGGTGGTTTCCGGTGACGATTGGCTCGGTGCTGATGGATCCCAGGTGTCGGTCGTGTGTTGCCAGGGCGACGCTGATCACAGCTCGGGACTCCCGCCACACTCCCCCCCCCAAGCGACGTCCTGGTCCTGGAGGCTGAGACAGAAAGAGGGGAGACAGGGGGTGGGTGGGGAGTGACCCCTGACAGACCTGAAAATGCTGCCCAGGACCGAGAGAGCCCGTCGGCGTTGTTGTTGCTGGAGCCAGGGCGATGGCGCACATCGAAGTGGAAGTCCTGGAGTGAGAGGAACCACCTCGTAACCCGGGCGTTCGTGTCCTTGGCCCGGGCCATCCACTGCAGAGGGGCGTGATCTGTAAGGAGAGTAAAGTGACGACCCAACAGATAATACCTCAACTCCAGGACTGCCCACTTGATGGCGAGAGCTTCCTTCTCGACAGCTGCGTAGTTTCTCTCGGCCTTGGACAGCTTCCGGCTGATGTAGACGACCGGATGCTCCTCTCCCTCCTGGATCTGGGAGAGCACGGCCCCCAGTCCCGTGTCTGAAGCATCGGTCTGGAGCAGGAAGGGACAGTTGAAGTCCGGGGCGCGCAGAACGGGTTCGGTGGTTAGGGCCCGCTTGATGCGCTCAAAGGCCCTTTCGGCATCCTTGCTCCAGTGAACCCGTTCTGGCAGTCCCTTCCTGGTCAGGTCCGTCAGAGGGGCCGCTATAGAGGAAAACTGGGGGACGAAGCACCGATAGTATCCCGCCAACCCCAAGAAGGCACGTACCTGGGTCTTGCTGAGGGGTCTCGGAGCGTCCAAGATTGCCTTCACCTTGTTTTCCTGGGGCTTAATGAGTCCTCTTCCTACGGTGAAACCCAGGTACCGTGCCTCGTTCATCGCTAGGTGGCACTTGCGGGGGTTGGCGGTTAGGCCCGCCCGACGTAGCTCGGACAGCACCCTGCGGAGTCGCTCTAAATGGTCCTCCCATGCCTCCGAGTGGATCACCACGTCGTCCAAGTAGGCCGCTGCGTAGGTTTGGTGGGGACGGAGGATAACATCCATCAAGCGTTGAAATGTCGCTGGGGCTCCGTGCAGGCCGAAGGGAAGGGTCCGGTACTGCCAGTGCCCGGAGGGGGTTGAGAAGGCGGTCTTGGGCCTGGCTTCCGGCGAGAGGGGGACTTGCCAATACCCCTTCGTGAGGTCCAGCGTGGTGACGTACCGGGCCCTTCCCAGACGTTCCAACAGCTCGTCCACTCGGGGCATGGGGTAGCTGTCGAAGTCCGAGATCTCATTTAGGCGCCGGTAGTCATTGCAGAACCGCAGGGTGCCGTCCGGTTTTGGGACCAGGACTATCGGGCTGGACCATGGGCTCCGTGATGGTTCGATGACCCCCAGTTTCAGCATCTTTTGGATCTCCTCCTCTATAGCGTGCCGGCGGGACTCAGGGACTCTGTAGGGCCGTTGCCGGACGATGACGCCGGGAGGAGTGCGGATGTCGTGCTGGAGGACATTAGTCTGGCCGGGGGTGTCGGAGAAGACATCCTGGAACTGACCGACCAGGTGCCGCAGCTCCGCCTTCTGGGCGGCGGAGAGGTTGGGGTTGGTGTCGACAACCGCGGGCTCTTGGATGGTGAGAGCGGCCACCTGGTCCTGGTCCCCGACCCATTTCTTCAGCAGATTAATATGGTAAAGCTGGACCGGTTGTCTGCGGCCGGGCCGCCTTACCCTATAGTTGACTGGGCCGACTCGTTCTTCCACAGTGTAGGGGCCCTGCCACTGGGCCAGGAACTTGCAGGCGGTATTGGGGACCAGGACCATCACTCTATCCCCTGGCTGGAATTCCCGCGGTTGAGCCGCCCGGTTGTAAAGGCGTTGCTGGGCTTGCTGGGATTTCACCAGGTGCTCCCGGACTAACGGCATGACCCGGTCGATCTTTTCCCGCATGTCCCGGACGTGTTCCACGACGGTCCGGTAGGCTGCCGGCTGCTGCTCCCAGGCCTCTCGGGCCACGTCGAGAAGGCCTCTTGGTTGCCGCCCGAAGAGGAGCTCGAACGGGGTAAAACCGGTGGATGCCTGGGGGACCTCTCGGATGCCGAACAGTACGTAAGGGAGGAGGAGGTCCCAGTCCTTCCTGTCCTCGGCCGTTACTCTCCGCAGCATCTGCTTGAGCGTCTGATTAAACCTCTCGACGAGCCCGTCGGTCTGAGGGTGGTAGACTGAGGTTCTTATTTGTCTCACTTTCAGCAGCCGGCAGAGGTCAGCCATTAGCCGGGACATGAATGGGGTTCCCTGGTCGGTCAAGATCTCCGTTGGCAGGCCCACCCGGCTGAAGAGCAGGAACAGCTCCCGAGCGATGGTTTTGGCGGTGGCCTTCCTAAGGGGGACTGCTTCAGGGTACCGGGTGGCGTAGTCCAGAATCACCAGGATGTGCTCGTGGCCCCGGCCAGACTTCGGCAACGGCCCTATGAGGTCCATCCCGATCCGCTCAAAGGGCACCCCGATGATGGGTAACGGAATGAGTGGGCTGGGGGGAGGTTTCCGGGGCGACGTCCGTTGACAACTGGGACATGCCTGGCAGAACCTCTTCACCTCGGCTTCTAGGCCGGGCCAGTGGAACCTGTCGCGGATGCGCTGAATCGTGTTCTGGGCCCCGAGGTGGCCCGCCATGGGGTGCGCATGGGCTAACTCGATCACTGTTTCTGTTTTCCCTTTTGGCACGACCAGAAGATGTTTGACCTCCCCCCGCCGCTCGGCGACACAGTACAGCAGACCGTTCCGGACGATGAAGTGTGGGAGAGGGTGAGGAGCCGGTAGTACCTCCTGGTCCTCAAGGAGGCGTACCTGTCGCCAGCAGTGTTTCAAGCGGTCGTCCTCCTTTTGGGCCTTCCCGAAATTTCCTCCTCCGGTGACCTGCTGAAACACATCGTGGAAGAGGTTAGTATTTCTGGGGGCGGACTCACCGTCTCTCCCACTGTCCGACGTCATCAGGGTGGCGTGGCTCTCCGACCCCCGCGACTGTTGACGGCGTGGGCGCCGACGCTGGCGAGCAGGCTGTGTGGCAGTGGCGAGAGCGGCTTCCAACCCCGGCCAGTCCCGTCCAAGCAGCAGGGGCACGGGGAGATCCTTCAGGATTCCAACCTCCAGGGTCCAGGTGTCTCCGCCTTTATGAAAGGTAAGTATATTAGTGGGTACCTGTCGTGTGTCGCCATGGACACAAGTGAGGGGCATCATTGACTTGGAGTGTGGCCGGGGGGCGAGCGTAGTGGGTCTCGCGAGCGAAACGGCGCTGCCGGAGTCCAGCAGAGCCTGGTATTGGCGGCCATGGATCTTCACCGGGGTCGTGGGAGCCCCTCTGGGGGCTCTCTGGTGCAGCACACAGCCTGCCATCCAAGCCTTGATGGGTGGTGAGGCGGGTTCGGTGGGCATCGGCTCGTCGCGGGGGCTGGAGGGTCTGTGTACTGGCCGCGGGGTGCCCTCTGGCGGTCGTCGCTCCTGGTTCACCCTCCGGGGGAAAGGCGGCGCTCTCTCCCCAGCGTCCCGGTAGGTAGCGTCCGCCAGTTCCACAGCCTCAATCAGATCCGCGATGGTTTTGGGTCCCCTCATCCCGGCCGCCTGCCTCATCGAGCGGGGGAGCGCTCTCAGCATGCGGTCGACTACTACCCTTTCCACAACTTGAGAAGGGGACGGCGAATTTTCTAAGAGCCAATGTTCGGCCAACCGCATCAGACCGGCCGCTTGAGTACGCACTGGCAACCGTGCTTTAAATTCCCAATCATGAAACCGCTGCGCAGCGGCGGTCGCTGAGAGTCCCAGACGACCTAAAATTTCTCTTTTTAACTCATTATAATTATTTTGTGAGGACGCCGGTAAAGAAAAATATGCCCGTTGGGCTTCACCTGACAGCAACGGTGCCAGTGCAGTAGCCCAACTACCTCTCGCCCAACCTTCTGTGTGAGCTACGGTCTCAAACATTTTGAGATAGGCCTCAATATCATCATCTGCGGTTAACTTGGGTAATAGTCGAGCCGCAGTGACGCGTGGGTCGGGAAGAGGGACGTTCTGAGCCGCTGGAAGGCGCATTTCTGACAGATATCCTTGGATTTGGCCATGTTGTTCAGTCAGCAGCTCAAAACATTGTTGTTGGCGGACGCTAACCTCCGTCAGCTGTTTTACCAATTCCTCCATGCCGCTGGGGAGGCGCTCGCCTGAAAAAAAGAAACCGGAAGTTAGTGGTGTAGCAAGATGGCGACGTAAACAAAGGGCTGTCTTCCTCGCGGCTGTTCTCGCCCGTGATCTTGCCCGCATTCTCCACCACCTTGTGGCCGGGCGGAGAACAGCACGACAGGACAAAAGACTTTGGTGAGCCCCGGAGGGTGAGTTTATTAAATAAAAAGGTGAGAGTGTACGGGTGAGTATGCAGTCGGCGTCGTGGGTGCTCGGTGTGGGTGCTCTTCTCCTTCAAAGGTGCTCCTCGTGAACCGTGGTCAGTGAGGGACGAGTGCAGGAAGTGCGGTCGTCCCAGGGGAAGTGGATCCAAGCAGCGGGAAGCCAATCGTCACGGCGAATCTGTGAGGTAAGCAATAGAGAGAGCATGTAAGTGCCGAGCTTCAATGGAGATCGTTCTCACTTGTCTGTCCTGAGCAGTCTGTTTATAAAGGGTGGTTTCCGGTGACGATTGGCTCGGTGCTGATGGATCCCAGGTGTCGGTCGTGTGTTGCCAGGGCGACGCTGATCACAGCTCGGGACTCCCGCCACAATATCTTAATTCCGACTTAATATGCAATTGTGAGTTTATATCTCAGTTCTACTTTATAACATGCAATTGCAAGTTTATATCTCACAATTCTAAGAAAAAAAGTAAGAATTGCAAGGTGTAAACACAATTGAGGGAAAAAAGTCTGTATTGTGAGATAAAAAAAAAAATCACAATTACCTTTTTTATTTTTTATTCAGTGGCGGAAATAGGCTTCCATAGTTTTTACTGGCTAAAGTCTGTAACGTTTTGGTTTCTAGACCCTCCTTCAATCTTATTACATGATATTATATTTTATCTATATTTTAAGCATCTGATCATGTAGAAAAGTAATCTGAGTCATCCTAAAATTCAGGGTATGTTTCATGTCCATTGTTGATAAGTATATTTTTCCAACAACTGTCATCAGAAATATCACATTTTATCCATCAAGAGTAACCATGTCATAATCTTACAGAAATATTTTGTGCAACATGTTTCAGTTTACAGTACTTGAAATTGTCTTGACGTCTCTTACATTAGTTTCTGCAGTGTCCATTTTTAAATGAGTTATGTTGAGTATAAAATAAAAATGTTAATTAAATATCTAAAAAGCTTTTTTGTCATAAAAGTAGCTTTTAAAAAAAATAAAACAGAGTTTAAATTTAAATTAAATTCATATATTACATCTGAAATCTCCAAAATTATGAGGTAAAGTGCAATAATAAGATATTAAAGGCCATGTATTGTGATTAATTCAGGGCTCAAATAAACGTTATATTATTTAACTTAATAAAAAATATTAAAATCTAAACTTTTTTTATTGCAAACTGGTGTGTCTTGGCATATTATTTTAATGCATTATCTTATTTATGAACACACTGGTTTGTAGTCTAAACAGTTTTACCATTTACTGCATGTTGTTATTCTTCGTGTTATTTCCCTATAGCGGATAATGAACTGGATGGAAGCCTTCGCGTTGAAGAATAAGGTGGATAAAAAAACTCCAAAATCTCTCTTTGTCTACCACAAAATACAACAAAGTGCTTTAGCTTCAATTTCACTGATTACCTACAGTACCAAATAACTTCAAGCCACAGATCCAGATGTGTTTCATTACCTAGATGTTGGTTTAAAATCTGAGCATAGAAGTTTTAGCACAATCAATCAGAGAAAGTGAGAAATATAGGATCTGCCAGAAAAGAATACATCCCTGCAGACACTAAACACATTTACACGAGAGCTAAACCTGTGAAATCCTTACTCCGCATCTGTTTCTCTCCCTCTTTGTCTTGTTTTATTCGCCTGTCTCTAAGGCACACATAAACACCTTCCTGAGGGGGAAAAAATATCCATGCAGTCTCTTGAAGGGAATTCATTGGCGCTCGTTAGAGCTGACTGGATGAAGCGTGCGCTCTGTTCGAGGAGAACATTTAAAGAGATGAACAGGACACTCAGTGCTTTGCTACACAAAGAGCCGTGGCTGATTCCACTCAGCTAAATTACATCTGCCACATTCCCGCCATGTCAAATCCGTTACTTAGGAGAGAGAAGAAAAGGTTAGAGAGAAGAGGAGGGAAATAGAGAACAGATAAAAGGTGATAAAAAAAAAAAACAGGAGCGATAAAGACAAAATACTGGATAGTGATAGAGAGTGAGAGAGAGCAGACTCTAAAGACACTTAACTGTAAAGATCCACATAATAGGTAGATCTAAACTGGAACATCTGTTACAGGCAAACCGTAGTCAATTAACCCTCTCAGATGGATGAGAGAGATTTTTGAAGCATGAGAGAGGTTCTCATTCAAACCAATTTGAGTATGCCTAAAAAGACGTGTCTGTGTGTTTCTCTTTGTTTGTGTACTGCTCCATTACTGTCTTGATATTATGGTTTGGAACAAAACATTATTTATGGCATGCTATGGTTCGATGTTAGATGGTATGGTACTGTACAATGTGGAAAATAAAATAATATGTCTAAAATATAAAATAAAATAAAATGTCAACTCAAAAGAAAATGTAATTTTGACATTAATTTTCATTATTACACCAGACATATATTGGTTCAAAAAATCGGTTATCGGTCAACTTCAACTATAACAATCTGTATCGGTATAGGCATTGGCCCTGAAAAAAAGACATATCTGTCAACCCCTAAGGTTGCATTAAATTGATCAAAAGTGATAGTAAAGAGATTTAGAATTTTTTAATGCTTTAATCTTTCTAATAATCAATTATGTGACACGGAAGACAGGAGTGATGGCTGTTCAATATTCAGCATTGCATCACAGGAATAAATTACATTTATATTCAAACAGAAGTTATTTTTAAATATATTCTACATTTTAATTATATTCTACAATATTACTGTTCATACTTTTTAAATAAATATGTCTTGGTTTATGTATAACATGCATATAATTTCAGGTTGACTGATTATTGGCCTGGCTGATTATCGGTGCCGATATTAAGAATTTGTATGGTTATCGGTATATTCAAAACCAATTTTCAGATAAAATAATTTAAAAGCATGCTAAGAACATTTTTGTCAGAGCCCTTGTTATTCTTCGGTACTTGATTTGTAATAACTGGTATCTGCAACGGCCCTGAAAAACACATATAGGTCGACCCCAAATTCATATGCAACTAAGATTTAAAATAATTCTATTTAGCAAGGATGCATTAAATAGATAAAAAAATGACAGTAAATAGCTTTATAAGGTTACACAAGATTTCTGTTTTTAATGCTATTCTTTTAATCTAATAATCAAAGAATCCTAAAAAGTATCACATTTCACAAAATATAATCACAAATCACAAAAAATATTAAACAACAGAACCATTTTCAACAATGATAATAATAAGAAATGTTTCTTGATTAGCAATATACAGAAGGATTTTTGAAGTATCATGTGACACTAAAGATTGGAGTAACAACTGCTAAATATTCACCTTTTTCATCACAGGAATAAACTAAAATGTTAAATATATTAAAATTTATTTTAAATTGCAAAAATATGTTACAATATTACTGTTTTTAAGTTTAGATTTTGTGTTTATCGATTACTGGCCTGACCGAATATCGGTGCCGATATTAAGCATCTACATGGTTATCGGTATCAGACATTCTCAAAACCAATTTGGCAATTTGCAAACACCAGCCATATATATCGGTTTAACATATTGGTTTACTTGATTTGTAATAATCGGTATCTGAAAACACATATTGGCTATTTGCAACTAAGATTTAAATTAATTCTATTTAGCAAGGATGCATTAAATTGATCAAAAGTGATAGTAAAGGTTCCACATTCTTTTAATAATTAAAAATAATCCTGAAAAAATGTTTTCACAAAAATGTTAAACCACAACTATTTTCTACATAATAAGAAGAAATGTTTCTTGAACAGCAAATCAGCATTTTAGAATGATTTCTGAAGGATCATGCGACTGGAGTAAAACTGGAGTAAAGACAGCTAAATATTCATCTTTGCATCACAGGAATTAAAAATACATTTTAAAATGTATTAAAATCAAAAACACTTTAAATTTTAAAATTTTTTACATTAGTACTGTTTTTATATTTTTTAATTAAATAAGCCTTGGCATGGCCGATATTAAGCATTTTTATGGTCATCGGTGTCAGTCATTTTCAAAACCCATTTGCTGATAAAGTTTTTGTCAGAGCCCTTTTTATTCTTACTTTTGACATTCATTTTCATTTTTACACCATATACAGAATATCGGTTTAAAATATCAGTTATCGGTCTACTTGCCCTGGTGAAAAAAACAGCTAAAACCAGCCTAGGCTGGTTGTCTGGTTTTAGCTGGTCAACCAGCCTGGTTTTAGCAGGTCAGCAGGCTGGTTTTAGAGGGGTTTTGGACATTTTTCCAGCCTGGCCAGGCTGGTCAGGCTCGGAAATCACCAGCTGAAACCAGCCTGGCCAGGCTGGGAGACCAGCTGAAACCAGCTACTTCCAGCTTAAACCAGCTAAGACCAGCCAACCAGCACAGGATGGTTTTAGCTGTTTTTTTTTTCAGCAGGGTGATCTGTAATAATTGGTATCAGCAATGGCCCTGATAAAAATGATGTGACACCCTAAAGTTTTAAGGGTGAGGATTATTTAATTAAACACCAATCACACATTTCACAAAAAGCCTCGACTGTGATTCACTAAATGCTCACTGTCTGTAACGGTCTGCAAACAGCTCTTATTTCTCCTTCCAAGACTCTTTACCAGCCTCATCTTCATTAGCTACACAGCTCCATAACTTCCCATTCTATTTCCCATGACGTTTCAGAGAGATAATTCCATCTTTTTCTCCACATCTGTCTCTTCCCTTTTGCCATAATCCCCATATCACTTCAATTTCCTTCCAAAAATGTAAATCACATTTCGTTCAGCGGTACTATAACGCTGACTGGATCTGCATCAAATGTTTGGTTAGCTGCTTTGGCTTTGACGTATAGTTTGACAAGCCTGACACAACTGAAGTGAGCTTCAAGACACAGTTATCCGCTCCATTCCTCCAAGTGCTGTTATCTTAGAATTCCCTGCTCGTTTCGTCGTGAGACTGTAGATAGACGCATAGCATTAAACATGTCTGTTAGCGCTGACCGGAGACCGGAGAGTAATTACAAAGCTAATCAGTTTCGACAGGACTCACGGGCTCTCACACATGTGGAGACTCCAATGCATCCTCACACACACAAAGTAGAAATAGAGATCTACAAATGACTGCCTGATTAAAACACTCATTTTTCAAGAAGGCCGGATTGATTTGAGGAATCGCGGGGCTCAAGAATTCACTGCAAAGTTTAATTAAACAGTTTGCTTGGCTGATTAAACGGGTGCATCTTTTTCATTAAACCAAGAAATCTTCAGCTCTGTTTTTGAGGGTCGAAAGGTTGTAAAGAAAAGAATAATGAACAAATTTATCTTAATCTCCAGCATACAGGCATCATTAGCCCTGCAGGAAACACACAACCCCCCTCTTGCAAATAGGAAGTCTGTATCAAGGTAAGCAATTTAATATATATGCGTGCATTTAGTCGGCCTTTTCCAGGTTTAATCGTAGCAATAACAAGCACACTCATTTCCACAGCAATTTTCAGGTGGGTTTGCAGGACGTCTCACCCCTTGAAATCACTTTTCACCCACTGGAAGTGCAATGACATTTTCATAATGCCAGCCTTGGAATGGCTTCTCATTTAAAACATTTAACTCTGTGTTAAAATTCACCCTTCCATCTCCCACGCTCGAGATTTAGAGTTGACTAAAATTTGCACGCTTCAGGTGAAGAGGAACTCAGATATCCACGTTAAATGCCAACATGCCTCACCTTTGTTTAACCTTTGCTTTGGCAGTATTGTAGTAATTAACCTAGAGGACAACAGAGCTAATCTTGCATTATTGCAGCGGATGCTCGCCCAGATGTTGCCTCTTTATGAAGCAGAGATCTTATTTTTGCCATCAGAATGATTAATGTGCAAATGCATAGGTTGCATTAATAAAGAGAGAGCAACTTCCAAAAGATCCATGCGTCTGCACTTTCAAGTGACGTTCAGCTGGCATTTAACAATGCTCTTTCACACAACGCAAACATATTGACTTTGTATTGAATTGCACCGTCAAAAAAAGTGTTTAGTGATGCTAGGTTTTCTTCTGGAAACACTTATGAGATACTCTGTTCCTGTATGATATTTTTAAATGTGCAGTGTTTATGCAATTGTTGTTCAGATCAGTTTGAAATGTTGACAATTACTCTACTGTTCAAATGTTTGGGATTTTTATTTATTTATTGCATTTAAAAAATAGATTAAAAACAGAAAAATTGTTATATATTTTTACAATTTAAAATAACAATATCAACAGTGGTGCTAATAATAATAATAGTACTAATTAATGATGTTGTTTATTTAGTATTAATGGTATAAAATCTTATACCATTAAATAAAATTTTCTTTATATTGTTTAAAAAAAACTATTGAAAGATGCACAATTCCGGCATGTTTTCTTTGTTTTTCTTTTATTAGAATTTATTTATGTCAACCACAATGGTGCTAATAATAATAATAATAATAATAATAATAATAATAATAGTTATTGTTAATAATAATAACAATGTTGTTTATTTTTTATTAATGCTCTAAAAATATGACTACTATCAAATAAGCAAAAACATTAAAAAAATTCTTCATATTATTATTATCAATATATTATAAAACATTGTCTGGCATGTTTTCTTTAGTATATTGTTTTTATTTTATTATAATTATTTATAATTATTATTTATGTCAACTAAAATGGTGCTAATAATAATAATAATAATAATAATAATAATAATAATAATAATAATAATAATAATAATAATAGATAATATAATATTAACGGTATAAAATATGACATTTATTAAAAACAAAAACAAACAAATAAATATTTTTTGTTTATATTATTATTATGAAAAATGTTGTGGGAAGATTTAGTAGATTGTTTTTCTTTTATTATAATTTACTTATGTACACTACAATGGTGATAATAATAATAATAATAACAGTTATTGTTATTAAAAATTATAATAATAACATTTATTAATAATGGTATAAAATATGATGACTTGAATAAAAACAAACAAATAATAATAATAATTTATTATTATTATTATTATTATTATTATTATTATACAGTATAATATTATGCACAAGTGCACAAGTCTGGCATGTTTTCTTTAGCAGATTATTTTTCTTTCATTATTATTTATGTAAACTACAATGGTGCTAATAATAATAATAATAATAATAATAATAATAATAATAATAACAACAATAACAACAATAATAATAGTTATTGTTATTAAAATGATAATAATAACAATAACAATATTTATTAATAATTGTATAAAATATGACGACTATTAAATAAAAACAAACAAAGTTTTTTATATTATTAAATTATATTATATAATAATATATATAATATTATATATTATTATTATTAAAAAATTTGTTGGAAGATGCACAAGTCTGGCATGTTTTCTTTACTAGATAGTTTTTCTTTTATTATAATTGATTTATGTCAACTAAAGTGGTGCTAATAATAATAATAATAATAATAATAATATACAAATATAAATAATAGTATTATTAATATTAATGATGTTAATTTATTATTAACATTTTAGTATTAATATTATTTAATGGTATAAAATATGACATTACTATTAAATAAAAACAAACAAACAAATAAATATTTTTTGACTATTTTCACTAAGGTAAGTGTAAAAAAACCCACAAGTCCTGAAATGTTTTTTTTGTTGTTGTTTTCATTTGCTATTAATTAATCAGTTTAAATTAAACCATTTATCATGTTGCAGTTTCTATTACAAAGAAAGTATCTCTGAAATGGTTGCCAAAGGTAATTCTACTTGCATTTGTTGAATAGTGAATGCAAATTTTGCACCCTGAGCGTTCACACATGTAGTGGACTGCACCGAAGCCTGAAAGCAATTTCAAAGCCCTTGGACGTATCTATAATTGCACTCACTTCATTTTCCATACACTTTACCAATTAAAGGTCTACACCTCATCCCATTTAAGACCTCGCTGTCTCCAGCCACCAAGGAAATTACAAGAACAGATGTTCAATCCCGCTACTATGCACAGCTCTCATTTGAACCCTATAGAAACTACGTTTTAATTGATTCTTTCATTTCCACTTGGGTTCATAAGTGTATGTGCGACAGTTTCCTGCCGAGCCGGAGCTGGTTTGGCCGTATATAGCTGCCATATGCTTCCTGCTGCAGAGCTCAGGGCCACAGCAGGGTCTGTGTCCTAATTGAACTGTAATTGACTCAGCAGCAGGGAGGTCAGTTTGTCACTGAGCATTGTATATAATGAGCCGTCGAGCCCTGTTACCTGATCTGACCAGTTATGACTCATGCCACAGACTCTCAGATACTCTTTTTACAGCATAAGACATGGAATTGATGTGCATAATTAGGATGGCACACACACAAGCACCATATCAAGTGAACTAGAGAAAACTTACACGCTCGATGACATGTGGATTAACATTGACACTAAAGTAATTACCTGATATAGTTGACGCCATTGACTCTTGGCTGTCTGTCTTGTGAACAGTAATTGGAGACAACAGGGATTTCACTGTCCTCACTATCTATTACATGGAAAAAAAAAACTTATATTTGCCCCTTTTTTATAATTTTATTTATTAATATTTCATTTTAAAATGTATTTTTAATTATAAAAATATATAACTTAAAGTAGTTTAGATGTATTAAAATGCATCTATTTTATTTACATTAACTTTAAATGTTTGTCAGTATTTTTTAAAATAATTACTTAATACTAAATTAATAATAGTATTTAGCAAGAATGCATTAAATTGATCAAAAAAAGACAGTAAAATCATTTATGCTGACTACTATATATATATATATATATATATATATATATATATATATATACATACACACACACACACACACACACACACACATATACATAAAACATATTATATATATATATATATATATATATTTATTTATATTTAAAAGTTTTTTAATTTTTAATTGTAAAAAATATCACAAATTTTTATCATTTATATTTAAATGCTGATCTTGAAATGTTGATCACAAAAATCCTGAAACAAATCCACAAAAATATTAAACTTTCAAAAAATATTTATATTAGCATAATAAATAAAAATGATAAATAAAATTCTAAACTACATTATTATTCTATTTAAAAAAGTTATTTAAAATTGTTTATATTAAAAAATGTTTTTTAAAGTGTAAAAATATATCACAATGTTTCTTGTTTATATTTAAATGCAGTTCTTTTGAACTTTCCATTGATCAAAGAATCCTGAAAAAAATCCACAAAATATTAAACCATTTTTTCTTTAAATATTTATACTTATAATAATTTAAACTATATATATATACACACACACACACACACACACACACACACACACACACACACACACACACACACACACACACACACACACACACACTAATATATAACATTATTATATATAAAAAGTTATTTTAAATTGTAAAAATATAGCACAATGTTAAAAATATTAAGCAGCAACATTGATAATAATAATAATTATAATAATTATTATTATTATTATTAGCACCATTGTAGTTGACAAATACAATTTATAATAAAGAAAAAAAATCTACTAAAATCTTTTATAATAACATAACGACAATTATGTAGTTTTTGTTTGTTTGCTTATTTGTTTTTGTTTATTTAATAGTCATGTCACATTTTTATCATCATTATTATTAATAATAATAACTATTATTATTATTATTATTATTAGCTCCATTGTAGTTGACAAACTATTTATAATACAATTTTATATTCATTTATATAAAAAACTTTACTTTTCATAATAATAACAATAATAATAATAATAATAATATACAGAAAAAAGAATTTTATTATGTATTCGTCTGTTTTGGTTTATTTAATAGTAATGTAATATTTTATACCATTAATGATAAATAAACAACGTCAATATTATTATTATTAGTAACAACTATTATTATTATTATTATTATTATTATTGGTATTATTAATATTATCATTATTATCATTGTTGTTGACATAAACAATTTATAATAAAAGAAAACAAACAAACAAACAAACAATCTACTAAAGAAAACATGCTAGACTTGTGCATCTTCCGACAACAATTTTTTAATAATAATAATAATAATAATAATAATAATAATAATAATAATAATTATTATTATTATTATTATTATTATATTTATTATATTTATTTTTATTTTATTTTTTAAATGGCACAAAAACTAGCTGACTGCATTAAGTCCAAACAGAAAAATCTGCCAGGCGGTCATACTATAAAGAAACAACAAGTGATTAAACCACCAACATGAAAATATGAGGAAGAAAATCATATGTCAGATATGGTTTCAGCTGAGATCTCATATATAAAGCTGCGAGTCACACAGTGACATGCACTGGAGAAAACAGTGGAATAATTGCATCGCCTAAGGGAGGAAAATATAGCTTTAATATTAAAAATAATGTAAAATACAATTCCGCGGCCTGTAAGGAAGATTTATGGTCATTAAATTCACCCGCCATTGGCCAGCGCGGCAAAAACCTAATATTGGACATTGTGCGAGTGCATCAAAAACTAAACATCTATGCCTTCTCCTATAGCTGAGATGAAAGCGAGCTGCCATGTTGAGGACCTCTCGGTGACAGCATCCATCATTCAATATCTCAACATCTGACAAACAGCAAAGTCTTACAGCAGTAAAATTGAAGACAGATGAAGAGAGAGAGAAAGAAAGAAAGAGTCTATTAGTCTTTGAGCTAATTTTCACACAGATTGAAATACTCTTGTTTTCATGTGTGCCACACTAATGAGAGTTTCTGCATAAAAAACAGAGCGGGAAGTGGATTTCAAAGTGCTTCACTTAAAGCAAACTCAACATGTTTTTGAGTTGTCTTTGATTGTCTTTTCTTTCATCTGTTCTTCATAGTCCCATTGTGATTCTTAGCCGCGAGGCCTGAAAGCTGGGCTCACAATCTTTCAGAGCTGGAGTCACTGCCTCAACTCTCGTTTGAAACAACAGAGAGAAATGCTCAGACAAATGTCGACACTTTAACCTTGTTTTTATAAAGCTTTTTTGTTTTATCTGCGAACGCTGCGGGTTTATGAAAGATTAGGAGGTGAGCTAGCACTGATAGATTAGGAAGTAGTCAGTTGGCTGGTAGTGACAGGTATAGGACAATAAAATCAAATAAAAATGAATTAAACACAAATATAAAGTTAAAACTGTTTTAAAATTGGTTACAAGCCTGTCAGAATATTATCGGCTAGTGTGATGTCCTATTATACCTATTAACGTGCACTGGGTTGTCTGAATTCACTATGTTGCTTCTAAGGAAACCCTCAGTACTGGTGTGGATGCTGCATCCTGCAAACTTCTGCTGCTTTTGACGCTTTGAAGGGCCGGACAGGACCAGCTGCTGTCAGTCCTTTGATGCCTCTATATCATCACTGCAGGATCATCTCTAAAGTTCTCGGACTCTAGCACAACTTCACTAGTTTCACAAAGTCCTGGACCACTCCAGCGGAAGTTCCACAGCAGTATTTTTGAGATCAAACAGCAGAATGCTGATGTCTAGTAGTCTGGTTTGTAACATTCAATTACAATGATAGAACAAAGAGGAAGTTTAGAACAGAACAGAGAAAACTTCTAGATACAGTGGTGTGAAAAAGTGTTGGCCCCCTTCCTGATTTTAAATTTTTTTTTTGCATGTTCGTCACACTTTAATGTTTCAGATCATCAAACAAATTTAAATATTAATCAAAGATAACACAAGTAAACAAAACATGCAGTTTTTGAATGAATTGTTTTCATTATAAGGGGAAAACCAACATGGCCCTGTGTGAAAAAGTGTTTGCCCCCTAAACTTAATAACTGGTTGAGCCACCCTTAGCAGCAACAACTGCAATCAAGCGTTTGCGATAACTTGCAATGAGTCTGTTATAGCGTTGTGCAGGAATTTTGGCCCACTCATCTTGGCAGAATTGTTGTAATTCAGCCACATTGGAGGGTTTGAGCATGAACCGCCTTTTTAAGGTCGTGCCACAGCATCTCAACTGGATTCAGGTCAGGACTTTGACCAGGCCACTCCAAAGTCTTTATTTTGTTTTTCTTCAGCCATTCAGAGGTGGATTTGCTAATGTGTTTTGGATCATTGTCCTGCTGGCTGGACATTGTCCTTCAGGATTTTTTGGTAGACAGCAGAATTCATGGTTCCATTTATCACAGCAAGTCTTCCAGGTCCAGAAGCAGCAAAACAGCCCCAGACCATCACACTACCACCACCATATTTTACTGTTGGTATGATGTTCTTTTCTGAAATGCTGTGTTACTTTTACGCCAGATGTAATGGGACAGACACCTTTCAAAAAGTTCAACTTTTGTCTCGTCAGTCCACAGAGTATTTTCCCAAAAGTCTTGGGGATCATCAAGATGTGTTCTGGCAAAACTGAGACGAGCCTTTATGTTCCTTTTGCTCAGCAGCAGTTTTCGTCTTGGAACTCTGCCATGCAGGCCATTTTTGCCCAGTCTCTTTCTTATGGTGGAATCATGAACACTGACCTTAACTGAGGCAAGAGAGGCCTGCAGTTCTTTAGATGCTGGTGTGGGTTCTACCACAACTCGAAAAATAAAATACCGATACAATGCCACATTGTGCGGCTTTTGGTTGTAATTTTCAGTTGACGGGCAACAAGAAAAGCGATGTAAGTCTTCACTGCTTTTCTAGCGATAAGAAGAGTCAAAAAGTATGGGAAGATGCCTGTGGATGAATAAAACTTCCTAAAGATCTGCGTCTTTGTTCTCTCCACTTCAGCCCTGATGCATTTGAGGCTTTTAGTAGATCACAGCTACTGAAAGAGATAACAAACTGCAAAGACAAGAAACGGTAGATGCCATCCTGGCAGGATGTAAACATTTTGACATTTGTCATGACGCCGCAGTCACTGATTTCTCAGCATGGATTTCACTCGATATCCAGGGGCATTTAGACTCCTTGTGGGGAAAAAAATAAATAAAACATCAATGGTAGGGCATTTGGTTTAAGCCTAAGGTTTAAGCCTACGGTTCTTGTCTCATGGAGTGTTTTCATGACGTGTCATCAATCGGTCATATTGAGGTAATTATTATCACGTTTCGGGCTAATCGGTCAACCTAGGAAAAACATTTGGAGTACTATAGACTGCTAAAAGTTATAACAAATCAAGGAGAAGAGTGCAAACTGAAAGGTGTTTGACCAAACTGAAACAGGATTTCCAGGGCAAAAAAAAAGGACAACATTCGTGTTTGTTCTTATCATTTCCAGTCAATGATAAGAACAAAATATTATAGGCTAATATTCAGTCATGGCCTAATGGTTAGAGGGTTGTCCGATGTCGAGTATGAATTAAATTACTTGTGAGAGTTTAACTCTCCATAATGGCGTTGACGCTGGATTATTATGTGTCATATTATCATGTGTACTGTTCATTTTCAAATATCGGTTTGCAATTGCATCATGGTTTGGTCAGTCTGGCCATACTGGAGATACTCGGATGTAAACAACAGCATGGATTGCATGGTTAATGTACCACTGAATACTTTGTTCTGCTATTTCTGCTGTCTAAATCATAGAAAAAATGTGTGGAAGCTGCTAAATCATAAGGGAAGGACTTAGTAAGCAGGAAAGGGTGCAATATTTTGACAAACTAAAGTTAATAGGTGATAAAGATACGTACGAGCAGTATTAATTAAGATATTAGCCTAATAATTCATCTACCTGACTGGAAATGATAAGAACAAACACGAATGTTGTCAAGATTCTTGCCCTGGAAATCCTGGTTCAGTTTGGTCAACCACAAATGCCTTTTGTTCCTCGTCTCTTTGATTTGTTATAACTTTTGACAGTCTAGTCTATAGTACTCCAAATGTTTTCCCATTCCGACCGATCAGTACAGCCCAAAACATGACAATAATTGATCATTTTTTAGCAGTGGCATTGTTTACGTTCAGTGCCGCCAATATGGGTGATTGATCATGTGTCATGAAAACACTATATCGCGACACCCCTAATTAACACGATAATGACATTTCATTAATTAAGTATCTCGGTTATTGTCAATCCCGGTATATTGTGACACCATTAGTTGGAGTATGTTTTACAAGAAAACACTATTTTAGTCTTTCAACTTCAAAACTTCTGTTCAGAACTTCAGTACAGCACCTGTCTACATAGTAAATGTGCAATGTAATGCAAAAAAAAAAAAAAAGTACTGCATGCAAATTATATCAGTTGAAAAAAAATGCTTAATGTGCTAATACACAGATAGAAGGTACACCTTTTGCACATATAATGTTAAATAACAAAAATTATATCATGAATGATTTTAGACATTTTTGCATCTGTTTCATTAAAGTATTTTAACAATTCTACCAGTGCATTACAGGCCACCATTGGTGTATCCCAGTAAGAAATCAACTGAAGCGAACAGAAATGTCAAACTCACTCACTCTACGCTGCTTCAGATGTGTCTACTGTAAATCATTCTCACTCAACATCAATTTATTTTTGCACAGCAGATGCTGAGACTTTCTCATACGATGCCCGATACCAGGAACCTTCAAGTGTGCAGCAAATCAAATCAGTGATCAAATAAACCAAAAGACTGGAGAAGCACAAACTACCATAAGGCTTCGGTCCCCCGACTGCACTTTGGATAACTCGTCTTCACAGCAAACATGGATTTATTGTTTAACACATCTGTCATACTTTTGCACATAAAGCTTGTACCTGTAATGGAAGTGACAGCACATTGAAGATATGCTTTTATCAGTATCTGGGCTTCCTAAGAATCAAATCCACAACCAATCCACAATGTTGTGCTAGCAACACGCTATAAGAACATTACCTTTTCACTGCTACTTTCGGTTTGTCAGACATTTATTTGTAACCACAGTAATGAGAAAAATAATTACCCTCATTGCTTTTCTTCAAAATGGTCATTTAGAGTCTTTTTCCCATGTATGACTGACTCTGACCTAACTGTCTGCTGTTAAAATGTTCTGATCCATTGCATCAGTCAAGCCTGTTTTTGAGTAAGTGCAATTTTTAGTCATTTATACAACTGTGTACAAAGCTGCCAAAGCTGGAAGACCACCATCATTGTTCCCTACAAAAACAAACATGTTTACCAGATAGATTTTCTGTCGTTAGAGCTTGAGTTCTTCAGGGTCTGTGTAAATCTACAGAAGGCTTGTATTGCATGCTTTGTGTGATGAAGGGTATAATCCTGGTTGCATGGGTCATGCTTTTGGCAGGCGGCAGTTTGCAGAGGTCTGTGTCTGTTTGGATTATTTAGAGCATGTCTATCTGGACCACAATGACCACTTGGCCTCTGTTTAGTGAGATGCTGAGGGCGACCCAACGGTATTAATTATTCAATCATGGGCTTTTCATAATTAAACCGGAAAAGCGGTCTGCATCGAGTTTGTGTAGTTTTCATGTGGAATCTATGTGTGCACATGAGCGTATGCTTTGGTTTACACTGGATCCCCTGCAGGCTGAGCTTCGTAATGAGGTTAATTAGCAGATTTAAAGATATGATACAGACAGACGTGTGTGTGAATAGCAATGAGCGCTCCAGCACTCCATGTTTGGATTGATTTCCATGGAGAGGAAACAACACAGTCGCGCTTGCTCTCACAAACACGCATGCACAGCCGCTTTAGTCTGTTTCATACACCCATTTCAAATGGGAATTTACTTTCTTTTCCCTCAAAACTTCACCTGACTCTCCTTTCCCAAACCAAATCAATGCTTCTCCCAGTGGAAAGTTGTTGAAATATAACCTTAATTATAATT
>NC_133380.1:11115287-11396756 GCF_049309525.1 Garra rufa
ACCAAGGAAACTACAACCTGATACGTTGATAAGCTGATAAATTCCTTGGTGATCGACACTCGACTTATCGTGACTACATTTAAGATGGCGGCGGCCGCTAAACTTCTTGCGGTTACTGTCTGTATAAATCTACTTGTAAATAAACTACCGGTGCTTTTTCTAAGTTCTCAATGTCTCGTTTTAAATGTCAGGGCCCTTGGAAGTCTACCAATGAAGTGTGGAGCTACTTTGTGCCTCGTAAATGGCGTAAAACAGTGATTTATTTACATGGCTCCTTCGATGCCCGATTGACTTTCATTGACAAGCTGTTGTGAGCATCGGCTAACTGACCCCAGATTTCGGACAGCAGTGGACAAGACGAGATGAGATATGCAAGGTACGTTTACACTCGGTATCATGATTCAATACACTTTAGGTCAAAATCACACCGGAGTTCTCCTTTAACACGATAATGACATTTCATTAATTAAGTATCTCGGTTATTGTCAATCCCGGTATATTGTGACACCATTAGTTGGAGTATGTTTTACAAGAAAACACTATTTTAGTCTTTCAACTTCAAAACTTCTGTTTAGAACTTCAATACAGCACCTGTCTACATAGTAAATGTGCAATGTAATGCCAAAAAAAAAAAAGTACTGCATGCAAATTATATCAGTTGAAAAAAAAATGCTTAATGTGCTAATACACAGATAGAAGGTACACCTTTTGCACATATAATGTTAAATAACAAAAATTATATCATGAATGAATTTAGACATTTTTGCATCTGTTTCATTAAAGTATTTTTTAACAATTCTACCAGTGCATTACAGTCCACCATTGGTGTATCCCAGTAAGAAATCAACTGAAGCGAACAGAAATGTCAAACTCACTCACTCTACGCTGCTTCAGATGTGTCTACTGTAAATCATTCTCACTCAACATCAATTTATTTTTGCACAGCAGATGCTGAGACTTTCTCATACGATGCCCGATACCAGGAACCTTCAAGTGTGCAGCAAATCAAATCAGTGATCAAATAAACCAAAAGACTGGAGAAGCACAAACTACCATAAGGCTTCGGTCCCCCGACTGCACTTTGGATAACTCGTCTTCACAGCAAACATGGATTTATTGTTTAACACATCTGTCATACTTTTGCACATAAAGCTTGTACCTGTAATGGAAGTGACAGCACATTGAAGATATGCTTTTATCAGTATCTGGGCTTCCTAAGAATCAAATCCACAACCAATCCACAATGTTGTGCTAGCAACACGCTATAAGAACATTACCTTTTCACTGCTACTTTCGGTTTGTCAGACATTTATTTGTAACCACAGTAATGAGAAAAATAATTACCCTCATTGCTTTTCTTCAAAATGGTCATTTAGAGTCTTTTTCCCATGTATGACTGACTCTGACCTAACTGTCTGCTGTTAAAATGTTCTGATCCATTGCATCAGTCAAGCCTGTTTTTGAGTAAGTGCAATTTTTAGTCATTTATACAACTGTGTACAAAGCTGCCAAAGCTGGAAGACCACCATCATTGTTCCCTACAAAAACAAACATGTTTACCAGATAGATTTTCTGTCGTTAGAGCTTGAGTTCTTCAGGGTCTGTGTAAATCTACAGAAGGCTTGTATTGCATGCTTTGTGTGATGAAGGGTATAATCCTGGTTGCATGGGTCATGCTTTTGGCAGGCGGCAGTTTGCAGAGGTCTGTGTCTGTTTGGATTATTTAGAGCATGTCTATCTGGACCACAATGACCAATTGGCCTCTGTTTAGTGAGATGCTGAGGGCGACCCAACGGTATTAATTATTCAATCATGGGCTTTTCATAATTAAACCGGAAAAGCGGTCTGCATCGAGTTTGTGTAGTTTTCATGTGGAATCTATGTGTGCACATGAGCGTATGCTTTGGTTTACACTGGATCCCCTGCAGGCTGAGCTTCGTAATGAGGTTAATTAGCAGATTTAAAGATATGATACAGACAGACGTGTGTGTGAATAGCAATGAGCGCTCCAGCACTCCATGTTTGGATTGATTTCCATGGAGAGGAAACAACACAGTCGCGCTTGCTCTCACAAACACGCATGCACAGCCGCTTTAGTCTGTTTCATACACCCATTTCAAATGGGAATTTACTTTCTTTTCCCTCAAAACTTCACCTGACTCTCCTTTCCCAAACCAAATCAATGCTTCTCCCAGTGGAAAGTTGTTGAAATATAACCTTAATTATAATTATATCCGTTAATTATTGAACGGAACAACCTGAGCGTGCAGTCAGAAGTGTTCACGACATGGCAACACACTCAACATTAAATACAACAGCACGAGTGAAATCATTTCTCGACAATAACGGCATAAATGCTTCCTTTGAGATCAAAAATAAACTCATTTACTTTCAGCAGTTAAAAGACCAGTTTGCATATGTTAGGTGGTGAGCCTGACCCTTTTTATAAAGCAATTAACATAATTACCCCAGCAAATCCTTGATTACTAAGTGCCCCCAACTACTGTACCCATTCATATAAATTATGAAAACAATAGCATTAATTATGAATCACGCACTGGGCTTTAAACATTCACATCACACTCCAGTCCACAGCACACACTCATTCAATCTTCCGTCACTAATGTGCACTTGTAACACGGGAATCACATGTTCACACATGCACACTCTCTCACAATGGATCTGAACAAAGCACCGATGGGCCCATTCCAAATTCATGACCCCCAGAGCCATAAAATGGACGCACAAATATTTTATGGCTCTATAGATGGATACACACGCAAATCCATCACAACATAGATCTGTCAAAGTGACAGCGAGATTCCAGCCGGTGTGAAAAGAAAGGGAAGTGATAAAGGAAGAACCGGACACAAAGGAAGACATGAAGAAAAAAGGAATGACAGAGATTGAGATCATGTTGAAAAGGACAAAAATTAAAGAATGAAACAAACATTTAAAACCTGAAGAAGTTGAAAGTTTGATAGGAGGAAAAGTAGACAAATACATAGACAGATGGATAGAACAATAGAAGATGGAGAGAAGTAAATATTTCACTCTGACAGTTAGGTAGATTGACAGACAGTTTGATAAAAAATTCATAGACAGACAGACAGACAGACAGATAGACAGATTGTTATGTTGGATAGATTGATAGAACGACAGATAGACAGACAGACAGACAGATTGCTAGGATGAAAGATGGATAGATAGAAAGAAAAAACAGACAGACAGATAGATTGAGGACAGACAGATAGAAAGAAAGACAGACAGACAGATAGACAGAATGAAAGATGGATAGACAGACAGACAGACAGACAGACAGACAGACAGACAGACAGACAGACAGACAGACAGACCAAAAGATGGATAGTAAGAAAGACAGACAGATAGACAGATAGATAGAATGAAAGATGGATAGAAAGAAAGACAGACAGATAGACAGATAGATAGAATGAAAGATGGATAGAAAGACAGACAGACAGACAGACAGACAGACAGACAGACAGACAGACAGACAGACAGACAGACAGACAGACAGACAGACAGACAGACAGACAGATTGAAAGATGGATAGATAGAAAGAAAAACAGACAGACAGACAGACAGATTGCTAGAATGAAAGATGGATAGATAGAAAGAAAAACAGACAGACAGATCGATTGAGGACAGACAGATAGAAAGACAGACAGACAGATAGATAGAACAAAAGATGGATAGAAAGAAAGACAGACAGACAGATAGATAGAATGAAAGATGGATAGATAGAAAGAAAAACAGACAGACAGACAGATTGCTAGAATGAAAGATGGATAGATAGAAAGAAAAACAGACAGACAGATAGATTGAGGACAGACAGATAGAAAGAAAGACAGACAGACAGACAGACAGACAGACAGACAGACAGACAGACAGACAGACAGACAGACAGACAGACAGACAGACAGACAGACAGACAGATAGACAGATAGATAGAATGAAAGATGGATAGAAAGACAGACAGACAGATTGAAAGATAGAACAAAAGATGGATAGAAAGAAAGACAGACAGACAGACAGACAGACAGACAGAATGAAAGATGGATAGATAGAAAGAAAAACAGACAGACAGACAGATTGCTAGAATGAAAGATGGATAGATTGAGGACAGACAGATAGAAAGAAACACAGATAGACAGAATGATAGATGGATAGACAGACAGACAGACTGAAAGATATACCAAAAAATGGATAGTAAGAAAGACAGACAGATAGATAGAATGAAAGATGGATAGAAAGAAAGACAGACAGATAGACAGATAGACAGATAGATAGAATGAAAGATGGATAGAAAGAAAGACAGACAGATAGACAGACAGACAGACAGACAGACAGACAGATTGAAAGATGGATAGATAGAAAGATAAACAGACAGACAGACAGATTGCTAGAATGAAAGATGGATAGAAAGAAAAACAGACAGACAGACAGATTGCTAGAATGAAAGATGGATAGATAGAAAGAAAAACAGACAGACAGATAGATCGAGGACAGACAGATAGAAAGAAAGACAGACAGATAGATAGAATGAAAGATGGATAGACAGACAGACAGACAGACATACATACTGAAAGATAGACCAAAAGATGGATAGTAAGAAAGACAGACAGATAGATAGATAGAATGAAAGATGGATAGAAAGAAAGACAGATAGACAGAATGAAAGATGGATAGAAAGACAGACAGACAGACAGACAGACAGACAGACAGACAGACAGACAGACAGACAGACAGACAGACAGAATGAAAGATGGACAGACAGACAGACAGACAGACAGACAGACAGACAGACAGACAGACAGACAGACAGACAGACAGACAGACAGACAGACAGACAGACAGACAGACAGACAGATAGATAGATAGATAGAATGAAAGATGGATAGAAAGACAGACAGACAGACAGACAGACAGACAGACAGACAGACAGACAGACAGACAGACAGACAGACAGACAGACAGACAGACAGATAGATAGATAGAATGAAAGATGGATAGAAAGACAGATAGATAGAATGAAAGATGGATAGAAAGACAGACAGACAGACAGACAGACAGACAGACAGACAGACAGACAGACAGACAGACAGACAGACAGATTGAAAGATAGAACAAAAGATGGATAGAAAGAAAGACAAACAGACAGACAGACAGACAGATAGATAGAATGAAAGATGGATAGATAGAAAGACAGACAGACAGATAGATAGAATGAAAGATGGATAGAAAGACAGACAGACAGACAGACAGACAGACAGACAGACAGACAGACAGACAGACAGACAGACAGACAGACAGACAGACAGACAGACAGACAGACAGACAGACAGACAGATAGAACAAAAGATGGATAGAAAGAAAGACAGACAGACAAATTGTTATGTTGGATAGATTGATAGAACAACAGATGGACAGACAGACAGATAGAATGAAAGATGGATAGATAGAAAGACAGACAGACAGACAGATAGATAGAATGAAAGATGGATAGGAAGACAGACAGACAGACAGACAGACAGACAGAACAAAAGATGGATAGAAAGAAAGACAGACAGACAGACAGACAGACAAATTGTTATGTTGGATAGATTGATAGAACAACAGATGGACAGACAGACAGACAGACAGACAGACAGACAGATAGATCGAGAGACAGACAAACAGACAGAGACAGATAGATAGACAGATACATAGATAGATAGATAGACAGACAGATGAAAAGAGAGGGACGAAAGCACATAAGAAATTAGTTTGAGGGAGGTGACACAGAAAATTAGAGCCATTAGAAGCCCATCTGTGAAGATCACAGGTAAGCCTTCGCCTGCTTTAACCTCAGTGTGAATTCAATTAAAAGAGGGGCAGGAAAAGACAGCAGCCATATGTCTCATGCTCAGATGAGTTCTCCTTACAATTCAGGACCAAGTCGCAGACTGATACACAGACTCCTACCAAAACACCTGCTTTTCACTTTTGTTTAAAACTTAAACAACATGAAGAGACGTGGGTGGATTGCCATCAAGGTCACTTTGCCCACATAGATAAATGTCTTTCAGACATGTATAGAAACATCTGTTTATCTCTGCCTGCTGTTTTTGTCACTTTCTCCTTCGGTCTCAAAGGAGGGAGGCTTTATCGACTCACTAAATTAGTCTATTGACTGCCTGATGAGCTCCTGACTGTCTAAAACAACCTGAAACTGACAGTCATAGTATTAAAAAAAACACAAAGATCTCTTCAATGACACAATTGAGAGCAAATGGAGATTTTCATTAAAGGTGAAGTATGCAATTCTTGTGCCATTATCAAAAATGATTACTGTTGTCAGACAAGTTTCCATTGAAGCAGTTATTCTTCCTCTCAAACGTACAATATTAGTTCAAATAGTAGCTCAAAGTTGTGGTGTTAGGCAAATCAGACAACAAATGGCTTACTTTAGATTATTATTTACATTGATCTGGAATAAGAAACATATTTTACATTACCCAAAAATTACACATATCACATTTGTAGGATTTTGCTTTGAGACCAGAGTAATCTCACATATGAGTTTCAGAGATCTTAACATTGTCACAAAAGCTTCAGAAGTCAGTATGAACTACCAAGAGCAACTTATCTGAGCTATGCAGCCTACGTTAAATTTGTAACTTTATAATCTTACATTATATGGCAATAATTGTCTCCTTTGAGTCTTTTTTTAATTTCCCCAGAAGCATTTTAAAACAAACATCCAAGGCGAAGTTGATACTTCAAAGAACCATAACTGAAGCTACAAAAGAGCAGCCTCAATCAATAAAATGAGAAACATACAGACTTACACAAAGTCTCACTGAAAAGATTGTAGATTATCATCCATCAAAAATGTCAAACATCTAAAAATTCACTGGATCTTTTACTTCTCTTTCTCTCTCTCTCTCTCTCTCTCTCTCACACACACACACACACACACACACACACAGCCTTACCTGTCTGTCCTCCAGCGTCCTGCGAGTTCTCCAGCCTGTGAGATGATGTGAGCAGAAGAAGGGAAGTGATAAAGGAGGAGGACAGGGAGGTGAAAGAGAAAGATGACAGAAAGGAGGACGGAGAAAAAGTGTCAAATAATGAGGAAGAGCAAAAGAAGAAGCGAGAGAATGACTGATTAATGTGCGTGAAAGACAGATAGAGAATATTATCCCAGTGGGCAGTCCTTGCTGAAGATAAAGTGGCAGAGAGGAGAGAGACAGAGAGGTGGGATTGTGTGTGGTACACGGACACTGGCGGCTCTAGCTATCTCTCTCTTGCTCGTTCTCTCTCCCTCTCTTTCTCTCTCTCTCACTCTGCCAACACTCAACTCCCCCTCCACCCCTTCCTCTATCTCATTGTCAAATAATGGATCGGCATTCAAAGCATATCAGACCGGGCTCTAAAGAGTTTAACACTATGGTAATCTCATACATATTATCGGATCACAAACGTTTCTTGTAGAGAAGATGTTCTAATCTCCTTCTAATATCGAAATCACATCATTAGCTTTACTAATGCTCATAGTTTGGGGTTAATGTTAAGTATTAACCTTACAGATGCCAAAACGGAATTGTTTTGGAGGATCCATTAGAGACCAGATACCAGACTTTCTAACCACTGTTTTCATAACCTTCAGAAATCTTTTGTTACAAACAAAGGGCCAAACCACCACAGACATTAAGAAATGGACAAAGAGACAAACTGTTGTTAGGCTGATAAATAGTTACATTTACACCTGTCTGCCTCAGAAGTTTAACAACATTCATCAATGTCAAAATTACTGAAAGGGCCAATCAAATCAAAGTAGGCGGACTTTGCTGTTTACAGACACTGAACACAATTTCCAGCTCGACACTTCAGTTTTTAATTGTGAAAGAGTACGAGGTAAGATGTGAGTAGCTAAACATTTAATTTTTGACTGATATTACAGTGTTGCCAAGTTTGTGGTTTTCCCGCAGAATTGGGCTACTTTACCTCTGTTGCTGTGGGTTGTTTTTCATGCCTGCGGGTTGAAGCGACACCAATAACATAATATTTATCCCCTGAAATGCTCATTTTACCAGGGAAACCCTGGTATTTTACCCCGGGAATGCGATTTTTAATGGGGGACCGCCCTCAAAACATGATTTTGGGCTAGTTTTGACCAGCAATTATGTGGGTTTTGTTGTGAAAACCTGGCAACCCTGATTACAGATCAAGTAGACCGAGAACTGATGTATATGTCTGGTGTAAAAATGAAAATTAATGTCAAAATTATGAATAACAAGGGCTCTGACAAAAACATTCTTTACATGTTTTTTAAAAGAACACTCCATTTTTTTGGAAATAGGATAATTCTCCAACTCCCCCCCGAGTTAATACGTTGAGTTTTACCATTTTGAAATCCATTCAGCCGTTCTCCTGTTCTGGCGATATCACTTTTAGCATAGCTTAGCATAGATAATTGAATCCTATTAGACCAATAGCATCGCGTTCAACTTCCTTGACTATTACGCCGGAATGGAAGTGTAGTTCCTAATCTTATCTTACATTTTCCACCGGTATTAGTACACGATGTAACTACAGAAGAGTCAAGTTTTAAATATCGAAACTCGTTGGTCATTTTTGAACGCGATGCTATTGGTCTAATAGGATTCAATGATCTATGCTAAGCTATGCTAAAAGTGATATCGCCAGAACGGTAAAACTCAACTTATTAACTCGGGGGGAGTTGGAGAATGAGCCTATTTCCAAAAAAAGTGGAGTGTTCCTTTAAATTATTTCGTCTGCAAATCGGTTTTTGAGAATGACCAATACCGATAACCATAAAAATTCTTAATATCGGTGCCGATAATCTGACAGGCCGATAATCGGTTGACCCCTAGTTTTTGGATAGTAATGTTAAACAATTCTAATATCCAGTGATGCTGTTTTGAATTGAAAATATAAGCTGAATCATTTATGTGATTAATGTCATTTATAACTAAATGTGATAAGGGAAGAAACATTTTACAGACTGAGATTTTTGACATATTAGGCATATGACTAAAAATGCACACACATATAAAACTCTGAAACAGCATCTATATGGTTTTAACCTGATCTTAAATTCGTTTAATGACACATTTGTGCAAAAACAAGTATAAAAACAAGTATTTATAGTATTTATTATTAGTCTGATTGCCCAAGCTCTAGATAAAACACACAAAACAAGCTTTCTGAAGCAATAAAAGAATATATATTATTAAGAAATGTCATGTTTATTAGTATATAATGCTTTATAGATCATCAGACTTCGCAGGGAGTTGATTGACAGGCGATCTTACCAATCATAATGCTGAATCCACCATTCTGTCTGACAAACAAATCAGACAGGAGAGTAGATTAACTTCAGTGGACTTAAACTTGAAAAACTGTGTATTAACTTCTTTCCGTGGTTGCAATAAAATACGTTCTGATGTTCATTCATGTTTATTTTGTGCTTTACGTAAAAAAAAAAAAAGACAATCGGTTCACATCTTGATTGATCCATTAAGGCAATACAGTGATCTGTCACGACACACTAAAGAGCCACAAAACTGCAGGAAGTTTTGTAAGAACAAACTTCACATTTTCCTCTGAAAAAGTACAAATCTAGTTTTAAATAACCTTTTTTTTTATAGAGAAAATGTTTCCATGAAGAATGCTGTGAAGGGATTTCCATGCTTTTGACATTTCACATAATGAGAGGTGTAAAAATACAACTCTAAAGACGTGAATAGAAGTGTGTAATACGCCACTCATGGGAGTTCGAGCAGGATGGGAGATCAATGTACAGTGAATGGCTCGGGTCTCAATGACTCTTAGAAATCTACGTTCATTGAAAGAGATGCAGAGTAATCTATGAATAGTTTGCCCTTCATTTCCAATAACACACTCACTCACTCGCTCACAGATGCACAGAGCCACATGTAGAAACACCAGACACAGTGTTTTCATGCTTCATGTCACATGTTTATGAGCTGTGTAGTTCACATGGCAACGGGAACCACTCTCTGAAGTGGAAAAAACTGAAAAGTTTAGAATTATCTATCCATCCATCCATTTATCTATCTATCTATAGCAATACATCTATCTATGATCAATCAACCAACCAATCCATCAACTATCTATCTATCTATGATCAATTTATCTATCTATGATCAATTTATCTATCATCTCAAAACTGATCTATCTATAGCAATACAACTATCTATGATCAATCAATCAATCAAATATATCTATCTTTAGCATTATATCTATCTATGATCAATCAACCAACCAATCAATCATCTATCTATCTATCTGCAATCTATCTATCAGCAATTTATCTATCTATGATTAATTTATCTATCTATCTATCTATCATCTCAAAACTGATCTATCAATATATCTATCTATAGCAATACAACTATGATCAATCTATCAAATATATCTATCTTTAGCAATAAACCTATCTATGATCAATCAACCAATCAACTATCTATCTATCTATCTATCTATCTATCTATCTATCTATCTATCTATCTATCTATCTATCTATCTATCTATCTATCTATCTATCTATGATCAATATATCTATATATGATTAATTCATTTATCATCTCAAAACTGATCTATCTATCAATATATCTATAGCAATACAATTATCTATGATCAATCAAATATATCTATCTTTAGCAATATAAATATCTATGATCAATCAACCAACCAATCTATCTATCTATGATCAATTTATCTATCATCTCAAAACTGATCTATCAATATATCTATCTTTAGCAATATATCTATCTATGATCAATATATATATATATATATATCTTTATCAATCAATCAATCAATCTCAAAACTGATCTATCAATTTATCTATCTAAAAACTGATCTATATATGATCAATTTATCTATCTATCTATGATCTATATATATATCTTTAGCAATCAATCTATCTCAAAACTGATCTATCTATGATCAGTTTATCTATCTATCTATCTATCTATCTATCTATCTATCTATCTATCTATCTATCTATCTATCTATCTATCTATATATATATCTATCTATCTATCATTGTGTGTTCATGTGTTTTGTACTCTAGGTGTAAATATTTGCTCTCACAGTGATTCACTTCAATTATGTGATTATCACAAATTATGTGATGAATCATCCTTAGCTCATCTGGGTCAATTTTATTTGGACATTTGGGTCTGATTCATATATTTGTTAAAAAGTGCTGCACACAAATGCAACTGGAGGGACAAATTACACCTTAATGGATTATTACCACAAACAATACAACAGATTTTACATTTGCAGGCCCAAAAATAAACTATTATTCAATTTAATATTATTATTATTCATATTTTGGATAAAAAAAAAGAATATTAGATGCTCTTATAATTACAAATGATTTTTACATTTCTGTAATGGACACATTGAAGTTTGTCATGTCACTATATAATATTATAATACAAAAACATTATGAAGAGATCTTAATTCATCTTCGTTCTGTATCACAAGTGTCCTTTTCACTGCCATGCGATGTGTAAAAGCCATCTGCGGGGAGCTTATCGTGCACATGCCAGAACACAGTTGCTTATTTCATTCAAATCTCAGAAGGCAGAAGACTGACATACCAAGAAACCATAAAAGTGATTGCGTGCATACGCTTATGAAAATGTGCTCACGCATCAATGCCAAGATGAATGTGCTTAACTTTGGTGTAAAAGTTCCACTTGATGAATGATTGTCTCTCTCAACATTCTTCTAAAGCACTGATGACCTTAAGATGAACAGCATTATGAATCCGTTTCTCTCACATCACAGCATCATGTTTGATCAGGCCTGCTGGTGATTATACCGTCTTTATGTAACTCTGAATGTTAATCAGTTAATCGTGCATTTCTCTTACCCAGAACTTCAGATGGACCTTTGCGCATCCGTGTGTATCCATGACAACGACACCCGGGAGGTGATGAATTCAGACTAAAGGGCAGAACCCAGCGGCCCAAAAAATGATAATGTATAAATGAGAGATTCAAAATCCACTAACAGCTTTTTTGTGTACGAGATTATAGCTTAGAAACCATCACAGAAAGATTAGACACGGCTGCTCTTTATCCCGGCACATTAATGAACAGTCTCTCTCTCTCTGAAGGAGCCTATCAACTGTTTCAGTTTGTCACCTTGACTGACTGTTGCTGAAAATGCAAATGATGGCAATGTTTTTGGGGACTGCTAACAAAGCAAATATCACCTTCAAAAATCATGGAATCAAGTACAAAATACTAGGTTTACTACTAAAAGATAAAGTTACATTTATAATAGTGGTGTCACGATTTTGTTAGTTACCCGGATGCGCTGATGTAAACAACAACATAGATTACACAGTTAATTTACTGTGGAATACATTGTTCTACTAATTTATGCTGTCTAAACCACGGAAAAACCATGTACAAGCTGCTAAATCATATAGGGAAGGACTTAGCAAGCAGGAAAGGGCGCAATATTTTGACAAACTAAGTTAATAGGCGGTGAAGATATTCATACCCCTTCATTTTTTTCTCATTTTGTTTTGTTGCAGCATTTTGTTAAACTGCTTTAAATTAGTTTTTCCCCACATCAATTTACACTCCATACACCACAATAATGACGAAGCAAAAACCAGATTTGCAAATTTGACAAATTTATTAAAAATAAAACACTGAAATGAGTACATTGCATAAGTATTCATACCCTTAACTCATAGTTGAAGCACCTTTACAGCCTCAAGTCTTTTTGGGTATGATGTGACAAGCTTTGCACATCTGCATTTGGCAATTATCTGCCATTCTTTGCCTCACCTTTTCACCTCTCAAGCTCTGTCAGCTTGGATGGGGGCTGGCAGACATTTTCTAGAGTCCTAGTTGTTCCAATCGTCTTCCATTATGGATAATGCTTCTGTGAACCTTCAATGCAGCAGATTTTATTCTGAACTCTTCCCTAGATCATTGCCTTAACGCAAGTCTGTCACTGAGCTCTACAGGTAGTTATCTTGACCTCAGGACTTGGTTTTTGCTCTGATATGCATTTTCAGCTGTTAGACCTTTTCTGAGAGGTGTGTGCCTTTCTTAATCATACTCATTCAAATGAATTTGCCACAGTTTAACTTCACTCGAAGTGTAGTAACATCTAGAAGCAATATGAATGCTGCCGAACTAAATTTTGAGTGTCCCGGAAAAGGGTATGAATACTTATGCAAAGGGACCTTTTCAGTTTTTTTTTATTTCTAATAAATTTACAAACTTGTTACAAACCTGTTTTGTGCTTTGTCATTATAGTGTATGAGATGTAGATTGATGTGGAAAAAAGTAATTTAAAGCAGTTTAACATAATGCTGCAACAAAACGTGATAAAAAAAATGAAGGGGTGTGAATACTTTTGCAAGGCACTGTACGTTCGAGCAGATTTAAATTAAGACATTATCCGAATATTTTACCTACCTGACTGGAAATAAGAACAAGCACAAAAGTTGTGAAGATTCTTGCCCTGGAAATCCTGGTTCAGTTTGGCCAACAACAAACACCTTTTGTTCCTTAGACAGTTTTTTTGCGCTCCTCTCCTTTATTTGTTAGAACTTTTGGCAGTCTATAGATCTCCAAATGTTTTTCCAGGTCTGACCGATTAGTACAGCCCAAAACATGACAATAATTGACCATTTTCAGCAGCAATAATCAGCAAAATATGCTGGTTTTCTTCAGTTCAGTGGCATTGTTTACATTCAGTGCCATATAGCTGATTGATGAAGCATCATGAAAACACACACATATGTATATATATAATTTACATTTATAAATACTAAGGATTGCTTAATAAATTTTAAAAAATCCAAAAAATTAATAAAAATTAATTTTACTACTACTATAGCTTATTGCAGTCTTAAAAACTTGGATGTTTCAGCTTACCTACATTTCATACAGGTGTCCTGGCAAAGAAACCACGGATAGACCTATATTTTCTTTCATTTACTGTGTGCAAGTTCTTTTTGTCTTCATTTTTTTGCAACAGCGTCCTCGTGTGGCGGATATGCAATATAAGCTCCAACATATTTTCAGAACGTAACTTTTCACAATGTTTGTTGACGCTAGATATCTGTATTTGACAGAATAAAACTGTTTTATGACTTTAAGTGATACGGAATAAGTATACTGACTCGTGGGCTGAGGTTTTTTACTTTAAATGAGCGGATTTTGGGTTGTTGTACATCAATGCCATATAAGTCTCTATTTGATAGAAGTGAGTGAAGCAGTGCCGACGTCAGAGGAAGTGTGTAGCTCATTTTTATTGTGAACTCTAGCACGTCCACTCTGTTCCGCCGCTTTCACTACTGTAACGCAAAACGACCACAAGAGGGCTCATAAATAAGAAAGTATTGTTTATTAAGTATTTTCAGATAATTGCTTTTTAAAATATATAAATGTACATTTGTACATTAATATGTATTAAGTATGTGAGTTGTTTAAAGGTGCTATACATTTATTTTGTGTAGTCATGTTAACTATGACTGTGTACACTTAATTACTGAACACTTAATATGTCCTATATTTATTATTTGACGAATGATTATGTACGATTTAACAACAGAAAATAATATTTCATTATTATATTATATTACGTTAACTGTTTCAACATTGATAAGATTTTTATGGGCAGCAAATCAGCATATTAGAATGATTTCTGAAGGATCATGTGACACTAAAGTCTGTAGTAGTCTGAAAATTCAGCTTTTCATCACAGAAATAAATTACATTTTCTAATCTATTCAAATAAAAATGTTTTTAATTGTAACAATATTTCACAAAATCACTATACATATAATAAATAAATATTTACTTGTATTCCCAACGGGGTTCTAAAGTAAAAAAACACCAGTTGCAGTAAAAGTCAAAAGTCCATGTAGAAGTCAGAAGCCAATCAGAAGTCCAGCAGAGCAGCACGTGACCTTACCCGGAAGAGCGAGTAGAGTGGGCCTTCAGTTTTTCAGTAAAACATCTTTGTCGCAGACAGAAGGGAAAAAAGTGAAAAAGCAACAGATCCGAGGGGCGTCTTATGTTGTCGAATAAAATCTGAATCGTCTCTCAGGATAAGCTGTGCTGAAGGGGATGCTGGGGGTGGCAGAGATGACGGGCAGGTACGACGTTTAAGACAGTTTTTTATTTTTTACGAAATGTTATGGAAAAATTTTCAGCCAGAGATGCAGCAGATATCTGTAGTTTTATTAATTACTTTATTAGCTTTCTCCTCTTTCTTTTTTACCTCCATCTCTGTTTGTTTACAGTTAAACGGTTAGTGTTAAATCTGTTTATTATAGAGGGAAAACTATTAAATATAACGGATTGCTAGATGAGGGCGGATGCTAAGCTAGTTAGCCTCCCTAGTGGAGTTTTCCTGGGACACACACACACACACACACACACACACACACACACACACACACACACACACACACACACACACACCACAAGTGTTTAGATAAGCCCTGTCATACTGTTGTTAACTCCCTATATAATATATCTTAGATACATGCAAGTAAATTGAATACATTGTTATTTGTGCTTATTTGGTATTTAATTTCACAGTGTTTCTGAAAAACTGCGCTCCTCTTTCATCTGAAAAATTAAGTGTCAGATGTTTTGTGTAGTCTGCTGTTGGGAGACATTCCTGAGCTATATGCTCCCACAGACTGTCAGATCCTCTGGGGAAAACATGGATATAATCTGCTTCCTGAGATGTTAAGCTCCTTAAAAATCACAATTATCATGTCTAAACAGTGTTTTAGTGTAATATACGCTACCGTTGAAACATTTGGACTCAGTAACATTTTATTTATTTATTTGAAAATAAAGTAACACTTGATTCTGTAAGGATGAATATAAATTAAAAAGATCAAAAGTTTTTTTTTTGTAATGTTTGAAAAGTGTCAAAAGTGACATTTGTAATGCTGTTCAGAAGAAATGCTGTTCTTCTGAACCCTCTATTCATCAAAGAATGCTGAAACAATGTGCTGACGGTTCCCACAAAAATATAACATTAATAACAATAAATAATGTTTTTTTAACAGCTTATGTGAGTGATTTCTGAAGGATAATGTGACCCTTAAGACTGGCGTAATGATGCTGAAAATTCAGCTTTGCATCACAGAAATAAATTACATTTTAAAATCTATTCAAATAGAAAACAGTTATTTTAAATTGTAACAATGTTTCACATTATTACTTAATATTATTTTATAAAATACTGCATTTTTCTAATAAAAAATGAAAAGTTAATAATAATAACCATTCTGAGAATTTAAAATGAAATAGTTTTTGTACATGGTTTGTTTAGGCTTTCAAACTTTCATACCCCACTGTATATTCTCTAAATAGATGCTGGATAAGCTGGAAGTGTTTTACAGACATAAGCAAGGCTTCAACACACACACACACACACACACACACACACACACACACACACACACACACACACACACACAGACACAGATAGCACAGCTCCCACTTTCTCACCCAGCAGTGTGAGACCTCCACCGTTGCTCTGTGAGCTCTTGCATATGATAAGAACTGACATGCAACAATCTCCATCTTTTTAACATACACACGATCTATTTATAGATCTACAGTGCGTTATTACACAAGCAGATCTTCTCTGCTTAACTTCACCTCACCTCACCATATTAGGGAACACAGTCTTAGAATCACCCGTCCGCTTTAACGCCATGACAGTGGTGAGGGGAAGTTGTAAAGACTCCCCGTCCCCTAACAGCCACTTCACCTGTGATGTCATAATGGAGAAATGTCTGTGCAGGGAATCACTGAGTCATTTGAGATCACAGTGTAGCCGTGTAACCACAGGCCACACCAGGCTAAATCTGTTTGTGTGATGTAAACATCGGTTGCAGGCTTGCCTGGTCATTCTTAAATGGAGTAACTTAATATCCTGCAAAGTGCCAGAGAGGCTACATAGGATTTTTGAGTAGAGAAACATCAACTTGGATTGCTTTCAAAAGCAGGATTGCAAACTATGAGATACTGATATTGATGCAGTTTAAAAATCTTAAATGAGACACATGCACATCTGAGAAGATTCTGTTTGAATACATGTTAAAATATAATTTATTCCTGTGATTCAAAGCTGAATTTTGAGCATAATTTCTCCAGTTTTCAGTGTCACATAATCCTTTAGAAATCATTCTGATATGCTGATTTGCTACTCAGTCAGGAAACATTTATTATCAATGTTAAAAACAGTTGTGCTGCTTAACATTTTTGTGGAAACCATGATGCATCGTTTTCTATGGAAGCCTGTATCTCGCAATTCTGACTTTAGAACACACAATTGTGAGTCATTAACTTAGTATTGTGAGATATAAACTCGCAGTTCTGAGAAAATATCTCTTTTTTTCTCTTCAGAATTGGACTTTATAACTCACAATTGCAAGTTTAGATCTCACAGCTCTGACTTTATAACTCAAAATTGTGAGTTTATATATATATATATATATATATATATATAGAGAGAGAGAGAGAGAGAGAGATAAACTTGCAATTTGCTTAAAGATTGAAAGTTGCATTAAAGAAAGTTGCAGTTTGCTTTTCAAGATAAGAACATGCAATTCTGAAAAAAAGTCTGAATTGCGAGTTTATATCCCACAGTTCTGATTTTAGTTCTCGCAATTCTGACTTTAATAACTGACAATTGCGAGTTTAAATCAAGCAATTCAGAAAAATAAAGTCAGAACAGCAAGATATAAATTAGCAATTTGCTTGAAAAATGTCAGAATTGCAAGTTTATATTCCACAATTCTGACTTTATAACTCACAATGTGAGTTTATATCAACCAATTCTGAGAAAAAAACTCAAAATTGTGAAATATAAACTTGCAATTTGCTTTAAAAAAGTCAGAATTGCGAGATACAAACTCACAGTTTGCTTAAAACAAGTCAGAACTGTGAGACTCAAATGAAATCATGAGAAAAAAAGTCAGAATTGTGAGATCTCGCAATACTGACTTTATAACTCACAATTGCAAGTTTATATTAAGCAATTCTGAGAAAAAAGTGAGAATTGCAATATATGAACACCCAATTCTGTGAAAATATCAGAATTGTGGGATGTAAACTCAATTCTGACATGTTCATATATTGCAATTCTGACTTTTTTCAAGCAAATTTCCAGTTTATATCCACAGCTCTGACTTTGAGTTTATGTCAAGCTAGTTTGCGAAAAAAAAGACAGAACTGTGAGATATAAAGTCGCAATTTGCTCAAAAACAGAATTGCGAGATACAAACATGCAATTTTGAGAAAAAAGTCAAAATTGTGAGATGTAAACGCAATTAGCTTGAAAAAAGTCAGAATTGTGAGTTTATATCCATTTCTGACCTTATATATTGCAATTCTGACTTGACTTAACTTAACTTGCAAAGGCGAGTGTTTATCAACCAATTTTGAGAAAAGTCCAAATTGTGAGATATAAACAGAATTGCGAGTTTATATCAGAATTGCAAGATGTAAACTTACAATTGCAAGAAGTCAGAATTGTGAGAAATTAACTTAAAGGGTCTTCTATAGTTTTTAGGATTCTTTGATTTAATAGAAAATTCAAAAGAACAGCGATTTTTAGCTTCACTTTTGATCAATTTAATTCATTCTTGCTGAATAAACATTCATTTCTTTAAAAAAAATCAAAATCATACTGACCCAGTCTCTAGATAAACCAAAGCTGACTCGTAATGCTGTGTTAAATCTATAATCTCATGGTCACTGCTGTTCATTTCTGCTGACATCGATCTGTTTTTAACAGCAACATGGCTAATGCCCTGGCAAACGCCTCGTGCGAACGGTGTAAAAGTGGATTTGCCCCAGCGGAGAAGATCGTCAACAGCAACGGCGAGCTGTATCACGAACAGTGCTTCGTCTGCGCCCAGTGTTTCCAGCAGTTTCCTGAAGGACTCTTTTACGAGGTACTTGCATTAAACCTGTCATGTCGCATTTAATCTTGAAGCCTAGTGGTTAAAAGGGTGATATCATACTCCGTTCTATTTTTAGCAAATTATAAAAAGACAGGGTTTGTACAAGGTGCTTAAAGTGCTTGAAATACTTTAAGTTTTTGAAATGTAAGGCTTGGAAAACCCTTGAAAATGGCAATATTCCTGAAGAGGTACTTGAAATGTGCTTGAGTTATTGAATGAAAATGTATCTATTAAATGAATTAATATTTTTTTTAAATAAGCACTTTTTTACGCACTAAAAAAAAAAACTTTTTTTTGGCCTATTTCAACTAGTAGTAGTACTGACGGTGTCATGTAAACATGGCTGTAGATGCAAAAAGAGGAACAGATGAACCCAATCAATTGAAGAGTCATTTAAGCTGGAACTGCTCTAACTGATTCAAACTTGTGACTTTTAATTTTAGCGATTCACTAGCAAAAACCAGATCAAATGAGAAGAGCCATTCATTTGCGCATTTCAACATCACTTGTAATGATTTTAAAAACCATTGTGTGTAGGGCTGGTCCGAATACCATTTTTTGAGCTTCGAAGCTTCGGTAGAAATCAACACCAAATATTCGAAGCTTCGGAGCAAGGCTATTTAAATAAAACGAAAAAAAAAAAAAAAATGGTGCAAAATTTATATATATATATATATATATATATATTAAATAGGCCATTAAACAAACATTCGTTGTAAAAAGTCCTAACAACCTTGCCCGGACCTCGTCCGACAACTCATCAGAATTACTGGCCCAAGTCCGACTGAAACCGGTCTTATTTCTTTCTCTTCCCCATTACACAGCTGCTGTTTTTAATAGCAAAGTGATTACATTTATTTTCGTTTATTTTGTTCGTGAAGTTAATTTAGAACACTTTATTTGTTAAATTCGAGTTTTTGTTTTTTAAAGTAACGACCAAGCGGCCAGTGGCAGACATAATTTAGCCTTCTCAAGTCATCACGATTTAAATTAAAATCCATAGATATTAAAAACTTAAAGCATATCACAATATTGGTTTATTCGTTTAACCTAGATAAATGTGCGCTATTAGGCGCATATCCAATCATTTGTGCGGAGAGTAAAAGCGGAAGCGGGCTTCATAATTCATGCAGGACATGAAGGCGTCGGTGCGATGTGAAACATAAAGATAAGAGTAATATATTATCCGGAACTGTAAAGGGTCTACCTTAGTTTGTGTGTACTCACACTCTCAACAAAACATGCTTTTAAAGAAAACAAACAGGATACGCTTTCTGATGTTGAACAGGAACGCTTTACAAAAAAATTACCGAAAAGCAATTGCCTCAGACACGATTAGAAAGCTACTATAAAACAAAATAATTCAAATTCAAAACAAAACTCTTTCATTAGCTATGGGCCTAACCATAAAAACGAATTTAGGCATTAAAGGCGCGTCCATTGGGCAGATGGCGAGTCAGGATTGTCAACTTTATCTTTGCGACAAATAACAGTTTATTAATAAATAATATTAAAAATTTCCTTACTTTTCCCCCGACACATTCACGGTAATTATTTTTGCTGGGGCTTTGCGACCAGCTTTAGCCTATTGCGTGCATTTGCGCGGTTGTCATTGCGACAGCCACAGCCATAATTTTGCTTCCATCATGCAAGTGGGCCCGACTCAACTTTTGGTGTCTCTCAAATATTGCTCAATCTCTTTCTTTGCTGTCTCTGTGTCTGAAAAAAAAAAAAGTGTATGAAAAGAAAAAAAGAATATTCGAATCTCAAAATTTAAAATCGAATGCCAACCCACCGAACGTATATTCGAATAATCGAATATTCTGGTCCAGCCCTAATTGTGTCACAACATGTTTCACTGCAATCGGATCGTGTATCACAAATCATTTGATTCAGAGCCTTCAAATCTTGTATCACGAATAATTTGATTTAGGTCAGGACTTTGGAACAAGTTCGCAAATCATTTGAATTAGACCAGAACTTTGCATATCGCGAATCCATTGATTTGGATCGGAATTTCGTGTATCGCGAATCATTTTATTCAGATTGGGAATTTGGAGCAAGTTCTTGAAACATTCCGCAAAATCGAATGATTCCCGATCCGCACTCCGGGTCCTGATCTGAAATGATGGTTCCGAAATCATTTGATTTAGATCGGAAGTTCAGAGTGGGTTCGCAAATCTTTTTACTGTAGATCGGAACCTAGGAGTGCGGTCGCAAATCATTTGATTCTGATCAGGACTTTGGAGCGGATTCGCTCGTGTGTTTTTTTTTTTTTTTTCCCTTAAACAGTAGAAAACATCAAACCATAAGAGATCAAAAAAGAAATAAGAAGTGCTTAAAGTCCTTGAAAGTCCTGGAATTTTATTTTACAGTATCTGTACAAACTCTGGAAAGACCCTGAGGTCCACTTAGTTAGAAAACATGAAATATAATATAAATTTAAACATGTACTGTACAATATACAGATTAGGGGTGGGCGATATGGTAAAAATATCATATCATGATTTTTTTTTTTCAGAAATATCACAATTCACAATTTTATCACGATTCTTTGTCATGTTGGTTTAACTATTTTGGACGTTGTCTGAGCAGACCAAACTAATTTCCCTATTTTAAAACCAAAGCCTTACAAGGTAACAAAATATAAAATATAAAAAAGAATGGCAGATGTTTAGGCTAAATTGGGCCTAAACATTTTTTAATCTTTATTTTAAAAAAAAAACAACAAAGATAGACTACATGTTACAAATACACATAATATACAAATAAAATGAACTTTCATTTTCAGGTATAGTAGGTGTATTTAATAGTGGTTTGGGGCACCATCTGAGTAATTTTTTGGTGAAATGTCCCTTTAATGACAATTGGCAGCATGTTCTGTCGCTTTAAGAGCTGCACGTTGACAGTATTAGTGAACCATACGCGAAAGATGGCTTAGTCCAGTAATCAGGCGCTGTTTGACAGGCTTTTAGCGTGCGCGCGCTTCAGGTGTACGCGCTTATGAAGCGCATACCAGAACAGCGCACAGACGAAATAACGTTATTTACCGGCAAGGCTTTAAATCACATGCAAATAATGTACTTTTGTGATTGAGAATAAGCGCAGTATCTCGTAAGTTAATGTCTGTCGCGTTATACAGTATATTAAAACGGAGGCACACTGTAGCGCGATAGTACAGTATTTTTTCAAAAGCAGATCATGGAGACATTTTAATCGTCCACGATCAATATTCGCCATATCGCACACCCCTAATACGGATAATATAATAATTTATGAGTTCTGGAATTACAATATGTTTTGTCTGCAGGTTGCAATTGTCTACAGTTGATTAACTTTGAGATGTATTCCCATCGGAGCTGATGTTATGTTTGATTTTTCTCCCTTCTGTCCATAGTTTGAGGGAAGAAAATACTGCGAGCATGATTTCCAGATGTTGTTTGCTCCCTGTTGTCACCAGTGTGGTAAGAGACGCACACGGACAAACATACGAACAGGTGATACTATTGACTGTTCTGATTGTGAATTGTGTCCCTCATATTCCCACAGGGGAGTTTATAATTGGGCGTGTGATTAAGGCCATGAATAACAGCTGGCACCCTGACTGTTTCTGCTGTGATATCTGCCAAGCCGTGCTCGCCGATGTTGGATTTGTCAAGAACGCCGGCCGGTGAGTTTACAGCCAGTGAGGGGTGACCGTGAACATGTGACTGAAAGGCTGCATACGTTCAGTTTGACGTGAAAGCTGATCAGCTTTCATTAATGAATCATCTTCACTTTCATGAGCAATTCTAATTCTGTTAAATACACTTTTTAAGTCCTGCCAACTAGAATCATACAGAATCAGATCAAATTAATAACTGTAAATATGAACAAACAAGAAATGAATCACCATTCAAGCATTCTGATTGGCTAATGTACACATGTCTGCACCTTTTTAGCCATCTCTGCCGTCCGTGCCATAACCGTGAGAAAGCTCGGGGCCTCGGGAAGTATATCTGTCAGAAGTGTCACGCCATCATCGAGGAAAACCCCCTCATTTTCAAAAATGACCCCTACCATCCCGACCACTTCAACTGCAGTAACTGCGGGTCAGTACGGTGCTAAGTGATTCCATCTGCTGTGCCTATTTACTAAAAGTGATATGAATTTGAGGTTGTTTTTTTACAGTAAGGAGCTGACTGCCGATGCTCGCGAGCTGAAAGGAGAGCTTTACTGCCTCCCCTGCCATGATAAAATGGGTGTGCCGATCTGCGGAGCCTGCAGGCGTCCTATCGAGGGTCGTGTGGTCAACGCCATGGGCAAACAGTGGCATGTGGAGGTATGTGTGATAAAATTCTAGCACTGTTCATACAGCGCGCACAATAATATTTCTAAATAAAGACATTGCTGTTCAAAAGTTTGGGATCAGTAAGATTTTTAATGTTTTTTTAAACATCTCTTATGCTCATCAACCAATTTGATCAAATGCAGAAAAAAAGTAATATTATGAAATATTATTGCAATTTAAAAGAACACGTTTTCTATTTTAATATACTTTAAGAAATATATAATTTTTGTGATGCAAAGCTGAATTTTCATTATCCATTACTCCAGTCTTCAGTGTCACGTGATCCTTTAGAAATCATTCTAATATGCTGATTTGTTATGCATGTTGGAAACAGTTGTAATATAATCAAAATGAATCTTTTATAATCTTTTCTAGTGCCTATTATTACAAATATTTCTATTTTAAATAAATGCTGTTCTTTTTAACATTTTATTCAATGAAAAATCCTGAATAAAGTATCTCAGGTTCCAAAAAACTGTTTCCAACATGGGTAATAAATCAGCATACTGAAATGTCTTCTGATAGAGCATGTGACATTGAAGTCTGGAGTAATGATGCTGAAAATTTAGCTTTGCATCACAGGAATAAATAATATTTTAAAATATATTAAAATAGAAAACTACTATTTTAAATTGCATTAATATTTCACAATATTACTGTTTTTTTCTGTATTTTATTCAAATAAATGCAGCCTTGAAGAGCAGAAAAGTCTTTGTTAAATTAAAAATCTTACTGATTGCAAACTTTTGAACAATATATATATATATATATATATATATATATATACACACACATACACACACACACACACACACACACATACACATACATATACAAAACCAGTCTTAAGTGGCACGGGTATATTTGTAGCAATATCTAAAAGTACATTGTATGGATCAAAATTATTGATTTTTCTTAATGCCAAAAATCATTAAGATATTAAGTAAAGATCATGTTCCATGAAGATATTTTGTAAATTTCCTATCGTAATTATATATAAACCTAATTTTTGATTAGTAATATGCATTGCTAAGAACTTTATTTGGACAACTTTAAAGGCGATTTTCTTTTTTGCACCCTCAGATTTTCAAATAGTTGTACCTTGGCCAAATATCATCTGATCCTACCAAACCATGCATTGATGGACAGCTTATTTATTCAGCTTTCAGATAATGAATAAATCTTAATTTCAAAAAAACGTAACTTATGACTGGTTTTGTGGTCCAGGGTCACATATAATACAAAAAGAGAAGCATTCACTGCTCTTCAGCTGGATAACTTTAGTACCATGAATAAGCCCTCTGCAGTCAAACTGCATCACATCAGTATTTTAATGTGTATTATATAATAATCATGCAGAGAAAACTATGCAAGGTAATTTAGTTTTATTAGTGATATTTCAGTTTCTGGATGTTTACTTGGATACTTCAGTAATTAAGTACTAATCTCCAAGCGCATTTTATTAGTTTTATATTTGTTTGTTTGTTTTTGCTCTATTGCTAATTTGTTCTTTAGTTCATTACTGACTGCTTAAAATATAAAAACACTTAAATAGAGAACAATGAAGGTTTCATGCTGTTTTCATATTTAATTTGTTCATATTTAATTGTTTATTTAAAGGAGTGTGTTTAAAAATGAATAGCATGTTATTTTTTTGCTGTGCAAATGGCTTTGATATTGTGGCAGTCCTATTAAATATTTATTATATAATACATTTAATTACTACTAATTAAAACAATATTATACCAATCTTTTTTCTATGTTGTGAGCATTAGCTGTCGGTGATTTAACTGGAAGATATGGCTTTTAAAGAAGTTAACACTTTCATTCAATAAGGATGTATTACATCGATCAAAAGTTTTAGTCAAGACATTTATAATTTAAGATTTCCATTTTTTACTTTGCTCAAAGCATCCAGGAAAACTTTATCACAGTTTCCACAAAAAAATATAAAGCAGTACAGATGTTTTAATTAGGTTTTATATTATAGTAGAAAATAATTTTTTTAAATTTTAACAATTTCACAACGACTTCTTTCCAGGGGCATAGCATCTGGGTATGCAGGTGCACATTGGGGGCCCGCCGAGCCGAGGGGAACATTTAATTGAAACAAGGGAACGAATAGATTCTCATACGGGCCCTGCCCTTGTCCGACGACTTATCAGAACTGAGCCCGTGTTGTAGTCATTAAAATAGTTTAGTTTTGGTTTTAATGGCAAAGTGGCTAGAATTTGTTTTGTTTCTTTATTACGTTAATTTAGAAATATGATTGGAACATTTTATGTTTGTTAAATTCACGCTTTTTTTGTTAAAGTAACAACCAAGTGGCCAGCGGCATTGAGTTGAGCATGTTAGATCAATTTATCCTTCTCAAATCAACATGTCTTGCCTAAAATAAAATCTATAGACATAAAACACTTGAAGCACTCACCATAAATGTGCACTGTTAGACACACATCCACTCCTTTGTGTGGAGTGAAAGCTAAAGTGCACTTTGCAGGACATGAAATCGTCAGTGCGAGCACTTGCTTTTTTTTTCCTTAATAACAGTGGAAACCTAAAATACGCCGCCATTTTTGTTTATAAAGGTAATAGCAATGCATCATTCGGAACTGCAAACTTTTATTTGTGTGCACTCACAATGTCAACAAAACGTGTTTTGGTAAAATAGCTAAAGATGCACTTTCTGCCGTCTGTCTCTTGAGGAGGAGTGCATCAAAAAAATAACCTGAAACTAAGTGAATATTCACAAACATAAGTGTTTCTATAGAATGCTTTAAATTACTACTTTAAAACTAAAGAATTAATGTAATAAAATAACGTTAGTTATCTCACTACAAATTAAGGAGCGTAAAAACACATTTATTGTTTGTATTTTATCATTTATTTAAAGGCTGAGACTTGTATGCTACAAATAATGAATGGACTCGAAAAATTACTTTAAATATTATTTCCAAGCATTATTAAACCTAAATAAAACAGCTTGTGAATACTCACGTAACATTATGTACTTAAATGAGTAGTTCACTTTCAGAACAAAATTTTATAGATAATGTACTCACTCCCTTGTCATCCAAGATGTTCATGTCTTTTTCTTCATTCGTAAGGAAATTGTTTTTTGAGTAAAACATTTCAGGATTTCTCTCCATATAATGGACTTCTATGGTGCCCCTGTGTTTGAACTTCCAAAATGCAGCTTCAAAGAGCTCTAAACGATCACAGACTAGGAAAAAAGTGTCTTATCAACAAAATGATGGGTTATTTTCTACTTTTCAACCTCAAATGCTCATCTTGTCTAGCTCGGCAAGACGAGCATTTGAGATTAAAAAGTGCATAAGTTATAACCGATTTAGAGGCCTTCGAAGCCGCATTTAAACTGCATTTTGTAGTTAATCATTACAAATTTTTTGTATATGGGCCCTGGGCTGACTTGCTACGCCACTGCTTCTTTTAAAACATTTTGAAAGATCTTACTTTTGAACGGTAGTATATATTTAAACAGCATCATGTGTTTGTGTGTCTCTACAGCATTTTGTCTGTGCCAAGTGCGAGAAGCCTTTCCTGGGACACCGTCATTATGAGAGAAAAGGACTTGCTTACTGCGAGACTCACTACAACCAGGTAACACATGCCTGAACTTTTTTTTTGTCAAAGCCCTTTTGATCCAAGTAAACGCATTGTGGATAATAAAACATAGCTTTTCATGTGAGACTAAAGCATCTGTTATGTCTCTTTGCAGCTCTTTGGAGATGTTTGTTATCATTGCAACCGCGTGATCGAAGGAGATGGTAATAGCTGTTTACTTGAACATGATATTGATATTGACATTTAGCTCTCAACCTTTAAAGCTTATAATAATAAGAAAAAAAAACAATGCTTTGTAGTGAATTTGTTGTGCCTATGGGAACTGTTGTTTTGAGTTGAGTTTTTGTTTTCTCTCAGTGGTTTCGGCTTTGAATAAGGCTTGGTGTGTGAATTGCTTCTCGTGCTCGACCTGTAACACCAAGCTCACCCTCAAGTAAGTGATTTTTCACACACGTACTCCTCCTGTATCACAATCTTGTCCCCCTTTCCCTTTTTCTGTTAGTTGCTGTTCGCTAGCTGTGTTTAAAATTGTGCAGAAGTGTCTTTAAATTGGGTCTCGGCTGCTGTGATGTTCTTCTTTGGATCATTACTAACCTCTCTCTCTAGCTAACTCTTTTATTCTCTACTTCTGTCCCATTTGATTCTCTCCTTCGCTCTAAAAATCCTACCTCATTCTATTTCTCTTTCTCTCTCTTGCTTCAAACCCATTCCTCTTCCAATTTTCTATCCAATTTCCCCTCCTTTTCGCTTGTTTCTCCACTTTCCCTCCCTCATTGTCCCTGACGGTGGCCCTGCAGGGACAGGTTTGTGGAAGTGGACCTGAAACCCGTGTGTAAACACTGTTACGAACGCCTGCCAGAAGAGCTAAAGCGGCGTTTGGCCAAACGTGAACGCGACTCTCGCGAACGGCGAAAGAAAGTCATCGCCGTCTGTCTGTAACCCTTTTCTGTCTTTTTCCTTCTTCATGCTCATCTGCTTCACTCGTTCATTGTCATTGGTTAGTGTCCTCATCCTCACCTTTTTTGGATTTTTTTCAGCTACTTTTTCCTGTTTTTTATTTTTATTTTATTATTATTGAATATTTAATTATGCATGCTCATTTTCCCTTTTTTTTGCATTAATGTTTTCCCTCAATATAGAGTGTAAATGTATTTTTACCATCTAATGCTTACTTAATCTAAAAAAAAACCCACTATTTAATAACACTGTTCAAAATGAATATATTTTTTTCATTTTTTCCATTATAATGTTGAAATGCTTAATTTAATTGTAGCTTTTTATTTTTTTTATTTAGTTAAAATCTAAAACTTAAATAAATTAAAATCAGCCATAACATCAAAATAACTTTAAGAATTTAAATATCGATGCATCTCTATTTTCCACTGTTCATTTGTCGATTCAACATTATCATATTCAATTTTTTTGTCTCTCATAAACCCAGTGCATGATATGGCCTTCAAAAGTTTTATTAAAAATAAACATCTATAATAAACATAAATGTATGTAACTGCTAAGATGTTTTAATATAGTATTTAAATTTTGGAATAATTTGGATTTTTTTTGTTGCTTATTTTATTTAGTTTAGTAGGTTAAGTTTACTAATTTTAATTTGTACTTGTCATTTTTATTTTATATACAATATTTAAAAAAATTATTTAAAATAAAATAATTTTTAGCTAATTTTAGTTAAGTTCAGTAATTCTTTTTTGTGCTTGTCATTTTTCTTTTTATATAAAAATATATATCCTAATACAATATATATATACATATACATACAATATGTAATTATATATATATATATATATATATATATATATATATATATAATAAAACTCTTAAAAAAATCCAAATTATACAGATTTATTGATATACATCTCAATAAAAAATATGTATAATTTGGATTCTTTTTAGTAATTTTAGTTTAGTAATTCTATTTTATGCATGTCATTTTTATTTTATATACAACATTTTAAATTATTTTTCTTTTAAATAGATTAAAAATCTATAAGCACAAAAAAGAATTACTGAACTGAATTTTTACAGAACTAAAATTAGCTAAAGATATATATATATATATATATATATATATATATATATAATAAAAAGCTTTAATAATAATCCAAGTTATAAATATATAAAATACAAATTTATATATGCAAATAATAATAATATACAAATAAAAATATTTTTTATATTTATTATTTGTATATTTGAATTATATAAGGAAGAATATATATAATTTTTATTATTTGTCTATTTGAATAATTTGTATTTTTTCGTTGCTAATTTTAACATACTTTTTTTCCATCAATATTTATTTTATTTCAGAATTATTTATATTACCTAAAATGATTTTTTTTTTTAAATGGTTCTAGTTGGAATGGGATGCATACTTGCTTGTGGCCTGAATGTAAAAAAAAAAAAAAAAAAACCTTCTAAAAGCAAAATTTGTGTTTTAGGAACAAGTTTGTGGAGTTCGACATGAAGCCGGTGTGTAAGAAATGTTACGAGAAGTTTCCTCTGGAGCTGAAGAAGAGACTTAAGAAGCTAGCGGAGACCCTGGGCCGCAAGTAGCTCTCCTCACCCACAGGGGGAGCCAAAGGATGGTCAAGTATTACATCTATGGTGCTTAAAGAATAAACAGAGACCAAACTAAATCTGGACCGCAATTTATCTTGGATTAGTCATCACTTGTGTCTTACTTTACTCTCGTACTTAAATTTAAATTAGTTTTTCCGTGACAAAGTAGCCCGCGGATTTGCTTCGGTCTCGCACCAACAGATGTTCCTGTGTCTTAACACACTGCAACCAAAACCAAACAAATACTTTTATATTGTTTATCAAGATATATGTACTTGCATGTTTATAAAGATAATGCTAGTAGTATTCACACTGTTCAAAGTGATTATTCAGCATGTTTTTGACTTTTGTTGCTTCATATGCAATGCCACAGAACTACTTCTCAAGGCTGAACCCCTTCCTGCGTCTGACCCCAGAACCAGCTTTGATGTATTGATCTGAGAGTTGTATTTGATATTTAATGTATGCTCAAGCCTCACATTTTTCTGTCAGACAGGGGATCAAAAGTTAATGCATGATGTAATGAGCCTGGAGGAACACGACAAGCTCTAAACCAAACTCTTCGCTCGACTGAAAGCGCTCCGGCTGCGTAATCTCCTTCCCAGCTTAAATTATCTTGCTTTATTAAGGCCCTCACTGTGTTCTCGAAATATGCAATAAATTAGACCACTTATAGTTCCTTCTGAGAGGTTTATGAACTGTGTTGACTGGCTTGCGTCATAACATCATCTTTTTCATTTCGATTTAAGTTTAGATTTTATGACATGCCTGCCTTAATTTTGTATTTTTTATGAGAAAAATGCCTTTGATCCTATCCAGATATAATGAACTTGTGCCTTGTGTATTATTTACGTTGACTAACGGTTTATGTAAGAGTTGACTGAATTTAAACATGATTTGACTGTCCTTTGATTTCATAATCTGTTTTTAAGTATAAAAGACTTTAAAAAGAAGACTAAGTTTTACCTTCACTACATTTCTGCTTGCATTAGTTCACAAAAATTATATTTTGTATTTGATTATGCATTTAGCTATTTGCTTTTTCAATTTTTACAGTCAAACATTTTATTTTTAAAGCCATAGAAAAACTGCTTTATGAATTCATTATGGTCTGCATTAACTAAATGATGCATTTTGGCAAAATATGTATTAATATGCTTGCTGGCAGCTTTTAAATAGTAAATCTCACGATGTTCTGTATGAAAAATATATTATTAAAGTATGCACTATTTCTGATGTCTTCACATTTTCTTTGTAAGAGAGTGTGATTTTTTTTTTTCCAATAGTCAGTAAGTTAAAATATATTTAGCAGATATATTTATTTACAGTCAACAATATATCCACTTTATTTTTCCCGTAAGAGTGGGTGCAGCCATTTGTAAATTTTATTATGCGTCTGACTTCTGGTTTTATCCGCATCCAGCTGTTTTTAGTTGTACAAAACAACTGTTTTTTCTGCTTGATATTGCAAAGTAGCATGCCTTACCATATTATCTGTATTTATTATCTTAATTATGAACACACTTGTTTGTGTTGCAAACCGTTTTACCATTTATTTTTATTTTGTTCTTCTCGTAATTTCCCTATAGCGGCCAATGAACAGGAAGTCTCGCCCACATGCTTGCTTCCGATGCAAAATGCTTTGGTGAAATTTTAATGGGGGTAAAGTCACTACTTAAGTACCATAAAATAGTATATATATATGACTCGAATGCACTATTTTTAGTTAACTGCATGAAATAAGGGACCAATATATTATTAAGTACAAACCAATATCATATTTTGTGTTTCAAATCAAGTCAAACGGATTTAAAACGACACGAGGGGAGTAATTAATGACTAAAATGTCGGTTTTAAGTGAATTATTCGTTTGAGGTAGGCTATATGTCACCAGATGGCGCTGCTACACTGGACCAGAATCTTCTAGCTGAGAGTCTTCAAGAAAAGTTGCATTTCGTTTGTAAAAAAACATCAGTCCTACTGTAACCGTCTCTTCTTTCTATAGTTTCCCTTCAGAATTACACTGAGTTGAAGTGCAACATGGTTCAATTGTTTCATTCAAAAAGATTTGGAGAAAAGAAAAGAGATGCAACGCATATTAAGCGCTCTGAGGTGGATTGGATTGAATAAACAACTGCTCAATATCACTGAACCGATAAACAGACTCGCCGTCTTACCCTCCAAAGCTGTGTTTCTAAGTACAAATGGAACAATACCTCTGATTCCATTATTGTGGCTCAATAGCAGAAGTGAGAACAGTAGAAAAATATTATCTGGGTGTCGCCTCGCCTCTGTCATCATTTACAATGGCAGTAATTTACATTCAACCGCGCTAATTTCTGTGCTCTCGAGGGCTGCAGCAATTCGTCATTTCCCTGCGAGCATCTCTTCCTCTGTGGAGTCTTTTCAAACGAAACGAGAGAAGGAAATGGCAAAGAACAATGAATCGCATTCAGAAAGTTCTCAAAGAGGGCAATTGAAGAGGGTGGATTTGACTAGTTAGTTTCCTCAGAGATAAACTTCAACAATACGTGACGCCACGGCAGGGCTGTAACCTCCGCAGACATTGTCCTCCTCAGCATTTAGATTTCAGTTGTTTCATATATATATATATATATATATATATATATATATATATATATATATATATATATATATATATATATATATATATATACTAATATAAATCCACTTGAGTTGATTTGAAGCACAAAATATGATAATGGTTTGCACTTAATAATGTATTGATCCCTTATTTCATGCTGTTAACTTAGAATAGTGCATTCGAGTCATATATTTTTATAGTGACTTTTACCACCATTAAAATTTTACCTTTGCGCTTTGCATCGGAAGTACGCCTATGGGCGAGACTTCCGGGTCATTAGCCGCTATAGGGAAATAACAAGAAGAATAGCAACGCAAACGTTAGACTGATTACACTGAGTGCACTACAAACCAGTGTTTTCATAATTGAGTTAATAAATTAAACTAAAATTAAAACACTAATATGCAATATCAATCTGCAAAAAGAGCTGTTTTGTACAGCTAAAAATAGCTGGATGCCGATGAGACCAGTGTGAATGAGTGAAACCACTAAATTTGTATTGTTGCTATTGTCACATATTGTCAATTAAAACATGGGCAATTAAATATATGTCTGTTTACAAGTCACAGTAATTTTACCTTTGAGATAAATCTCTTTTATTCTGCTTTGTCTGTTATTGGTTATTCCGTTATCCAACTAAATTAAAGGAGTAGTTCATTTTCAGAACAAAAATTTACAGATAATCTACTCACCCCCTTGTCATCCAAGATGTTCATGTCTTTCTTTCTTCAGTCATAAGGAAATTGTTTTTTTGAGGACATAATTTCAGGATTTCAGGATTTCTCTCCATATAATGAACTTCTATGGTGCCCCCTTGTCTATGTCTATGGTGGTCTATTGTCTATGGTGCTTCCTTGTCTAGCTCGGCAAGACGAGCGTTTGAGATTAAAAAGTATATAAATTGTAAATGTTTTTAGAAAATAACCGATCGTTTCGCTAGATAAGACCCTTCTTCCTTGGCTGGGGTCATTTAGAGCACTTTGAAGCTGCATTTAAACTGCATTTTGGAAGTTCAAACTCGGGGGCACCATAGAAGTCCATTATATGGAGAGAAATCCTGAAATGTTTTCCTCAAAAAACACATTTTTTTTTTTTTACGACTGAAGAAAAAAAAAAAAAGACATGAACATCTTGGATGACAAGGGGGTGAGTACATTATCTGTAAATTTTTGTTCTGAAAGTGAACTACTCCTTTAAATATATACATTTTATATGTATAGGGGCAACAAAATTTTAACCCCTCATTTTAATATTTCACATTTTATGCTACTGTATAAGAACTGTTGTAAAAAAGTTTCTATTTATTTCCTATAATAACATATTGGCTGATGCACCGTCATCCTGCACATGCTAAATTTATACACTATCTAAATTAATGCTGTCAAACGATTATTCATGATTAATTGCATCCAAAATAAACATTTGTTTACATATTATATGTGTGTATACACTGTAAAAAGTTTTCACCAGATTCAACTTGAAAACCTAAATTCAGCAGCTGCCTTAAGTTTAAGTTTAATCAGCTTAAAACTACAAGTCATTTTAACTTATTATAATAAAAATGAGTTGATATAACTTGTAAGTTTAAATGACTTAAGTTGATTTAACTTAAAAACCTAAGTTTAGCAGCTGCCTTAAGATTTTAAGTTGAAACTAGTGAAAACTTTATTATGTAATATGTCTATATGAATATACACACATATAGTATATATTTAGATTTTTTATGCATTTACATGTACATATTTATATTCATATATTTTACTGTATATATTAATAAAACGTGTGTATTTATATATACATAATAAACATACACAGTACACACACAATGTAAACGAAAAATGTATATTTTGAATGCGATTAATCGTGATTAATCGCTTGACAGCACTAATCTAAATATGTTATAATTTCAAAGTCAATCCACATTGTTCTTAAGAGGCATCTTCCAACATTTTACCCCATCAAATAAAATGACTCATAACAATAGACAGATAAATAAATAATTAGATTTGAATAATTAATGAAAATAAAGTTAGATTAAAATAAGAAACTAAAAGAGTAAATAAATAATACATCCATACAGTACCGCACAATGCTATAATGAGTAGGGGAAAAAAAATGCAATAATTAAACAAAAATATTTTCAAAATAATATTTAGATATTGGGCCTTTATCCAAAAATCTAGATGCTTTTTTTTAATTATTATTAGGATATATATATAGGATATATAGGATATATATATATATAGTTAGTTTTGGCTATTGCTACAAATATACCCATGCTACTTAAGACTGGTTTTGTGGTCCAGGGTCACATATTATATATTGCAGTATATTATAATACATAATTGCATTTGGTCCCATTCAATCTTGAATATGTGGTTATATCTTTACTTTATGGCACAGTACTGTTTCTCTTCACTGAGCAGGCTTTTAATAAACATCTTTAATTTTTATCCAGACTCAGTGGACCGGATAGACTTTACTCTCCCTGTCCATTGATTATGTTGTGCCTTTATAAAAGCACTATAAAAAAAAAAAAAAAAAACTTAACTACATTTTTTAAATATAGGCTGCGAAACGGCTAGCTGGAAGCCAGAAGTGTATAGTGTCTGCTAATTAAGGATTTACATCAAACCAGATATTTGTTGTGGAGCCCGCAGTCCATTTGCTTTGTTGACTGCGGTGTGTAAAAATCATGCTGTGCCCAGAGGCCGATTTCGAGTGCGAATGAAGTATAAGGAAAGAAAATATAGAGCCTGTGTCCATAAGAGTAGCCGTCTTTAATTATTCATGCTGAGTGGGAATAGTCGTACTTACTAGACTTTGTTATTCAACGATAGGACGCATTGATTGACTAGCGTCGACGCTCGGTACTCCAGCACGTGTTGGATCAATTTGTGTGAGTATGAGAAAGAAAGACGGCTGAAAAGAGAGACGGACTGATGGAAACAGTGAGGTTCAGGACTGCGGGGAGTTATGGCACAGGACTGAAAATCTATCACGGTGACAGTATGCATGGAAAACGTCAATATGTGTCACACACAGAAAACCTTCCGGGTGGATAAAGGAAAGCGACAAGCGCAGAGCCGGGATCTGTGTGCGGAAACGCAGGTGCAGCCGTGCTTATCGGGTTTCTGGTTGTCCAAACATAGCCCAGTTCATTTTTTTGATTAATATTATTGATCCGCCGAGGAAAATTATGGTAGCCCACTCATCCGATATAAACACGGCTGATATCAAAGTTGCTTTTCTCTTCACTAAAGTTTAGAGAGGGAGACGTCTGGGGAAGTGTGTGTGTGCGCTGGCATTAATGCCGTCTCTTCTATATATGCTGAAGCATATGGGACTGAGAAGTGTTCTCAACTTGTCAAATCTTCTACTTTTTGTCTCCTTAATTAGCATATTGAGACGAGTACCATCATGGCAGGTGCTCGGAGCTGCTGGTTTCTGGTTTACTTACTTTCTCAAGTGGCGACTTTCGAATGCAACCAGACGTCTTCATCGCGAGCTATTGAGGTAAAGAGGAAGCAGGATTTCAGAGTTGTATAATTGACATAATTATCCACGAATAAGTCGATTCTTTGTGCCAACACTATTTCTAGACCTTGTTTCTTTTCTACATCCCATCAGGCCAGATCTCTCTCTCTTTCTCTTCCCAACTGAATCTAAATGGGACGCATGTTTTATTCAGGAGACAAGTGATATCATGCCTTGTGCATCGGGGGGAAAAAGTGTGCTTGAGTGTTTTTGTTTGGCTTGGGGTTTGATTGGAAGTCACTAAAGTGAAATTACTTTACCTATTGATTTTTCGGCCTCATTTTCTTACGATTTAGGAACATGGCAGAAAGGAAATGCTTTCACGGATATCTTAGTTAAGACTGGCATTAAATCTACAGCATGTAATGAAGCTGTGAAATGTGGGGGGTGAATTAGATGTTGTGAGTTTGAGATGCCAATGTTTAATTGCATCATTCATCAGCGTGACAGGAAGTTTTGCTCACTTTTGGGAAAATTTGGTTTGAGTTACTAAGTTCCTGTAGTAACATAATGCTACAGCATCTGTTTTGTGGACACGAAGGAGATTGTAGTGCGTAAATATATTTTTCTTTTTCTTTCCAATTTTCTTCTGCAGTTTCTATACCAGGGAGGTAAAGATCATCTAGTTTTTTTTTTTGTCATTTAAAAACACAGCGTTCAAATCTCATGGAAGTGGACATTTTTGAGCATGGAGATCGACATGTCTCAGATTTTAAACCAGACCGTGTTAGGTAAATTTTTACAGTTGTAAGGCCTTTGCGTGGAGGATGGCAACATTTGACCAACAGGTTATGAAGTCATTTTCTAGTACCTTATTGTTTTGGGACTGGTTACACAAGCAGAGCTTACACTCTTAAAAATAAAGGTGGTTCATGATGCCATAGAAGAACCTTTTTTGTCTAAATGGTTCCATAAAGAACCTTTAACTTTGGAAGAACGTTTGTTTCACAAATGTTCTTTGTGGTGAAAGAAGGTTCTTCAGATTATAAAAAAAAAGAAAGGAAGAGATGTTTCTTTACAGAACCTTTGATGGAATGGTTCTTTGTGGAACCAAAAATGGTTCCTCTATGTCATCGCTGTGAAGAACCTTTTAAAGCACCTTCATTTTTAAGAGTGTAGACTAAGCCAGGATCAGGCCATAGTTCAATTAGGACATGTAAGTAATTTAAAAAAAAACGTGCCTTAGAAAAAACATTACTGGTGTGCGTCTTAAGACAAAACAAATGCACCAATATATTTTAAAGAGCATGTCATATGGGATTTCAAAGAAATATCTCTTTTGCAGTTTGTAATGTAGCTATCCTTCAATGTAAACAGTCGGCAAAGTTGTTAATCAAAAAGTGCATTATACATAAAGTTATTGTCTCTCAAAAGAAAGAGTCGACTCTGATTTTGAAATCTTTTGCCCGTTACCGACGTGTGTCATTCGGTAACACATCATGTCTCCAAACCACAACCTGTAAGTACTATTGATACTTTATGTGTTATGTGTACATTCTCAGTTGAGTGCTCAAAATATCTAGTTTTTGTGATAATATGTGATGTAAAGCATGATAAAAAAAATCACATTCCGGGGTGTAAAATACAAGCTTTTTGTCAGGGTTCCTCTGGTAAATTCACATTCCGGTGACTACATATGACATTATTGGGGTCGCTTCCACCCGCAACATCAAAAACAACCACAGACTTTAGGAAACACAGATGGCAGCACTTGCTAACTTGCTAAAGTACTCCTCTTAGTGCCAATCACATCAGGCTTGGCCAGCTGACCAATCAGAGCAGAGTAGGCTTATGGAAGGGAGGGATTTACAGTCATTACGCTCAAAACAGATTCGAATAAACTGTTGTTTGCTGCTGAAATCATGGACAAATGACTATGTACAAATGTATATTCTGGGAAAATTACAATGTTTTCTGACCTTACATGCATTTAATCCGGTTTTAGGGGACTCCAACACAATATTATAGACCTACTCTTTAAGATTAGTCAGTGCAAGTTTCTTTCAGCTGCAACAGCTCAGACTTACATTTTAGTCTGGGACTGGGCTTAAGGCTTGTCTGTGAAACCGGGGGTAGATGTTAGAAGATATACAGTATGCATAGCATGAATATTTAAATTTTACATTTATGCATTTGAAAGATGCTTTTTATTATCATCAAAAAAGGACACAAAATATTTTGGACTGCTTTATGTGCCTCTACACGAGTTTGCATGTGTGTGATTGCCAGATATCAACAGTTCAAATCCCCAAGTCAGAGCTACTCTGTCAAAAGGGTACATTTTCTGAGGGTGTTTTGATGAATTTTTGCAATCTGGCAACCCTGTGCACACACTGACAAACACTGTTGTTTTAATAGAGAAACATTATTGCAATTTGGAAATATTGGAATTACTATTAGGAATTTTACCGTTATAATATTTTTGTTTGTTTTTACCAGTTTTCATAATGTAGACATTGAGGGTGCATATCAACGTCTTTGATATTAATTCATATTAGTTCATGACCCTGGACCACAAAACCAGTGTTAAGTAACACTGATAAATGTGTAGCAATAGTAATATACAGTGCTAAGAACTTAATTTGGACAACTTTAAAGGCAATTTTCTCAATATTTTAATATTTTGGCACCTTCAGATTCCAGATAAATAGTTGTATCTCTGCCAAATACTGTCCTATTCTAAGAAACCATACATCAGTTTAAAATGACTGGTTTTGTGGTTCAGGGTCACATATTAAATATTTTTTATTAATTTATATATTAAAAATAAAAAGACAAAATTAAAATGTCTGACAAAATGAACACAATATATATTTAGTTTTTAACAACTGAGAAAAATATCAACCCATAAGTCAATCTATAAATTAATCAATAAACCAATTAGCATGCTCGTCTGCAATAAATTAAGTGACTCCTCTTCATTTCCTTTAATTTTTGCTATTGTTTTCACAAGACAACCACAGTTATGTGGCAACATTGACACAGATGGAGTTATTTAAACAGATTGCGTGCTTGTTGCAAATATTGTTATAAATATTGTCAATTAGCAATGCAAATAAGAATGTTAACTTGTGTGGAATGAAATCATGAAATCTCAAAACCTGACCACCCAGAATAACTACCTGAGTAAAGTATGAACAGCATGAAATGATCCTATAGCTCAACTAGTAGCTGTAATGGTTCTATTTCAGGGAATGCACATACTGGAAAAAACAGCTTGATATCACTGTAAAGCATCTGCCAAATGCCTACAATGTACATGAAACGAAATAACCCGGGGTTAAAAATGATAACCCATAGTTATCAATTTCACATGTGAATGGTTTGCTTAGAAAGATCTGACAGCACTGCTCCACCTAAAACATCCTATAACTTTGGTCCATTTAGAATGGGATAACTTTCCTGCACCATTACCTTGTCAAAAATGCCTATAAAGTAAAGTCTTCATTGCATCCAGGCCTTCTGAGGAACATAAAGGGACGACAGTGCACCAAATTCACAACCCTCCCCAAGGGGTCACACTGACAGTATCCCATTTCTCTCGCTGTACTCTCTGTCTACAAATCCTAGTAAGCTAAAAGCAGATAATTCGTTTCAGACAGAGCACAGTATGAGAGCTCTCCTGGCTTTGTGAGCCATCACACTGAATCCCACCTCAAATAAAAGAGGCATGGGAAAGTAACTTTATGCAGGATTTTTTGACATTGCAATGGTGTTAACAGAGCTTAACCTTCTCCGGGTTTAATTTGCTCAGGTGCCTGTTTAAATGTCATCGCTGGCCTCCTGATTGAAGACTCCCTGCCTCGCTGTATTTAGATGAAGTTATTAAACATCTCTAGTTTGCCATTTACGTAATGTCTTGGTATATTAGCGGGTGTTAGGTTAGAGCTGCGAAGTGAAAAATGAGGATGAGCACATACCTTCATTTTTTTCTTCAGCATAGCTGTTCAACTCCATTCAAACACATTAACTTTACAGAAAATATCTATGAAAAATTAAAAGCCCACACATGCACATGCACAAGAACTTTTTCTATAGGTTATTTAACTATACAGACTTCATTCAGAAGCTACTCATTTTATTCTCGACTCCAATTCAGGTTCATATTTCACTTTATAGCCTGATGTCCATTTTGCTTATAAATGAAAGTAACTTGTCTTTTACTAAACTATTTTCTAAAAAGAACCGCTTCATAAGATACATTTGTTTCAGGAATCGGTCTACAGTGTTGGCAAAAAATAAAGAGGCTCATACGAGTTATTTATTTTGGGAATCGGTCTAGACTAGTGTGTATTTTTAGGGGTATATATTTTTGATTTACAAAGACGAACCAGCTCATTGGAGTCATTTGGTTGTGAATCGAATAACACTTGTTAGGTTGTATCATTGTTTTTGGATATGGCCGATAAGGACAGCCCAATGGAAAAAAAAAGTTTCTTGCCATTATTTTGCAGTAAGTTCTGTTACATGGCATTCATTACAGGCTGCAAACTGACATTCTTACTTGCGGTGACATTAAAGATTCAGGAGTGGAAGCATATAGATTGAGCAGCAGAAAGAGTACAGTGAAAATGGGCACAGAGTAAAAGATCAATCTCAAGATTTCATAAATAGATAAAAGTACTAGGGCTCTATAAAAATATATATTTCTCGATTTTAATCGATTCTCATTTTTACGAAACAATATTAATTCTGACTGCAATAAATCTTGGATAAATTGTGTGCTTTGTTACTTTAAGAAACAAAGTCTCATATTTTAAATTCTGACAATTTTATTACAGTATTCAAACAAAAAAAATGCCATTTTAGCGCTGTTTCATGTGGAGTGACAGATCGCCGTAGCACCACAATTCAAGAGAAGCGACGCTGATCGCGAACTGATCATCTTGTCCGCTTTAACTAGTTTCAACACGAAATAAGATAGTAAGTTAAAAGAAAGAGTACGCCTTACCGAAATCTGTGTCCTGTCTCATGTAATCACTCATTCAGTGTTTCAACTGCGCAAAGATGTAAGATGTAACAGCTTGTAAACAAGGTCACGTAACTTCACCTTTACCTCAGAAAAACCTACAGTGACCAGTTAGTCAGCTTGAAAAATTAACTCTACACTCTTAAAAATAAAGGTGCTTTAAAAGATTCTTCACAGCGATGCCATAAAAGAACCATTTTTGGTTCCACAAAGAGCCATTCAGTCAAAGGATTCTTCAAAGAACCATCTCTTTCTTACTTTTTTATAATCTGAAGAACCTTCTTTCGCCATAAAGAACCTTTTGTGAAACAAAAAGGTTCTTCAGATGTTAAAGGTTCTTTATGGAACCATTTAGAAATTCTATGGCATCCTAAAGCACCTTTATTTTTAAGAGTGTAAAAAAAAAAAAAAAAAAAAAAAAAAAAAACCATACGGTGACCAGTTAGTCAGCTTGAAAAATGAACTCTACACTCTTAAAAATAAAGGTGCTTTAAAAGGTTCTTCATAGCGATGCCATAGAAGAACCATTTTTGGTTCCACAAAGAGCCATTCAGTCAAAGGATTCTTCAAAGAACCATCTCTTTCTTACTTTTTTATAATCTGAAGAAACTTCTTTTGCCACAAAGAACCTTTTGTGAAACAGAAAGGTTCTTCAGATGTTAAAGGTTCTTTATGGAACCATTTAGAAATTCTATGGTATTGTGAAGCACCTTCATTTTTAAGAATGTAGAAAGGAGCATTTTGCTAAATATATGAAACATAACATATTCATTATAATTTTTTCTGTTCTTCAGTTTATGTTTAAATAAATCTGTCAAGTTTTGATGACAGCAACCATTTTAATGTTTATATTTCAGAAAATGAATTGGAGTAAAAATAATTACGTAATTGTAACTTATTATAAAAACTTCTGTTAATTTCTGTTCATTTTAACCTTTAATATTTTTAATACTATATTGTTCTTTCCTTGAGAAAATGTAGTGTACTATATTGGATATATATTACTGGTTCTTATGTTTCTTGCCATTGACATCAAACATTAAAAGGATAGTTCACCCAAAAATTTAAATTCTGTCATTGACTTCCATAGTATTTTTTTCCCATATTATGAAAGTCAATGGCTACCGTCAACAATTTGGTCACCAACATTCTTCATAATATCTTCTGGTGTGTTTAACAGCTGAGAGAAATTGAAACAGAATTTCCATTTTGGGTGAACTCTCTCTTTAAACCTGTTCTTAAGCTTCTGTTCTTCACACACACACACAATATGGCTTAAAAAGATGAATTTCTAACAGATACTTGTATAACAGATGAAAACATTACAGAAAATGACATAATTGTCATGTTTGGATGAGCTATTCCTTTAATGCGCTGGTGCAGTTTTAAGGATTCTGCCCTCTGCTGACATTTTCAAGCAATCTGATTAAGGCTGACCTGTGCTCTGTTAACCTTTAGCATATTGCATTGTATGTTCAGTGTGTCTGAACTGAACCTGGCCTTCCTGATGAGAAGGCGAGAAAGAGCGAGAGAAACAACGGGGAAAGGCACGCCATTGATTTGCCATCCAACTCCGCTGCCGTAATCACCTGATTGTTCCAGACAAATATACAGGGGAATCGACGAGAATACCAAATTAGATCTCTCTCCCCTTTGGCCTGCTCCCAACAGAACACATTTTCCTCAACCAAATGCTGTGTAACAAAGAGCTATATTTAAACCAAACCAGGAATTTTGGCTTCTTCCTGTGTGTGTGTTTGGCAGCTTTGATCATTTTAAATTAATTTTCCAGAGAGCACTGCCAAAATAATGTGCAAGAGCGTGTGGTTTTGCCTACATTTTGGGGAAAGAATGTCCCCGAAAGAATAGTAAAGCCTGAAATCATCTACATTGAGTGGATAAGCCAATAGAGGAAAATGGTTTGTAAAAAATAAAAGACATCTGCAGTGAATGGGTGTCAGAATGAGAGTCCAAAACATCATAATAATAATCTCCTACAAACTCACAGCGTTTCACTTCATAAGGCATTAACTCGTGGACCGGTAGATTATTGTGATGTTTTTAAACAGCTGTTTGGACTCTCATCCTGACGGCACCCATTCACTGCAGAGGATCCACTTGTGAGCAAGTGATCTTACATCTCATCTACATCTTAGCTTGCCTGAGGGTGAGTACATTTCTTCTTTTGGTTGAACTATTCCATTAATGGAAAGTCCTCACCATGACAGAAAAACAAATGTGTGCGTATGTTACGTGCCCATGGGCTCTTTAGGTCAGTGAGGAAGAATTTGTACTTGCAATATTTAAAAGCTACATTTAGCCAATGGGCAAAGTAGGAACACTTTACTATGCATATCTTGAAAAGAAAACAATTCTCAACTCGGTTGTTAACAAGACTAAAAATTCATAAGGAGGACATTTGCAAATATCCTCATTAGAAAGAAGTCTGAAAACTTAGACATTATCGTTCCACTAGCTCTGAACAAATCCCCATATTGCCTCTGGGCTGTCACGTAATTTAGTTAATAGAGGTGCTTCTTTTTACTAAAGCAAATGTCTCTTCTAAAGTATTTTGAGACTTGGCCAAAACTAACACAACTATTTCCTAATTCTGTTTTTTATCTGAATTTTTTTAGCACACTTTAGTGCGCTTCAAATGACTTTGCTTCTTGTTATTGATTATTTAAAAACTCTTATGGGGTGACTGATTTTGGTCTTTACTCACAGTGTTGAGAAAACTACTTTCTAACTTGAAAACTACAAAAGAGACAATTTAAAAGTAGTTAAACTAAAACAGAGTTAGATTAGTTGCTCTGCTACTTTTATTTACTCTGTTTGGTACTAATATAATTAGAAGACCCTTGAATTTATATGCGGTTCTCCTTTGTGTCTTTGCTTAAGTGTGTGAACTCAGCTATCCGTCTAGGGAATTAGCACGAATATGAAAGTGTAATTTAATTACTCATGCTTTCTTTTAAAGTTGCTTTGGTGAGTGTTTATAAAAACACAAAATGTATATACAAATTCCGTTTGCTCTTTCTAAAGGTTAAGCATGTTTTGCTATGACTCTTCTCATAATTTGCACTTTCCTTGCTTAATGGCTACGGATCATCAAATATTTGATGTTCATTCCCAAATCGGCATGACCTACTGTATGAACTGGTGAATAAATGAAGCACCTGTCTTGCTCCAGTGCTCCAGATTGCTTTAGGAAGACTTTATCTGAAATTAGGGAATGTTCATTTGTAAGAAAAGCATCTGCTAGAGTCATGCAGTAGCATAATACTCTACAGAGTGTGTGTTTCGTGGAAAAGGTTGAGGGTTATTTGAAAATGTTGATTGAAGGTTTAATGGTGTCATGATGAGAGCTTACGGGCTGATTATGTGGTGTGTCATTTCAAGTAGTGGAGTGTGGGGATGGTTTGTCTTTATGCTACACACGTACACAGCCACACAAAGCACAATGAATATAAAAATATATAAAACACTAAATTGGCAGTAAATGTCTAGAAGTTCATTAAACGGCTCTTTTATGATAATCATCTGTTTCCATAGCAAATGTAAAGGTACAATCATGTGTGAAAAGGAATATTACCCTTATTAAAAAAAAAGAAAAAAAAAAGTAGTGGTTCAGCACAAATGAAAATTCTATAATTATTTTCTAGCTCTTATGTCGTTTAAAACCTGACTTTCTGTCTATCTTAGAAGCAAGCAAACAAACGCTAATGAAAAAATATAAAATAAAACATGTTTTGTCTTTAAAGTCCCTATTATAGTAACTAAAATCACCTGCAAGAACTACACGTTGTTAGTCATTTGAAAATATCAGTGCTGCAGTTTCAGGTTCAAAGTACACTTTAATGGAGTTTCCATTTCCTGTAATACTTTAATTGTGTATTGATTTTATTTCCCCAGAGGCATAACCACGCTTTTGAAATGGCCTAAATTCCCAGAAACCCATTATGTCAAATACAAGCCTTTGAGACTCCCAATCAGCAGTTTACAGAGATGCAGGGACCCCATCAAAGCTTAAGTGGCTGATTTTGAGCAATTCCAACAAGTATTAACTTTGAGTAGTAATTGTTACTTTTTATGCCATCGAGTTTTTTTATGCGTGGTCCATTTAGATTGTGTAGATGCTTGATTTTCTGAACACATTAGGTATCTGCGTATGCTCTCCGAGGAGAAAGGACACTTGATTATGCTTCAATTGCTTATTCAAATACTAATATATATATATATATATATATATATATATATATATATATATATATATATATAGAGCCTTGCCTTCATTTTTTTCACATTAAACTGCTTTAAATTAGTTTTTCCCCACATCAATTTACATGCTATATACCATAATAATGACAAAGCAAAAACCAGATTTGCAAATTTTACAAATTTATTACAAGTAAAACACTGAAATAAGTACATTACATAAGTATTCATACCCTTAACTCAGTACATACAGTAGTTGAAGCACCTTTACAGCCTCAAGTCTTTTTGGGTATGATGTGACAAGCTTTGCACATCTGCATTTGGCAATTATCTGCCATTCTTTGCCTCACCTTTTCACCTCTCAAGCTCTGTCAGCTTGGATGGGGGCTGGCAGACATTTTCTAGAGTCCTAGTTGTTCCAGTTGTCTTCCATTATGGATAATGAAGGCTACATGCTTCTGTGAACCTTCAATGCAGCAGATTTTTTTCCGAACTCTTCCCTAGATCATTGCCTTAACGCAAGTCTGTCACTGAGCTCTACAGGCAGTTATCTTGACCTCAGGACTTGTTTTTTTCTCTGATATGCATTTTCAGCTTTTAGACCTTTTCTGAGAGGTGCGTGCCTTTCTAAATCATACTCATTCACATGAATTTGCCAGAGTTTAACTCCACTCGAAGTGTAGTAACATCTAGAAGCAATATAAATGCTCCCGATCTAGATTTCGAGTGTCCCAGAAAAGGGTATGAATACTTATGCAGCGGGATCTTTTCAGTTTTTTTATTTTTAATAAATTTGCACAAATGTTAAAAACCTAAGCCATTATGTGCATGTTTTCTATCCTACTACACTCTTAAAAAAATAGAGGTGCTTCAAAAGGTTCTTCACAGCTATGCCATGCATATAAGAACCATTTTTGGTTCCACAAAGAACCATTCAGTCAAAGGTTCTTTAAAGAACCATCTCTTTCTTGCCTTTTTACAATCTGAAGAACCTTCTTTCGCCACAAAGAACAGAAAGGTTCTTTATGGAACCATTTAAACAAATCTTCATGGCATTGCAAAGCACCTTTATTTTTAAGAGTGTAATTTTAAGAATACCCTGGGTAAATTACAAGCAGTGTAAAACGTGAAGCAGTATAACTATCTGGGGTTTCTAAGGTATAACTATTTCACGTGTGAAAAGACCTTATGATATTCTCTTTCAGTGTAAGTCTATGTGATTTTCCACTTCTTTTATTGTTCTTTATATGAAAGTAAAAAGCACCCCTCTTTTTAATCAGATCACACCTCTGCATGCAGTGTGAGGTATCATTCATGTCCATAGTTCAAACAGTGCAGAAGGAAAAAAAAATCTCCCACAGTCTTGCACATACACAACCTTCATCCTCTAAATTTCCTGAACGAACTGTCTGTTCTCGTCACATGGATAAAAGCGCCTGCTTAATGAATAAATGTAAATGTATAAATGTCTCTAATATGAGTCCCTGTGCTACATCTCTCAGACATTTCTCTCAGCACCCCAACCATTATATTTTCATGACTCTTTGATCAAGGGAACAAAGTGATCAAAATCTGAGTAGCACTTTTATTTTTGTAGCATAGCAAGTGAAAATTAATATGCAAATTTTTTTTTTCCCATCATCAAAAACTTAATGTGTCTTCTTTGACTAAACATCCTTCCATTTTCCACTGAATTATAATATTAAAATACTGCCATATTAAATGTTAATGTAGACTTTTAACTGTACATACTGTTTAAGAGGTTGTTTTTTATTTTAAGTTTCTTTTTTTTTCTTTTTTTTTGAAAGAGATTAATACTTTTTCTATCAAGGACACATTAAATAAAAAAAATGACAGTAAGGACATTCATAATGTTAAATTATAAATTAAATATTTATTTTTCAAATAAATGCTGTTCTTTTTAACTTTCTAGTCATTAAGGTCTCCTGAAAAAAAATGTGTTTGTGCATAAATACTAAGCCGCATAGTTTAACATTTTTTCATAATTTCAACATTGTTTTTACATTTCCAAATGGCAAACCATGCAGTTACAGAATCTACATCTAGGCCTATAGAAATGCATAGATTAACCAAATGACTCACTGACTGACCATTAAAATCATAGACAAACATATATACAACTGAACGAGAATAGAGGCAAAGGAAATTGATTATAAAAGGCACTGGGAATGAAATGTTTGCATAGATTGAACAGTTTGTGTTGTAAAAAGTATATTTTGTGATTTTGTGTTTTGTACTGCAATTGATAAAAGTGCATTTTGGATGATCTGTTGTCAGATCTTAAAAAGTTTCAACTTGCTTATGATAATTGCACTAAACTGAATAAAAACACAACTATAAATGCTTTAGACTCATCTGTAATTGTCATGTCAGTCAATACATTTCCTATTACCGTGACTGCTTTGTTTTGCTTTTTTAAATAGAGCATGAGGCTGGCAATTCGTTTTGGGAACACCTCCAGCTGAGGAGCGACTGGAAACGCTGCTTTGTGTGAAAGCGCTATTAGACCCCTCACTGATGGCTTTGTTCAATGGACTTTGAAGTACACATTTTTCCACCTCTAAGAGCACCGGGCCTCGTCCTGTTCACTGATCTCTTCTTTACTGGCATGAGCATCAGGTGACAGGTCCGAAAAATACACTTGTTTCTGGTTTTTAAGGAAACCATCTAAGCAAAGGAAGTGCTTCTTCTCTTTTATCACAGCAGAAAAATTCATTTAAATCTAGCTATTGATCAGTCTGGACATTTATGCAAAAAGCATGTGATCTCTTGATGTTTTGGATAATAGTTCTTACCTGAATGATTCACAGCTGTGTGTTTTTTTTTGTTTAGTGATAGTTGTTAATGAGTCCCTTGTTTGTCCTGAACAATTAAACAACCTGCTGTTCTTTAGAAAAATCCCTCAGGTCCAACAAATTCTTTGGATTTCCAGCATTTTTGTCTATTTGAACTCTTTCCATCAATGACTGTATGATTTTGAGATCCAACATTTCACACTGAGGACAAGCGAGGGACTCATCTGCAGCTATTACAGAAGGTTCAAAAGCTGACTGATTCTCCAGAAGGAAAAGCCATGCATTAAGCCAGGGGGTGAAAACTTTTAGAATTTAAAGATCAGGGTACATTTAACTAATTTTGTCTTCTAGGCAGGGCTCTGAACCGGTTTAAGGAACGAAAACGAAAAACGAAAACAAATGACATTAAACAGGAACAGGAACAAAAACGAAAACAAAATCAATTTTAATCGTTCTGAACAGAAACCGAAACAGAAATTCCAAATTAACCGGTTAATAACGGTATTTTTATCGTTCTCTTTATTATATCAATTTGGCAGACCAAAAACATGAATTCAAATTGTGTGCGCAAATGTGACGGTGACGCATACACGTGAAATGCCCGCGAAGCAGACGTCATAAGCAGAGCCCTTTCTGATGCGACGAGCTTAAGGTTACCAAGCACCTGGCTGTTTCATGTGCAAAGGTATGTTTAGGTTTAAGTTATTGTAGCCTAATTAAAACTTGTAGTTAAAATTGTCTATTGTTTTTAGTTCTCTTTTGTTTGAGTGAAAATAGCCTATAATAGGCTATGCATATTAGGTAAGGAATAATTAAGTCAACAGGTTTTTATCGCAGATTAAGCCGTGTGGTCAGAATGTGAAACGGATGGTCTTGAAGGGGTTTATTTCGCTATAGTATTATCAAACAAGAAAATTGTTTAAAAAAAATTATTAGCTCATTTGTAACGCGTTTCCAGGCACGGCCGTAGCCAGCTATGAGGTCACCGAGGTCCGGCCCTTGGTCATTTTTGTATATTCAAAAATAAAATGCCAAGCTACCTGAATGATCATTAAGCCGTTTAAACCACCTCATATCGCATGAGTGTTTGCAATTCATGTTGATGCGAGAAGCTAGCGCAGTGAACGGGGCTTGAGAGCGCGTTGAGTGAGAGGGCGTGTGCAGCCTACGTTTGTTGCCAGATCCACCTATTATACGTGTATTTTTCCAATTTAGTGTGACACTTTGGGACGTTTATAAAGTGGAAAGTTGAACGTTAGTGTTACTGATATAATAATCTTGTTTAAAAAACACAAGCTTTGAACTTATTTCGGATATCTTTTTCTCTCTTTTTGTAATTTCTTGTTTTTCGTAGCAATATCTGGCAACGTTGTACTTTCATAAAAAATCTTCTGACGCTAGGCTATATAGTGCATTTGAGGGTGTTAATATAGCACAATTTTTTTAACACCTTACTTCGGACCGCGCTAATTTTCAAACCCTGGTTGTGAACTCGTTTACTTTCGGTTTTAAAGACAAGAAGTTCAAATGACACGAACACGGAATTTGGTTTAATCATTTGTAAACGCCAAAGGCACACACTATCTATCTATCTATCTATCTATCTATCTATCTATCTATCTATCGTTCTATCGTTCTATCGTGCTGTGCAATAAAATAACGTTATTAACCGGTATTTTTTCTAGAAAACCGTTCTCGGAACGTATTGTTTAATGAGGAACGCAAGAACAGAAACGTTATAATATCGATTCTGCTCGGAGTGAACCGAATGGATTTTTTTTCCGTTTTTAAGCCCTGCTTCTAGGAAACATGTAATTATCTTCTGTAGCTTCTGAAGGGTAGTACTAAATAAAAAATATCTATAACATTTAGGCAAAAAAAAAAAAAAAAAAAAAAATGTAAGGATGTCCAATTCTGTTCAAACGTTTTCAACCCCCAGCTCCTAATGCATTTTTTTCCCATCTGGAGCATCAGTGAGCCTTTGAACCTTCTGTAATAGTTGCATATTAGTCCCTCAGTTGCCCTCAGTGTGAAAAGATGCATCTCAAAATCATGCAGTCATTGTTGGAAAGGGAAAACCAAAAATGCTGGAAAACCAAAAAAACTGTGGGACCTGAAGGATTTTTCCTGAATAACAGCATGCAGTTTAACTGTTCAGGACAAACAGGTGACTTGTGAACAACTATCACTAAACACACAAACAAATAAAAAAACAGATCATTCAGGTAAGAACACAGTATTAAGAATCAAAGGGATGTAAACTTTTGAACAGGGTAATTTTTTATAAATTCACCTATTGTCCCTTATGGATTATATGTAACCATCTTTTATGTGAAATACCTTTTTCAGGTCAGTAGGCCTACTAAATAAACAATAACATGCATTTTGTATGATCGCTCTTATTTTGGTAAAATAGTTAACATTTTGCAGATTCTGAAAGGGCGATGTAAACTTTTGCCCTCAACTGTATATATTTCTAATTATTAGATGCGGTCACTTTAAGAGCTGCCTGCATATACTGTTACACAAGTTTTCTTTCTCACCTGTTTGCTTTCACTTAAGACCTACTGTGTTTACCAGTATACTTTTTATAACCGTTTAAGGCCTATAAAGCGGCAAAAATAACTTGGTTCAATACTCCTGCGCTCAGAAACAGTCTCTCAGACAGTATGCGCATTAAGTGAAATGAGTTTTCTTTCACTGCTGATTGCATTTCAACGACTTAAAATCACTTGTTTTTAAACTGCAATGCTTAAAAAACACATGCAAATAATGTTTTACATTAGCGTGTAACTGCGACAGAGATGATAGTCCAAAAGCTCTACTGGTTAACAAATTTCTACTGGTTAATCGTGTCTACCGGTATATCACCCATCCCTAGTTTGAAATCTAATGACTGAGTTGATCAACTCTTATTTTGCTACTGTAAATTAAAATTTACAATACCCACAGTACAGCCACAAGACTTAAATATCATACATGTTAACATGGAGTGATACAATAGTTTACTAACCTTGTGTAGATTAAATCCAGTCTTTCAAAGTCATTGTCATGTCGTTGGTAACTTTCACACAGCTGAGAAAAATTGAAGACTGTTGTTTTGAAGCAGCAGAAGAACATATAATTCCCTTCTTTCAAGATCAGTTCATTTAAAGAGGTAAATGAAGTCAGGTGTTTCAATTGACTCTTCAGAGAGAGTTTGATTGACAGGCAATCTGACCAATCATAACGCAGAATCTGCCATTTAGTCCGACAAACAAACCAGACAGGAGAGTAGATTAACACCGGTGGACTTGAACTTGAAAAATAGTGTGTATTGACCTCTTTCTGCACTTGGAAACAAGATACCTTCTGATGTTAATTAATGTTATTTTGTGCTATAACTAGTAAAAAGGAAGAGATGTTTAGTTTACGTGCGGCTTGAAATGAGGTGCTACACTGATCAGTCACGACACATTAAAGAGCCACAAAATGGTATTTATTGTTTGAATTTCTTAAAAAATGACAAAATTGGAAAGCTGAAACTTTGTTTTATACCTGAAGTAACCTGCTCTTTCTTGTCTGTTGATGTGTTGTCAGTTTCCTTTTGCTCCGATGTATTTTATACTGCGTGAGAACATTGTGGCATGATAATGCTATGGCTTGTCAAATGTAGCAACAGTGCTGAAGTGGGCCGGGTCTTTGCGAAGGGTCCATTAATGAAATAAACGTAATTTGCAGTTTGCAAGAAATTTTTTTTTTTTTTAAATAAACTGAGATGGATTTTCAGCAGCCATTACTCCAGTCTTCACGGTTGCATAATCTTTTAGAAATCATTTTAATATGCTGATTTGGTGCTTAAAAAACATTTAATATTATCAGTGTTGAAAACAGTTGAGCAGCTTAATATTTTTGTGGAAACAGTGATAAATGTTTCAAGTAAATCAAAAGCAGAATTTATTTGAAATCTTTAAAAAACTTTATAAATGTCTTTACTGTCACTTTTGATAAATGTAATATGTCCTTGCTGAATAAAACTATTAATCTCTTTCAAAAAAAGAAGAAAAACATGAAAAAATCTTTGTGAACCCAAACGTTTGAACGGCAGTGTAGGTTAGCAGAAGTTTATCATGTTCTAGTCAAAAGAAATTTTGCTTTATACTGGAAGAATGCCAAGGTTCAGTCTGTGAACTACAACTCAACAGAAAGTCTAACACTGAATGTTTAAAGCAGAAGAAATGTAATGTTTGGAACAGCCAAACCAACAGATATGTCGAGGGACAACCTGAAAAGTTCATGTCACCGAGCTGAAGCACTGTTGTGGTCAAAATTCCTCTAAGCCAATGTGCTGTTTCACAGTTACTATAATGTTGGGTTGCATTACATCACTTGCTCACTCATTCGCATTCTCACGGCACCCATTCGCTCCAGAGAATCCACTGGTGAACAAGTGATTTAATGCTAAATTTCTCAAAATCTGTTCTGATGGCCTAAGGGTGAATAGGTCTACATTTTCAGCAAATTATAATTTTTTGGCTGAACTATTCTGTTAAAGAAGAAGTTCTCTTCCAGAATGAAGAATGAATAATTTACTCACCCCTATGTTATCCATGTCATGTTACCTCATGTTCATGTCTTTCTGTCTTCAAACAAAGAGAAATTAATGTTTTTTTTTTAGGAAAACATTCCAGGATTTGTCTCTATATAGTGGAGTTCAATGGTGGCCAACAGGTTGAAGGTCCAAACTGCAGTTTCAAAGGGCTCTATGATCCCAGCCAAGGAATAAGGGTCTTATCTAGTTATCAATTGGTCATTTTCTAAAAAATAAAAATGTATATACTTTTTAACCACTCTGCGATGCTTCAAGCATTACGTAATCATAATGGAAAAGTGGATTTTCTCCTCTAACTTCTCCTCTAACTGTTTTATTTTTTTTGTAAAGGGCGTTTGACTTTCTTCAGCCTGCTTAATTACAGTGAGGCAAATAAGTATCTGATACACTGCGATTTTCCCACTTACCAAGAATGGAGAGATCTGTAGCATTAGACAACTGCACCTGTTTCAACATGTTACCTGTATAAAAGACACCTGTCCACACACTCAATCAATCAGACTCCAACCCCTCCACTATGGGCAAGACCAAAGAGCTGTCTAAGGACACTAGGGACAAAATTGTAGACCTGCACAAGGCTGGGATGGGCTACAGGACAATAGGCAAACAGCTTGGTGAGAAGGCAACAACTGTTGGCGCAATTATTAGAAAATGGAAGAAATTTAAGATGACTGTCAATCTCCCTTGGACTGGGGCTCCATGCAAGATCTCGCCTTGTGGAGTGTCAATGATCCTGAGGAAGGTGAGGGATCAGCCTCAAACTACACAGGAGGACCTGGTCAATGACATGAGAGAGCTGGGACCACAGTCTCAACGGCTATCATTAGTAACACACTACACCGTCATGGATTAAAATCCTGCAGTGCGCGCAAGGTTCCCCTGCTCAAGACAGCACATGTCCAGGCCTAGCTGAAGTTTGGAAAAGACCATCTGGATGATCCAGAGGAGGCATGGGAGAAGGTCATGTTGTCAGATGAGACCAAAATAGAACTTTTTGGTGTAAACTCCACTCGCCATGTTTGGAGAAAGAAGAAGGATGAGTACAATCCCAAGAACACCATCCCAACCGTGAAGCATGGGGGTGGAAACATCATGCTTTGGGGGTGCTTTTCTGCAAAGGGGACAGGATGACTGCACCGTATTGAGGGGAGGATGGATGGGGCCATGTATCGCGAGATCGTGGCTGGATCTTCTAGCATGACAATGACACACACATTTGAAGAACGTCCTGGAGTGGCCTAGCCAGTCTCCAGACATGAACCCAATAGAAAATCTATGGAGGGAGCTGAAACTCTGTGTTGCCCAGCAACAGCCTCAAAACCTGAAAGATCTGGAGGAAACCTGTATGGAGGAGTGGGCCAAAATCCCTGCTGCAGTGTGTGCAAACCTGGTCAAGAACTACAGGAAAAGTCTGGCCTCTGTAATTGTAAACAAAATTTTTTTTGTACCAAATATTAAGTTCTATTTTTCTATTGTATCAAATATTTATCTCATGCAATAATGTAAAAAAATAAGTATTTAAAAATCATACAATGTGATTTTCTGGATTTTTTTTTTTTTTAGAATTTGTCTCTTATAGTTGAGGTGTACCTACAATGAAAATTACAGATCTCTCCATTCTTTGTAAGTGGGAAAACTTGAAAAATCGGCAGTGCAGATACTTATTTGCCCCACTGTATGTAAGAAGAGCATTCGTGGTTAAAAAGTATATAAATTTGTAATTTTCTTAGAAAATTATCAGTTGCTTTACTAGATATGACCTTTGATCCTTTGGCTAGGATTGTGAAGCCTTTAAAGCTGCATTGAAACTGAAATTTAGACCTTCAACCCGTGTCCACCATTGAAGTCCACTACATTGAGAAAAATCCTGGAATGTTTTCCTTAAAAAAAAAACCTTAATTTCTTTTCGAGTGAAGAAGGAAAGACATGGGGTGAGAAAATTATCAGGAATTTTTCATTCTGGAAGTTCTACTTTACAGAAAGTGCTTAAACAAAAATATGAAATGAGATTAGAGATGTTGACATTGACTGTTTACTTCCAATCTTATTAAAGACAAGCTTCCAAGCTTATTAAAAACAAAAGAACTCTTATTTTCTATGCTAATAGAAAATGTGCAACAAGCACTGTCGATTGAGCTTAACTTGAACCCTGAACGTTCCTCCCAATGCTGCTTGGCACAAACAACAGCGAACTCCACATCGAGCAGAATCCATTTGACCTCCCTGATGGTGCATTGCTCTCAGGCAACAGTCTGATATTGTAGATCATGAATATTTACACCCTAAACTCCAAGCTCTAACAAACGTGTATGATAAATATGCTTCCCCGCGCAGCAGAGGCCGGTGAAAACACATCGCGGATGGGTTCATCTGTGTACGCCTGCGGGGCCGATCAGCGGGAATGCCTGATGGGAAAAGATGTTGCCCGGCACATCCAGCCGTTTCAGAGACGTGCTGAGCACAGAGTCTGTAGCTTGTCAGCAACAACATAAAAAAAAAAAAAAAAGACATTCAAGCTCCAGTTACTCAACTGCACAGGCAGAGGCAATTTTGCAGTAAATTTACACAATTATCCTGCTTGAGTAATCAATGACTCTCGTAGCTGGCAGAAACAAGCGATGGCCGCCAGATGTAAAGTGTGTGTATGTGTGAGAACAGGTGTGACTGTACCCCTCCGCGCTACAGTGGAGCCTCATTTCCCATACCCTGCCAAGTTTGCAAATTGAAGTGTGTGGAGGCTCAGGTAATATTGCTGCAATTTGAGATTTACTAGCAGCCTTGAGTATACAAAACAGTGTCTTGTGTTCAGACGTCGGCACATGTGATTGTGTAACATGGGAAAGTGACTCATTGGCACGCATTCAATTCATTAATTGAAACACAAGTGTTTAGTCCCAATACACGTTTTGCTATAAATAAATAAAAATAATAAAATATATATAAATGTATAGGTCAAAATGTCTTTTGCCCATAAAGACTACATCAAAATGGTTTGGAAAAAACATTATTACAATATCAAATAACATTTTCTGATTTATTATGTTTAAAAATTTAATTTATTCCTGTGATGGCAAAGCTGAATTTTCTGAATTATTCCAGTCTTCAGTGTCACATGAACCTACAGAAATCATTCTGCTATGCTGATTTCATGCTTGAGAAACATTTTAAACATCGTAAACAATGTTTTTACTGTCATCTTTGATTTAATGTGAATTAAAAATTTAGCATTAAAAAATATAAAAACAAATGATTAATGAAATCAAATAATCTTACTAACTAAAGTCCAATTTGGCCTATATTACCTTCTTGGGGCTTATTGCTTTTATGAAACGGTTATTCCATATATGTAGTAAGGTTTCACAAAATAAAACTGTAATTATATAAATAAAAACAGTATTCTTCCACCAAACAATGTCGTTCCTCAGAAGCAGTTGTGGTTCCAACAAAATGGTTGCTGAGCAACACACAAACATAAACAAATGTGTAGTGTAATTCAACCAATCAGAATCAAGGACTGGAACTACCCATTTTTTCAACGGACAACATTTTGAACTATATAATAAATATATCATTATAATATATAGTTCAAAATGTTAGGTGTTATAAAGATTTTATTTATTTATTTATTTATTTATTATTATTATTATTTTAAAAAGTTTGTTGTCTACATGATTTTATTCTTTTTTTTTTTTTCAGAAATACAGAAATTAAGGATTAGAATTCTGCATTCCAATCAGCATTTTAAAAATAAATAAATAACTGACAAAAAAAAAAAAAACATTTTTAACTATATAATGAATATATATCATAGTAATATATATTTTAAAATGTTTGGTGTTAGTCATATTTTATTTTTTATTTATTATTATAATTTTTCCCCACCAGAAATTAAGAATTAAAACTCTCTATCCTGTATACTACTCCAATCAGAATAAAAAAAATAAATTAAATCTATTTGACAACAAATATTTTGAACTAGTATATTTTATTTATTTATTTGATACAACAAAATGTTTGTTGTCAGTAGGATTTTATTTATTAAAAATAATAATTTTATTATTATAAATGTCAAAATATTTAGAGTTGTGAACAGAAATTATCTTATAAGTATTTAAAAATAACTAATTAACCCCTTAACTGTCACTTCCATTTCTGAACAGAGACATGAAAATGAAGAATTCAAACCTAATTTTGTATTATTCATGAACAAAAATATTTTGTAATATGAATGTAATGTGCTTTTTCCATGTAAATTCATTGTCTGATTTTAAAATGGCTTTCAAAGGGTGAATTGTGATATTTTAAGTTTTCATCTGACATATCACTTCTTATGATTTCTAAAGTATGATCGAGAAAAAGGCAACAGGGAAGTCTGTTTGTGACAAAGGTCTGAACTCCTGTTATCAAGTAGATTTTCGAGGTGCACTCTTGTCATAAATGAATCTATTATTTTTCCTACATAATTTGTAACACACAAAAAATGTCAAATATCTATTTAGGAGCCTTAGACCTTTCCAACAATATATCGTTTGTCATGATTAGATTAGGATTGATTTGTAAAATGGTGAAGAAACTTAGGCATCCCACAGAGCGGACGGGTGACAGTTAAGGGGTTAACTAAACAAATCTTACTGAACTATATAATGAATATATATCATTATAATACAGTATATAGTTCAAAAATATTTGGAGTTAGTAAGGCTTTATTTATTTATTTAATACAACAAAATGTTTATTGTATATGATTTTATTTTCCCGCCAGAAATTCTGAATTTGAATTCTGTATCCTACTCCAATCAGAATAAATAAATAAATAAATAAATCTAACTGACAACAATCATTTTGAACTATATAATGAATATATATCATTATAATACAGTATATAGTTCAAAATGTTTGGTGTTAGTACGATTTTATTTATTTAATACAACAACATGTTTGTTGTCAGTATTTATTTTTTATCCCCCAGAAATAGAATTAGAATTCTGTATCCTGTATACTACTTCGATCAGTATTTAAAAACAAATAAATAAAAATCTAACCAATAAAAAGATTTCTATTGAATATGTCATTATAATTTATAGTTCAAAATGTTTGGTGTTTAAAGATTTTTTTTTTTTAAATATTATTGGTTTGTAAGATTGTATTAATTTATTTACTTTTTTTAATTTCAGTATTAAAAATTAATTAATTAATTAAACCAATCAATCAATCTTACTGACAGCAAACATTTTGATATTATATATTAGATATTATAGATAGATACTATTATTTTTCTGTCAATTTTCTCTTTATCCAATGTCTGCACTAGAATGTTTTAAACCTAAATGTTAGTGATATTTTCCTGCAACTCCATTAAACCTTCACTTGGACCACTCGTTCAAGCCAACGCAGATGAAGCTGCCAACTCCACCAATTAATCTAGCTAAAAACACACAAGTATGCTTAAACTTCCTGAGCTTCATGACCGCTGGCCAGAACTCACACCAGCCACCCCGAAGTCCACCGGTCCAGCTGACTTTTTCAAAATGCAGCCAGTTCCAAGAAAAATTAATTACGAGATTTATGCCAGCTTTCCCCCACGAGATCATGAGCAGATAACAGACGACACACTGGGTTAGAGTTCCCTCAGATCTCATCCCAAAGTAAATGGCAGGCAAGGTTAATTGGCTTCTCTGGCCTCCCCAGAGGCTGATCGACGGTATCAAAATTGTTTTGCTTTTGTTAAGTGCGGAGGGTGATGGGTTTAATCAAGGCATTAAGTAAAAGAGATTTAGTCACCAGCAGTGATTTAGTCTCTGCTCCTGGCGTTCCACTGTCCACTGTGCATCCAATTAAAATCAATGGGAACTATAATTGTATTTTATAGTAATTGGGTGGCTCAAACATATTCAATCAACAGACTGCCACTTAAATTGCGCTGCCCAAAGCTTTCATCCACCTTACTTATGACCGCAAATGTACTTCTGGCGCGATGCATCCGTGAATGCGTTAAAAATGAATATGACATGCAATTGAACTTTTATTGGTTATTTTTTTCAGCCTTTGTTCAAGCCAAATATCCATGCAGAGAAGAAAGAGCAATTTATTGCTTTTTATCTCCCTTTCACTATCTTTCTCTTCTTGCTTTAAGGGTTCAGGTGTTGATTAAAAACGTATTTGAAAACCCACTTTCAGGTTACTGCGGCTGCATTATTCTGCATGCTGCATTTTAGACTTTTCTCCAGATATCCACTCATATTTGGGGCGAATTGAATTTGGACTCATCGATAATTCAATCTTCACAGGTTTTTTTTCCCCCACACAAACTGTTTTTCTTTTATCTGGCTCAGAGAGAATAGCTGAACAAGTTAGTCTTGTGAAACACTAGCCTGTGTAGAAATGCTTCATCCATACATTTCTCATGGTTTTGTAGTCTTATCTTTTTTGTAATATTTTTTTCTACATATTGATGTCGTAAAAAATATGAAATCACATGGATGGAAGCTATGTGCTGACCACAAATGTTAAACAATAAAAACATTTTAATGTATTTTATGCTCACCAAGGCTACATTTTTTAGAATTTTTTTTTAATTAGTAGTATTTCACTGTATTTTATACCAGTCCGCAGTATCACAAACCTTCAGAAAATGTGTTTAGTTATTATTGGACCTTAATTATTACAACAATGTAGGTGTATTATTATTATCAGTGTTCGCTTAATTGTGTATAATGCATTTTTTTTTAAATAGAAAGATCATCAACAGCATTTATTTAAACAGCAATATTTTTAGTTGATATATATATATATATATATATATATATATATATATATTTATTTTTACATTATACACATTTTAATATATCCTTGTTGATTAAATTATGACCGTTATTTAAAAAAATACTAGAGTAATGATGCTAAAATTTAGCTTTGCATCATAAATAAATGACACTTAAAAGTATATTAAAATAGAAAACTTTTGAGACATTTTTAAAAAAATGTAAATTTAAATAATATCACAATATTACTGTTTGTGTTGTGACTTGCTGACTTGGTGAGAGTGAGACTTTTTTCCAAAATAAATACACAAATAAATAAATAAAATAAATAAACATAAAAATAAAAAAGCTAATAAATAAAAAATAATTTAAAATAAAAAATATTTAAAAACATCAAATATATTTGAATATATCCTTATACACCCTAAAAATATGATTATTATTTTTAAAAAATAATTATTTTTAAAAAGATTGGAGTAATGGTGCTAAAAATTCATAGGAATAAATGACATTTAAATATATATTAAAGTAGAACATTTAAAAAAAGGTTAACATTTTTTAATTTAAATGATATCACAATATTATTGTTTTTACTGTATTTGGTGAGTGTGAGAGTTCTTACCAAAAAAAAAAAAAAATCAATTAAATTACATTTATTTAAACAAACAAACAAACAAATAAATAAATAAATACATTAATAAGATAAGTAAGTAAATAAAAAATAGATTTTAAAACATTATACATATTTTAATACATCCTTGTTGAATGAAAATTATTATTATTATTTTTTTTAAGTGTCTGAAGACTGGAGTAATGACTGCTGAAAATTCAGCTTTGGGTCACAGAAATAAATTACATTTAAAAATATAAAAAAAAACATTAGAAAAATTCTAAAAAATATATAATTTACATAATATCACAATATTACTGTTTTTACTGTATAAATCAAAATAAATACAGCCTTAAAAATAAATAAATAAAATAAATAAATAAAATAAAAAATAAGTAAACAAATGCAAATAATAAAAATAAAATACATTTTAAAACATTATACACTATTAAATAAATTCTTGTTGAATAAAAACTTTTTTTTTTTTTTAAATGTCTGAAGACTGGAGTAATGACAGCTGAAAATTCAGCTTTGCATCACAGAAATAAATTACATTTAAAAATATATATTAAAATCGAAAAAAAAAAAATTATACTTTCTAATTCTAATATCACAATAATAGCTGTTGGGTTAACAGCTGTTTAACCCAGCCTTCTAGGTAGTTTTATTTAACTAACTATTGCTTAAAAAGTACTATATTTATTGCTTAAATAAATTAGCATTTATTAATATGTTTAATAAATGTAATAATTAACAGTTTTTAATGTTATGAATCACCTTTATTCATAATTATTGCTGAAGCCTCTAGTAATTGTGTCTGATTTTTAATTCACAACCTATTTTGGGTTCATTTTAAGTCAGCCATACAGTAATTTTTAAACAATATCTGAGTTTAATAAAACTACCCAGAACTGGCTTAAACCACCCCAAATTACAGGGTTTGTCCATATTTGTTTTAAAAAAAACAACAAAGAAAGAAAACCTTTTAGCCACCCTTTGCCTCGATAACATCCCTGTGTGCTCTTGACCTGCTCAACCAATTTTATGAGGTGCATCATGGGATACTTTTCCAACATTCCTGGTGTTTCAATGTATGTTGGGCTTTGGCTGCTTTTTCTTCACTGTCCTGAATTTTATCCATGAAAAGTACTTCTGTAAAGAAAATGCACAGTTTATATTTATCTAATTTCAAACATCCACACACACACACACACACAGCAATCCAGCAAATTCAATGTTTTTTAAGCACACAAGAAATCCAAACCCAGTAATGTCTGCCCACACTTTGACTTCTAGTCTAAATTCAGTCAAGTGTGTTCACATGTTGTGAAGCCGCCTATAACAGAGGGCTTGTTTTGAAGGTGCGATCATTGTGATTGTCAGACAATCAGGTGCATCCCGCTTTGAGAGGTGTTGTTTGGCTCTGTCTACAGCCTACCTGTTACGGCAGATGGCCAAGAGAAGTTGTTTCATTACCACTGTATCCTAAGGGTTCTCAATCGATTCGCTCTCTCTTCTTTCTTCTCCATCTTGGCTTATATTACTAGCAGTTTATTTGACACACAGGAAATAGAAGGTCAAACAGACTGCATTGTAGAATAGAGTAGCCAGCACAATGTGCTCTGTTGAATACCACACATTTCACCAGGTTGTGTTACATGGATACAGAAAAATAGCATACTAGGTACAGTAAACTGCACTGCAGAAATAACAAGAGAAGTATGGAAATACACTAGGGCTCAATATGGATAGTCTGCTGGCCAGGGGGTATTTACCAGTGCTATAATATGTAATATTTTTTGAACCTGGACTACCATTTAAAGGTTTAGAGTCTATTTTTTAAGAAGCTATTTTTGAAAGAAATTACTACTTTTACATTAAAGTGATCAATATTGACAGTTTCTTGACCATCAAATCAGAGAAATAAAAATTATACTGAAGGATCATGTGACACTGAAGTCCATAGTGGTAGCTGAAAGCTGAAAATCACAAAAATAAAGCACTTTTTAAAACACATTATAATAGAAAATAATTATTATTTGGAGTTTAAGCATGTGAAACCCTATTGTAATTGTTGGAATGGCTAAGGATCATTCTCCAGCTAAAACTGATTTGGCAGATCAGACCATAAGTCCCATAAGAGATAACCATAACCATAAGAGACTCAAAAATTGGAGGGATGGTAGCACTCACACCGTCTACAACGTCACCAAGGCTTGGCCCAATTGGCCTGATGGTGGCGCTACAGCGATCAAAAGTACGAAATCGCTCATAACTCCTAAACCATATTCAGCTCTCAGATTTGATCGACAATTTTCTGGAATTTTTGATTTTTTGACTTTTGTGAGTTAGTCCTAGTTTTTTTTTTCTTTTCTTTTTTTTTTTTTTTTTAACTAATCAGAGCCAAACCAGTGCAGAAAGTTTCTTTGGACAATAAATATTAATAATTATCCCCCCCAAAAAATTCTGACTCACCGTTGCGATGGGATGCCAAAACGTTCATAAAATGCCTATAACTCTTAAATGGAAAGATATATTTCCACCAAACTTGGAACACATTGGACCCTTGGACCCTGGACCACGAAACCTCAAGTAGTCTTAAGTAGCATGTGTATATTTTTAGCAATAGCCCAAAATACATTGTATGGGTCAAAATTTTTTATGCCAAAAATCATTAGGATATTAAGTAAAGATCAAGTTCCATGAAGATATTGTGCAAATTTCCTAATATAAATATATCAAAACTTAATTTTTGATAAGTAATATGCATTGCTAAGAACTTCATTTGGACAACTTTCAAGACAATTTTCTCAGTATTTTGATTTTTTTTTTTTTTGCACCTTCAGATTCCAGATTTTCAAATAGTTTCAAAAAATATCTCAACCAAATATTGTCCTATCCTAACAAACCATACATCAAAGATCTTAATTTTAAAAAATGACTGGTTTTGTGGTCCAGGGTCACATATGTAAGAGCTCAATCTGGGGTTACAGTAAAAAAAAAATAAAATGTATATATAAGTCTGATTGACTTAAAAATTGGTATGCAGTGTCTTTGTCCAAAGTGCCACAAGTGTCTATGAGGACATTGACGTATCTTGAAAAACATGGTCGCCATCGGCCAAGAATTTTGAATAAAAATTTCCCACTAGATGGTGCAAACAAGTTTTACGCTTCACATACAATCACATGGTGTTTCACACATTCACACAATATTCATATCCTTTGATAGATCTCCTCACACTGAGCAAATTTGCCTCAAGAATCACTGCTGCCATTCAAATCGTTGATTAAATATTCTCAATTAGGTAAAAAACCCTAGATTTTTTAGTCCTAGGTTTTTCACTCAAACTCAGTAAAACCACTGAAGTACAATTCTCTAGACTCACTAGATCAAAAATTATCAAAATAATGTTGAACTATACACTTTGGGTAGCTGTAACTGAGTCATTTAGAAAAGGGGCATGGTCAAGTGCATACAAAAGCCAATTTGAAAACTGTGAGCAAAAAACATGATTCCAAACAGGCATGCAAAGTTTTTATATATTTACAGTAGGAAATGTACTAAATATCTTCATGGAACATGATCTTTACTTAATATCCATGATTTTTGGCATAAAAGAAAAATCGATAATTTTGACACATATTTTATACCAGTGATACTTATGAGTGGTTTTGTGGTCCAAGGTCACATATGTAAAATATTTAAAATGTAAACTATGAATTTATTAAATTATATATATATTTTAAATTACAAAAAAAAAAAAAAAAATGTAAAAAATGCAACTTAAAATTCTCAATTTAAATGAATAAAAATGTGAAGTTAGCCAGTTGAGCCAGTAAAAACGGCCCATCTCAGCGGGCAGAAACTATCCTTATGGTTGAGCCATGAGAGCACATTGCCATACACACATTATTTCTGCATAAATATACCAAAATCATTTCAATTGGTCATCTGCACTCATAAGCTCTTAGAAAGCTCCATTTATTAAATATAATTATGAAATGTATGTACATCATTCATTTACAATAGTCATATAGAAAAAAAAAAAACAGCCATAGAATTCATTCTCAATAGAAAGCGTGTTTTTTCTTTTTTTTTTTTTTTGTATTGTTTTTTTTAGTCAGGAGATATAATGCACTTCAATAAGGACGAGATTTGGTTCCCGGGGAACGCTGGGTACGCTCAGTTGCGAGACCGGCTCGATTACGGTGGGAAAGAGAATTAAACTGCCTGAATCTGCCCGGCCCATGGGAATTGGGATACACACAAATGACTCATATTCCATCCCTCAGCCACCACTGATATATTCTTATAGTCCTTTGGTGGTTAATCCCAGCCTTTAACGGCTCCTCGCGCCAGTCAATAGTTTCAACATCAAATGCGGGCTTGTCGGATGCGGACGTCTTTAATCTTTTGTTTTTTTTGGACATGTTGAGCGATGATCGATCCTTTAAAAACAACGTCTGGGAAGGTCCGCCGCCCTGCCACAAAACCATTCTCTCAGAACCCTCTCCGCTGGGGTTTCAGTCCATTAGCTTAAGCCCACTCTATATGCGGGCTCTGAGACAGACAGGTTTGAGCAGGCACACTGGATAAAGACAATTCAGAGTGATGCTTCAGCCCTCCCTGCTGTGCTGTACGCTTGGAAAGTGTGTGTGCTGTGCATATATAACCTATTATTATGCCCGTAAAATAACAATATACAGCTCTGTCATCATCCAAGAGACCGGTGCACACTTACTTTCACGTAAGCTTTACTCTCCTCATAGAAAATAAGCAAACAAACAAAAACATCTCTTGTGCCACAGCCTGTCGAGTCGATGCTGGCCTCTGATTGGCTGCTCAGCTTGCAGTGTAGATAATACAGTGCGGTGGGGTTGCTAGCATGTACACTGGCGACAGGCTGTTCGATTAAAGGCCAGGCACGACACGGCGAGGTCAGATGTAGTATTCTTTGCTGTCGTGGTTGGGTTTGTGCAGGTCCAGCGCGGCCCGGTACGGCGGATGCTCCATGCTGGGTCGGTGCGTCTTCCCGGTGATTCCGGAGGGCGCCGGAGTCCGTCGGTGTCGATAAAGGAAGCGGATGATGACGGCCAGCGCACAGAGGGTGATGAACACCACTGCAGCCACCACTCCTGTTTTTTAGAAATACAAAGAATGCTAAGTAATGAATAATTTCATTGATTCACTACTTGAATATAACGATGTGGCTTTGGCTCTCATAAATGTATCTTGAGAATAAATGGAAGATGTATTAAAATTTTGATCGCTCTATAATGCAGTGCTGCAGCGGTACAAATGAGAACAGCATGAAATAACACTAAAGATGTATGAGGCTGTACGGTTTCATTTCTAAGGATGCTTTATTACTTGTCATTTCTGGGCATTATTTTGAAAAGTTTTTCCCAGAGCACAGTATCATGGGGATCTATACCTCCGATTAGTGCCAAGTCATTTTGATCAGCCTTTTTCAGTGGGTCTTCGCCTCGGCCTGTTTTTGCTGAGTCATCTGCGAGCAGACAACGAGAGCGAGAGGAAGACAAAGAACTGGATTTTGCTATTCCTTACAGAGAGCTGTGTGGAAACTATTAAAAAGGATCATTTACCTGATAGTGTGTGTGTGTTGCTCAGAGTGTTCGAGCTGGATATCGTCCCGCAACTTGATGCTTCCAGACGGCCGATAACAGTAACTAACGGGCTTTGGCTGTTTTGCAGGGCTGCCTTCAGAGGGGTTGCCTGATTAAACTGCATGGAGGACAAGCAGCCAATAAACCCTCTCAATCCAGCTTGAACCAGTTCCTTATCAGTAATGTCACCACCTGAAACATGAAAAAAGAATTGAGCAACTGAACATAAATGCGATTAATGTAATATTTACGTAATCAGACTTTTTTCAAGTAACTACAGTAGTAAAGTAACACATTACTTTTTAATTTAAAGAAATGCAATGGTGTGAAAAAGTGTTGGCCCCCTTAATGATTTTTTATTCTTTTGCATGTTGCACACATTAATGTTTCAGATCATCAAACAAATTCAAATATTAATCAAAGATAACACAAGTAAACATAACATGCAGTTTTTAAATGAAGGAGTTTTTTTATGAAGGGAAAAAAAAATCCAAACCCACGTGGCCTTGTGTGAAAAAGTGTTTAGCCATTTCTAAAGCTTTGGGACTCCAGCAAACCACAGTAAGAGCCATTGTCCACAAATGGCGAAAAACATGGAACAGTGGTGAACCTTCCCAGGAGTGGCCGGCTGACCAAAATTACCCCAAGAGCGCAGCGACGACTCATCCAAGAGGTCACAAAAGACCCCACAACAACATCTAAAGAACTGCAGGCCTCTCTTGCCTCAGTTTAGGTCAGTGTTCATCACTCCACCATAAGAAAAATACTGGGCAAAAATGGCCTGCATGGCAGAGTTCCAAGACGAAAACCTCTGCTGAGCAAAAAGAACATAAAGGCTTGTCTCAGTTTTGCCAGAACACATCTTGATGATCCCCAAGACTTTTGGGAAAATACTCTGTGGACTGACGTGACAACAGTTGAACTTTTTGGAAGGTGTGTGTCCCATTACATCTGGCATAAAAGTAACACAGCATTTCAGAAAAAGAACATCATACCAACAGTAAAATATGGTGGTGGTAGTGTGATGGTCAGGGGCTGTTTTGCTGCTTCTGGATCTGGAAGACTTGCTGTGATAAATGGAACCATGAATTCTGCTGTCTACCAAAAAATCCTGAAGGACAATGTCCGGCCATCTGTTTGTGACCTCAAGCTGAAGCGAACTTGGGTTCATCAGCAGGACAATGATCCAAAAACACACTAGCAAATCCACCTCTGAATGGCTGAAGAAAAACAAAATGAAGACTTTGGAGTGGCCTAGTCAAAGTCCTGACCTGAATCCTATTGAGATGCTGTGGCATGACCTTAAAAAGGTGGTCCATGCTCGAAAACCCTCCAATGTGGCTGAATTACAACAATTCTGCCAAGATGAGTGGGCCAAAATTCCTGCACAGCGCTGTAACAAACTCATTGCAAGTTATTGCAAATACTTTATTGCAGTTGTTGCTGCTAAGGGTGGTCCAACCAGTTATTACGTTTAGGAGGGAAAACACTTTTTCACACAGGGCCATGTGGGTTTGGAAATAATAATTATAATAATAACTTTTAATTTATAAAGCGCCTTTCCGTAGCTCAAGGACGCTTACAATGAACATGAAAAATGTGGGGTAACATCAAACGGTAACGCAAAATGTAGCATCAACAATAATTCATGAAATATTGAGAAAATCAGACATAGAAAAGTAATAAATAAGGCCAACTTAAGAGAAAGTAGCCCTCATGTTGCCATTGTTGCTTGTCGTGTATTGAAGTTGTAATCTGCTTTTGTTGAGTTTCTGTTCATGGTCAAGTCTGTTTCGAGTCAAGTCATTGTTTGGATTATTGTTTGATTGGATTTCACGTTTGTTCCAATAAACTGCACTTGGGTTCTAATTTAAACTTGCCTTCAGTGGACTGATGTTACATGGTTACTGTAGTTCTACACTTAAAGTGACCCTGGACCACAAAACCAGTCTTAAGTAGCATGGGTATATTTGTAGCAATAGCCAAAAATACATTGTATGGGTCAATATTATCGATTTTTCTTTTATTTTATTTTCTTTAGCATGAGGCTGAACTTTTTTGATATTAAAAACAAATAAGCAAGCCCAGCCCAGATTAAAAAGTAACACAAAATTAACGTAATGCATTACCTTTCATAAAAAGTAACTAAGTAACCTAATTAGTTCCTTTTTTGGGGAGTAGTGCAATATTGTAATGCATTACTTTTAAAAGTAACTTTCCCCAACACTGATATTCACCTAACATCACATTTACCTAAAAAAAAACCTTTGGTCACCATAAACTTGTTAGTCAGCTTCAAAAATGAACTTCAATTATATGCACCATATAACATATCCATTATAATTTGTACTGTTCTTCAATATTCTATACACCTTTATTTTCAACTTAACCTTCAATATTATAGTAATGTAGTACCAACTGTACCAAATTTGACATGTACTGTACTTGATATATATCCAAAAAAAAAAAAAAAAAAAAATCAATATCTAATCAAATCGAATCCGAAATTAAATCAAATTCCAAGCTTGTGAATCTGAATCCAGTCAAAATGTGAAATTTGTCAAAACCCAGCTCTAAAAAAAGTAAATGTAATTTAATTGACTTCTGTGTTGGCAAAGTTGAATTTTCAGCAGCCATTAGTCTTCAGTGTCACATGATCCCTCAGAAATGTAATGTTTATTTATTTATTTATTTATTTATTTGATGATTAGAAGTTCAAAAAGTTTATTTGAAATAGAAATCTTTTGTAACATTATACAAGTCTTTACTGCTCAGGTAATTCAGGTTATCTCCTGAAGACTAACCAAAACTCTGTAGGGGACACATGGCAACAAATGGCCTGAGTTCTGAGTAAAATCTGCTATTTGTCTGACTAATGGCAGATGAGGAGAGTAATTTGAAAGTAATTATGCATTTCACCTTTAAATAAATTCAAAGTCACTGTTTAACCACTCCACAGCTTTTATTTTAAAAGGAGCCGACTGCAGAAGCACACAAGTAACCTCTAATTTGCCTAATAACCTTTTTAACAAGCTTCATTATTATATTACTCAAGTCCCTTTTTTAGTCTACAAAGGCTTTCCAAAACAGAATAAATCAATACATTCAGTGCTGGTTCCTTTTCTATTTTTCGTCCGTAATGACTAATGAGTCTAAAAGGGGCTTGTTGTAGTTGCGAGTGTGCTTTATTGCTAATTTCTCTTAAATGTTTTCTCGCCTCTATCAAAGCGCCTGGGGTTCGTGCCATTTTCAGACCATCCTTATTGGCTATCTGGTAAAAAAGAAACAGTCTCCTAGGCAACACTGAGAAATTCCATTTGGCTTTGACTTGGCAACTCACCTGTGACGGCGCTGTCAAAAGTGTACCTCCCTATCCAGACAACCACCCACCCTGTCCTAACCTGCCTGGACTCAAACACCTGACGCCACATCAGTGAAATAGAAATGTGTGAAACGTCACACGAGGAACATGAAGAAATAGAGTCTTCTTCAACAGCCTGTCAGAAACTCACCTTGGATTCTCCCCAGAATCACCGACCTCGCCGGGCTGAGAGCAGAGCCAGGAGACAGGCTGTACTGTTGGGTTATTGTGTTGTCAATCTAAAAGAGAACAGATATAATGCCAAATAACTTGGAAAGATTGATACCAGTAAAAGATTTGAATTGGTCACCGGAGAAACCATCTTGGGTCACTATGACATGCTTTTGGAAATATAATTTATGTCACAAGACCTTTAAAATTTCAGATAAGCTATCAGACAAGCATAAAAGTCATCGGTTCTCATTCCTTTGGAGTACAGGAGGTCAAGTGAAACCCTTTTGGAAATCAGATATTGGCCATTGTGTTAACACTTGTTGCTATGGGGACAAAGACTCACCTGGACAAGGAGCTCCTGTCCCTTTCGATTGATTTTGACCCAGTGGAACCGGCCGTCTGCTAGACTGGATGACATTGGGCTGAACGCTTCTGGTCGTTTTTCTTTGTTCAAGTATCGTATTTGCAGGCTGCCTGGGAAATCAGAGGAAAAGCTATTGACTTAAAGTCACAGGGTATTTATTTGATACAACGAATGCAGGGTTGAAACATTACAAGATCGGGGTCATCGGATGCCCATTTTCCACAAGTTAGTATGATTCTTTAGGGTCTTCATGAAATGTCAGCAACATACTTTGGTTAAAATTCCTCAATGGTCATGTAAAACAACACCCTTTTTACTTCTATTCACTGTGAGCCGTTTTGGTGTATGTCTCTTTAAATTATAATGAGGTCCTGTTCACTCCACCCCTCACTTATCTGCTTACCCCCAGGGCATCCAAGATGTAGACTTTGTTTCTTTAGTAGAACACAAACAAAGTTTTTAACTCCAACCTTTGAAGTCTGTCAGTCATATAATGGTTGCAATGGGCTCCACGGCTTTGAGAGTTGAAAAAACATACACAGACGAAACAGACCAAATTAAACCCTGTGGCTCGTGACGATACATTGAGGTCTTAAGATACCAAACAATCAATCTGAGCAAGAAACTGAACAGTATTTATATAATTTTTTACCTCTGATACACCGCAATGTCCAACTGTCCTAAGTGTGTTCACAACAGCCAGCGCGTGACGAAGAGCAAGCAACCATAACTTCAGTCGATCAGGCTTAAAAGTTGGGAGCCGGTAAAAGTCAACACTTCCAGATGAGTTTGCGCAAGCAAATGTAATCTTTTAGTTTTTAATCGTTGCAACAATCCGGATAAGCACAAGTAATTACCATTTTGACGCGTCACGCGTTTAGGACAGTTGGAGATTGCGGTGGATCAGAGGTAAAAAATTATATAAATACTGTTCAGTTTCTTGCATAGATCGATTGTTTGGTATCTTAAGACCTCAATGTATCGAAACAAGCCGCAGGGTTTAATTTGGTTTTGTCTGTGTATGTTTTTTTGACTCTCAAAGCCTCTGAGCCCATTGACTGCCATTATATGACTGACTGCAACAGTTTGAGTTAAAAAAACGTTGTTTGTGTTCTACTAAAGAAACAAAGTCACCTACATCTTGGATGCCCTGGGAGTAAGCAGATAAACATCAAATTTTAATTTTTTTAACTGGCTGAGGGCAGAGATATGCTAATACAGGACAGTCCGTCAGTGGTCATGGGTGGGGCCTGAACAGTATGACATCATACTGCTCACAAAATCAAAACAGCTTGTTAATTGGCTGTTTAGTTTTTTAGGGATTAAAAAAAAAGAGAGAATGGATTTTTATCATTTATCATTGTAGACATTTAATGCAAACAAAATGCAAAAGTGAATTTTGCATTTGATGTCCCCTTTAAATTTGCAGAGATAAGTAATAGGTTGCAAAACAAACTCCCACAGGGAGTTCAAGAACCCAATGTAAAGTGTTTCCGTAACACCATGATGGGGTCTGTGATAATGACCATCTTGGCTGCTTACCAAAGAAATAAATTAATGAACACTGTGACTTTAGTATTAGAATAAAAATTGAACTGAATCGAGCTGGATAATGACACTGCTGTCTTCTGTGGAGCTGTTTTATTGCTGAATGGAATTTGTTTCATAATTGATGAACTTTGCAACATCTTCACTGCTGCTCAGCTGAATTGAATCAACTGTCTTGAACTGAATAATGACACTATTGCCTTCCGTAGAGCTGCTCACGGCTAAACTGAACTTAATTAATTTTGCAACATTAGCACATTTTCCTCTTTATTACTGTGAAAGTGCTTTGAAACAATCTGTACACAGCGTTGTATGAATTCATGTGACTTCACATTAAGTATTTCATTTTTTACGGTATTTTTATTAATAAGCACAATTATTTTTTTTACGTTAATAATAAGAAATGTTTCTTGAGTAGCAAATCAGTATATTTAAATGATTGCTGAAAGAACATGTGACACTGAAGACTGGAGTAATAATGCTGAAAATTCACCTTTGCCATTACAGGAATAAATTATAATTTGAAATATATTAAAAGAGAAAAGAGTATTACTGTTTTTACTATATTTTTGATCAAATAAATGCCAAATGAAGTCTTGATAAAAACAAGAGACCTATTTTACTTCTTTCTTTGTTGAAAACATGGAAAAATCTTATATATGACTTTTGATTAGTAGTGTTCATGAGATGAAGCCTCCAGGAATAGTTAAAGTCAAAAGTACACCTTGCAGAATCTGCAAAATGTTAATTATTTTACCAAAATAAGAGGGATCATGCAAAATGCATGCTATTTTTTATTTAGTACTGAACTGAATAAGATACTTCTCATGAAAGACATTTACATCTAGTCCACAAGAGCTTAATTACCCTGTTCAAAAGTTAACATACACTTGATTCTTAATACTGTGCTGTTACCTGAGTGATTCACAGCTGTTGTTGTTGTTGTTGTTTTTAGTGATAGTTGTGTGATAGATGAGTTCCTTGTTTGTCCTAAACAGTTAAACTGCTCGCTGTTTTTTCAGAAAAATCCTTCAGGTCCCACAGATTCTTTGGTTTTTCAGAATTTTTGTGTATTTGAACTCTTTCCAACAATGACTGTATGATCTTCAAACAAAGTCCAATAGTAAAGAGTGTGCCTCGGGGTCCAGGTGCTGTAAGGTCAAGGTGCTCTTTGGTCAATGGTTTATCACAATCCATCAAAGACAACTAGTTTTCTTTTTCTTTTTTTCTTTTTCTTGGATGTAGCCATCTGATAATACAGGCTTTTTAATTTACAAGAGTGCCATGCTCATTCTGAAGTTTTCTTTGAATGACTGTATGATTTTAAGATCCATCTTTTCACACTGAGGACAACTGAGGGACTCATATGCAACTATTACAGAAGGTTCAAATACTCACTGATGCTTCAGATGGAAAAACGATGCATTAAGAGCTGGGGGGTGAAAACTTTTTGAATTTAAAGATTAGGGTAAATTTAACTTATTTTGTCTTCTGGGGAACATGTAAGTATCTTATGTAGCTTCTGAAAGGCAGAACTAAATGAAAAAATAAATATGATATTTAGGCAAAATAAGAAAAATGTACACATCCTCATTCCATTCAAAAGTTTTCACCCCCGGCTCTTAATGCATCGTTTTTCCTTTTGAAGCATCAGTGAGTGTTTGAACCTTTGGTAATAGTTGCATATGAGTCCCTTAGTTGTCCTCAATGTGACAAGATGGATCTCAAACGTATACAGTAATTGTTGGGACAGGTTTAAATACACAAATTTTTATAAATTCAACTATTATTTTCTCTTGTGGACTATATGTAAATGTCTTTTATGTGAAATATCTTATTCAGGTCAGTACTAAATAAAAAATAACATTCATTTTGTCTTCAACTGTATCTGTGACACAATAAAGTATCTGAGTCACATAAACAAAGTGTACTGTACCTGCAATCTGTAGTTACTAAAATAGACAATAAAACAGACTGTTTGTACATTAATTAAGTTTTCTGTTTCACTGCAATTAATAATTTGTGAATAGAAATGCTTGAACATGTTTAACAGTCATTTGGGATAACAGGACCAAGCAAGTCCTCGCAATCAACCTCTGCACTTGAAAACTCTTGTGAATTATTATTTCCCTTGTAGGTGTAACATGACCGACTCCATCCACTAGCCCTCCCTTCTCTCAGTTGGGGTTTAAAGACAATTAATATTCAGTAATAATATTGATTTGACTGCACTGACACTATCAGATGAGAACAAAACTTGAAATTGAGCTAAATAAATTACTAGTTATTGATCAGGATTGAATCAACATTGAACTGACTTGAGCTGAATAATCTTAGTACTCTCTGTCAACAGATTTTTGTAATTAAGTATTTATTATAGTATTTGCTTGCTTCCTAGATTTTCCAAGCTCCTCTCTTTAGAAAAGACTCCTCACCACTTCTTTTTTTTTTACCACCTTTCTCCCTTTTTTATCCTTTCATGTCAAGATTAATGTGTATTGTTATCTGCTGTGCAAGACATGTCAGCCAGTCATGTGTGCACTTGATGAGATGGTGACAAATTCTTTTCCACTAACTGAAAAAAAAAACAGGCATGAAGAGGTGAAAGGCGTGAAAGAGTACTGTAAATGGTCATGAGAGACAATGGTTGCAAGAGCTTTCAATTTAGATGCCATGTGCTCCTTAGGTAAAGGATGTGGGTGTAACACAGAGAGAGAAAAAGAGCATATCTGCATATGATGCACTTTAATGGATATGTGTGAATTTCAAGCATATTGAGGCGCCAGGCTGAAAGAGTGAATGTCAAGAAGAAAGGTATAGGGTGTGAAATTGAAGGAAAAAAGCAAACCAAGAAAAACTTCTTTCCACATCTACTTTTAGGATTAATGGAAAAACTTAATCTGCATAGCTAAAATTTCATTTTCATACAGATATTGCATACATATATTATTGTTTAGAAGTTTGGGGTCAGAAATAGTTTTTTCCCCAGCATAAATGCATGACATTGATCAAAAGTGACAGCAAAGGCATTTATGTCAAAATATTGTGTTTCAAATATATGCTGTTTAATTCATTAAGGAATTCTGAAAAATGAATCAGTTTCTACAAAAAAAAAAAAAAAAAATATATATATATATATATATATATATACACACACAGTGGATATAAAAAGTCTACACACCCCTGTTAAAATGCAAGGCTTCTGTGTTGTAAAAAAATCAAACCACAATAAATCATTTCAGAACTTTTTCCACCTTTAATGAAAACTATAACCTGTACAATTTCATAAAAAACTAACTCACATATTTTAGGTGTGGGAAACTAAAAATAAAAAACAAAGATAATATTGTTCCATAAGTGTGCACACCCTCTTATAACTGGTAATATGGCTGTGTTCAGATTAAGCAATCGCATTGAAACTCATTTTAAATAGGAGTCAGTACACACCTGTCATCATTTAAAGCACATTTGATTAACCCAGAATAAAGTTTAGCTGTTCTAGTAGGCTTTTCCTGGCATTTTCTTAGTTGCAGCTTACAGCAAAAACCATGGTCCGCAGAGAGCTTCCAAAGCATCAGAGGGATCTCATTGTTAGAAGGTATCAGTCAGGAGGAGAAGGGTACAAAAGAATTTCCAAAGCATTGGATATATCACAGAAGTGAAGACCGTTATCATCAAGTGGAAAAAATATGGCGCAACAGTGACATTACCAAGAACTGGATGTCCCTCCAAAATTGATGAAAAGACGAAACGAAAACTGGTCAGGGAGGCTTCCAAGAGGCCTGCAGCAGCATTAAAAGAGCTGCAGGAATTTCTGGCAAGTACTGGCTGTGTTGTACATGTGACAACAATCCCCTGTATTCTTCATATGTCTGGGCTATGAGGTTTCTTACAAAGAAAAACATCCAGGCCCGGCTAAATTTAGCAAAAACACATTTGAAATCTCCCAAGAGCATGTGGGAAAAGGTGTTATGGTCTGATGAAACCAAGGTTGAACTTTTTGGTCATAATTTCAAAAGGTATGTTTGGCGCAAAAACAGCATTGCACGTCACCAAAGAAACACCATACCCACAGTGAAGCATGGTGGTGGCAGCATCATGCTTTGGGGTTGCTTTTCTTCAGCTGGAGCCTTAGTCAAGGTGGAGGGAATTATGAACAGTACTAAATACCAGTTAATACTGGAAGAAAACCTTCAGGCTTCTGCTAGGAAGCTGAAGATGAAGCTGAAGATTTTTCAACACGATAACGATCCAAAGCACACATCCAAATCAACAAAGGAATGGCTTCACCAGAAGAAAATTCAAGTTTTGGAATGGCCCAGACCTGAATCCGATTGAAAATCTGTGGGGTGATCTGAGGAGGGCTGTGCACATGAGAGGCCCTCGCAATCTGACAGATTTGGAGCGTTTTTGCAAAAAAAGAGAGGGCAAATATTGCCAAGTCAAGATATGCCATGCTGATAGACTCATACCCAAAAAGACCGAGTGCTGTTATAAAATCAAAAGGTGCATCAACAAAGTATTAGTTTAAAGTGTGCACACTTACGCAACCACATTATTTTAGCTTTTTTATTTTGCACAATTTTCCTGCACAACTGTTTTCAGTATTAATAGTAATTAGAAATGTTTGATTAGATCAACATATTACATATTAGAATTATTTCTAAAGAATCATGTGACACTGAAGACTGGAATAATAGCTAAAATATACTGTGTTTATTTGATTAAAAATACAGAAAAAAACAGTAATATTGTGAAATATTATTGCAATTTAAAATTGTGGTTTTCTATTTTAATATACTTTAAAATAAAATGTATTCTTGTGATGCAAAGCTGAATTTTTAGTGTCACACGATCCTTCAGAAATCATTCTAATATGCTGATTTATTAATGATGTTGGAAATAAAACGTTACAAAAAACAGCATTTATTTAAAATAGGAATCTTTTGTAACAATATACACTACCATTCAACGTTTAAAGTAAATCTTTTCTTTTCTTTCTTTCTTTGAAAAAAATAATACTTTTATTCAGCAAGGATGTGTGAAATTGATAAAATGTAATTGGAAAGTATATTGTTGAAAAATTTTTTTAATTTAAATAAATGCTGTTCTTTTTTAACTTTTTAATAATCAAAGAATCATGAATAAAGCATCACATGTTCCAAAAAATATTAAGCAGTGCAACTGTTGCCAACACTGATAATAAATCAGCATATTAAAATGATTTCTGAAGGATTGTGTGACACTGAAGACTCACTGAAAATTCAGCTTTGCATCACAGGAATAAATTCTATTTTAAAGCTTTTATTTTAAATAGCAATAATATTTCATAATACTTTTTTTTCTGTATTGTTGATCAAATAAATGGAACTTTGATGTGCATAAGATCACAAAATTTTGAATGTCAGTGTATATATAAAATATTAAAATATAAAACCTGTTTGACTTTCCAAAAAAACTTTTTTTATATTGACGCTGCTCTTTCTACTCAGTGAGGTAAGATAATGACTAAGCTGAAGAAAGGACCTAAATAAATAAATAAAAATACAATTTTAGAGCTTGATATAGGATTGAAACAGAGTGAGCAAATTATGACTATTCCCCAAGTTTTAGAGTAACGTATGACTTGGTACCGTTTGATGATAGCATGACAGCCATATAGTGCTGATCCAGAGCGTGAGCTGTCAGGATCAAGGCTGGCACATGACGCGTCAAGAACCCAAACGACACTTTCTCTTGAGATTTGGTAACTTCTGCGTCATGAAATCCTGCCGGTGATCTTCTGGCTTCCTCATTCAGTATTCCGGAAAACGGCTCCTGAAGAGTGTACAGAACTGAAGATCCACTTTCAAAGGAAGCTGCTAGAGCTGTGATGGACAGGGAGAGACAAAGCAGTCTCTGGTGAACTTCACCGAGAACATCATCATCTTCATCTCTATGCAAATGCAGATTGCGTGCAAAGGCAATGAACTCTACGTCTCATCTGTCATTATTAGAGCTATAAAAAACAACAACATTAGCATTGTTTCCTCCCCAACCACAGCTGAGACCGTGGCAGAGAGGTGTCCTACTGATTCTTTCTGTCTCTTCTCATTTTCTGGTCATCTATTCTAGTTAGCAGTAAACAGCCGTGGCTTGAGCGCACCCGTCGCGACATCGCATAGTAAAGAAACGAAGCCATTACATCACTAATCTGACTGACAGGCTGCTGGATGGGCATGAGGTAGACGAATGGACGCTGTAATTAAATTCCATTTGTCAGTTAAAGCTTTTCTGCCAAGGCCTGTCAGCCCAGCCTCAAGGAATTCAAGGTGAATACGCCATCAAGGGCATGTCGTCATCCACCTCCTGATCTAATAGAAAACGAAAAGTTGTCTAAAACAGAAGAAATTGAGAAATTTCCCTAGAATATATAGTGGGTTGACTTCCATTCCTGTTGTACACTTTTTTGGTACAAATGTCTCCTATCGTGAGACTCATGCCATATCCAACAGCTCACGGCAAGCCTTGGCTTAAACGGATATTAAATCAACTCCCATAGAGTGCTGATTTAATTTCTCTCTGTGGGCTTTGATCTAATTGTGTGATTTTACAGTGTAAATCCAATAAAAATACTTTCGCCGTCAGGAATGCCAACATTACGGCGTTTGAGAACTACAAGCGTCTGAGGCGTGATTTAGAGTCATTCAGCTCTTTTTGATTGAAAGCGAGTTCGCCCGGAGGCCATTGTAACCTCACCTGTTCTGCAGTGTGGCCCGTCGAAGGCTGTCTGTGTGCAGTCGCAGGTGTAACTGCTCCTCTCTTCGACACATCTCCCTCCATTATGGCAGACGCTGTCGCTTGTGCAGTGACCCGGACAGCCTGAATTCACCCCTGGGGTGGTCTTTGCACGTTCATACAGATCAAGGGTAACCCCGTTGATGGTGAGGGCACGTAAGCAGCCCAGAAAGCCCCTTTGCCTAGAAGCCGTTCCTCCTAATGGGGAGAGTACAATAATTAATTGGCAATTCATAAAGCCAAGGACTTTGAAGTTTATAATAGTGTCATTAAAAAAAAACAACGATGCCATTTTTGTCCCTTTAAAGGAGTAGTTCACTTTCAGAACAAAAATTTACAGATAATGCACTCACCCCCTTGTCATCCCAAGATGTTAATATCTTTCTTTCTTCAGTCGTAAAGAAATTATATTTTTTGAGGAAAACATTTCAGGATTTCTCTCCATATAATGGACTTCTATGGTGCCCCCGAGTTTGAACTTCCAAAATGCAGTTTGAATGCAGCTTCAAATGGCTCTACATGATCCCAGACGAGGAATAAGGGTCTTATCTAGCGAAATGATCGGTTATTTTCTAAAAACATTCACAATTTACATACTTTTTAATCTTAAATGCTCGTCTTGCCTAGCTCCGTGTGAACTCTGTGTATTCCAGTTCATGACAGTTAGGGTATGTCGAAAAATTCCCAACTTATCCCCCCCCCCCAACTTCAAAATCGCCCTACATCGCTGCAGAAGTACTGACCCAGTGTTTACAAAGGGAACGTGCAAATAAGATCAAACACCATTTACAAAAAATAGGGTAAAACAGCAATGTAGGATGATTTTGAAGTTGGAGGAGAAGATGGGAATTTTTCAACATACCCTAACTGTCATGAACTGGAATACACGGAGTACACACAGAGCTAGACAAGATGAGAATTTGAGGTTAAAAAGTATATAAATTGTATATATTTTTTAAGAAAATAACCAATCATTTTGCTAGATAAGACCCTTCTTTCCTCAGCTGAGATTGTTTAGAGCGCTTTGAAGATGCATTTTGGAAGTTCAAACTCGGGGGCACTATAGATGTCTATTATATGGAGAGAAATCCTGAAATGTTTTCTTCAAAAAACATAATTTCCTTATGACTGAAGAAAGAAAGACATGAGCATCTTGGATGAGAAGGGGATGAGTACATTATCTGTAAATTTTTGTTCTGAAAGTGAACTACTCCTTTAAATTATCATGCCTTCATATTCTTTATGCTTTCAGATTACTCAAAAATAAAAATTCTGTTGTTATTTACTCACCCTCATGTCGTTCCAGACCTGTAAGACCTTTGTTCATCTTTGGAACACAAATTAAGATATTTTTGATGAAATCCGAGACCTTTCTGACCAGTGTTGTCTTTTGGACTAAAATGGTTATTAGTTTTAGTCAAATTTTAGTCACTTCTATATGTGATAGTTTTAGTCCAATTTTAGTCGACGAAAAGTCAAGAAGGTTTTAGTCTAGTTTTAGTCGACGAAAAGTCAAAAAGGTTTTAGTCTAGTTTTAGTCAAAAAAAAAGGGGAAAAAGTAGTCTTTTAACAAATTAATGTAGGTCAGTAAGTATTTTGCTGTTGGGTAGTGTCACTTATAAGTTCTGAAAATAGCAGATCTATAGGCTAATTCAACACAATGTGAGCTTCCGGATCGACTATTTTTTTTTTTTTTTACCAATAATTACAATAATGAAGGAATGTTTTAAAACATAAAAGACAAACAAGGATGGAATGCTAATACGGCTTGCCATACTAGTATGGCAAAGAGCATTTAATGCTAAAACGGCTTGCCATAGCGGCAGGTACTTTTTTCGGTTTTAATTGGCATGCACAATAACCAGAAATGTCATGCATTTTAAACGTCTGACGGACCACCCACTAACATTTTCGTCTATTCTCGTCTCGTCAACGAAAACTCACACACGTCTCGTCATGTTTTAGTCATCAACGAGCCATTTTTATCTCGTCATCGTCTCGTTTTCGTCATGGAAAAAAGTGGCGTCAACGAAATGATTTCGTCATCGTCATCGTTGACGAAAACAACACTGTTTCTGACCCTGTATAGACAGCAACGCAATTACCACGTCAAGGCCCAGAAAGGTAGGATATCGATAAAATAGTCCATGATGTGACATTAGTGGTTCAACCGTAATGTTATGAAGCTAAGGGAAAAAATGACTTTATTCAACTATTTCTTTTTTTTTTCTCCATGTCAGTCTTCGGAGCACGTTCATGAGAGTCATGAGAGTAAGGAGATGTCCTTACTATCTCACTGGACCTTGAACGTGTTGCGTTGCCGTCGATGCAGGGTCAGAAAGCTCTTGTATTTCATCCGAAATATCTTAATTTGTGGTCTGAAGATGAATGAAGGTCTTACAGGTTTGGAACGACACGAGGGTGAGTAATTAATGACAGAATGGGAGTGACAGAATCATATTTTCTGACCATGTTTTTAACAGAGACAAGTTTACTGAAAAATGGTTCTTGGCATAAAACAAGAACACTCCCTGCAAGTAATGCGGTGTGGTCTGATGGCTTGACACAAAGAAAATGTATCAAATAATTAGTTATTCTTTAATTATGAGATATGAGAAGACATTTAAAAAGCCAAACTAATAATTTGAATATAAAAAGTACACTAGCTTTTCAATATTTTGGCTTCAAACTGTATTATTTAATAATTATGGAATTATTTGAATTTTAAATGTTAAACTAAATGCCAGATGCAGATTATTGCTCAAACGAGAGACTTTTAATTAAACACAAGACAAAAATATATCAGGACTTTTTGAAATGTATTTACTACTTCCAGCTGCTCACTCAAACAGATGAGAGAGATAAAATATGCATCTAACAAGTATCTACAAATATGCATCTTACAAGGATTTTTAATGTTTTTTCTTATGCTCATCAAGGCTTTTTTTTAAATCAAAAATTCAGAAAAAAACTGTAATATTGAGAAATATTATTTAAATGTAAAATAACTGTTTTCTATATGACTATATTTAAAAATGTAATTTATTCCTGTAATGCAAAGCTGAATTTTCAGCATCATTACTGACTTCAGTGTCACATGATCCGTCAGAAATCATTCCGACATACTAATTTATTATCAATGTTGAAAACAGCTGTACCACTTAATATTTTGTTGGAACCTGTAATAATTTTTTTTCAGGATTCTTTAATAAAGAAAAAAGAAAAAATAACAGCATTTATTGAAAATAGAAATATGAAAGTTTGTGATTAGTAATTTTTTCTTTTTTTTTAAAGAGGTTAATACTTTTATTCACTAAAAATTGATCAAATTCACTAAATTGATTTAAAGTGATAGCATAATCATGAATAATCATGTGACACTGAAGACTAGAGTACTGATGGAGAAAATTCAGCTTTGCATCACCGGAAAAAATTATATTTTAAAATACATTAAAATAGAAAACCATTATTTTAAACTCTAATAATATTTCACATTATTACTGTTTTTTCTGTACTTTTGATCAAGTAAATGCACCCTTGATGAGCATAAGAGAATTTGTAAAAAATCTTAACATCTTACTGATCCCAAACTTTTGAACTGCAGTGTATAAAACACCAAAGTTAAACTTTGTCATAATTCATAACAGCAATAGCTGGGCATAAATGTGCAGTATTCACTGACTGGAAACTCTTTTGAAACCGCAAGCCCAGAAGAACGCCCACAGAATATGCCACATTTTTGCTTTGAAATGTGCAGTACGCATTCATTTAATTAAATCAAAAACAAATGAAGTTTATTAAACTGTTTTTCCATCCCCAAATTTAACACATGTAATAATTATGATTGTTATACTGTTTAAGAAATGTATGACTTTTTATGACCCTTAAAGGATTAGTTCACTTTCAAAACAAAAATGTACAGATAATGTACTCACCCCCTTGTCATCCAAGATGTTCATGTCTTTCTTTCTTCAGTCATAAAGAAATAGTTTTCTGAGGAAAACATTTCAGGATTTCTCTCCAAATAATGAATATATATGGTGCCCTGAGTTTGAACTTCCAAAATGCAGTTTAAATGCGGCTTCAAAGGGCTCTAAATGATCCAAGCCAAGAAAGAAGGGTCCTATCTAGCAAAACGATCAGTTATTTTTTAAACAAACTGACAAATTATTTACTTTTTAACCTCAAATGCTCGTCTTGCCTCGTCTCTGCGATGCGCATGCGTAGTCTGTGTGATCTGGGTCAATACAGTTAGGGAATGTCGAAAAACTCCCATGTCGCTTTCTTCCCCAACTTCAAAATCATCCTACATTGCTGCAGAAGTACCGACCCAGTGTTTACAAAGTGAACATACAAAGAAGATCAAATGCCATTTACAAAAAAAGGTAAAACAGCGTTGTAGGATTATTTTGAAGTTGAAGACGAAAACGAGATGGGAGTTTTTCGACATACCCTAACTGTATTGACCTGGATCACACAGACTACGCATAACTGATCGTTTCGCTGAATAAGACCCTTCTTCCTCAGCTGGGATTATTTAGAGCCCTTTGAAGCTGAGTTTAAACTGCATTTTGGAAGTTCAAACTTGAGGGCACCATACATATCCATTATATGGAGAGAAATCCTGAAATCTTTCCTCAAAAAACAATTTCTTTACGACTGAAGAAAGAAAGACATGAACATCTTGGATGACAAGGGGGTGAGTGCATTATCTGTACATTTTTGTTCTGGAAGTGAACTAATTCTTTAAATTTGATAAACCTGAATTTAAGAACCTGTATCTATTTGTAGATGCAAAAATGTGAGTGAAATGCTTGCACTGTCAAGCCCTGGGTGTTATGATATTTTATGCACTGATCTGTAACATTTAGCAACGCCATGGTTCCTGACTTATAAATATGATCACAGATTCCTTCTAATAAAATGATCTCAATTTTCTCAGTTCCCTGAGGTATTCTTAGCTCCAGCTAAAGTACACTTAATGTTATTTCATCATTATTAGTGACATTTGCTCGATTACATGTTTGCGCACCCACAAAGAGTTGACTGCTGAGCTGAAGCCGGTAGGGTCTCTCAGATGGTGCTTCATTTAGCTTCAGTGGCAGAGAGTCAACCTGTAGTGAAGCTTCTTTCACATTTCGCTCAGCACGAATATAATGCCACTGACGATCATTCAAGACTACGGGTGACTGAACGGTAAGAATCACTGGTCCATCCCCTAGGTCAAAAGTGAAGTTCACTGTATAGGGAGCTGAGAAAGAAAGGAAAAAGGTGTGAAATAACTGAATGTATTTCTTGAAGGAACCTCTGAGCACTTTTTTAGAAGAAACAAGCTGAAACCCATAATTTATAATTTAAGTATTTTCTTGGAGAAAAAGAATAAGAAAAACAATTGCAAGTGATATTGAAACAAGCACTCACAACTAAGTTCCAGCCTTATGAAGTCTCTGATGCCCAGATTCTCCAAGAAGACTCCTGAGAGAGCACTAGTTTTGAAAAAGAGTGAAATATCGACACTCAGTTCAGCTTGCAGGGTTGGGAAATGCAGATAGGAGGACTCCTGGTAAAAAGATGCAGAGTTCCAGAAAAATCCTGCAGCAGAGGGACAGGCAAGAAAGCACACAGTGTGTTGAAAACCAAATTGTGCACTGAATTCGATAAAAAAGGGTCCATCTTTTCTGCATTTGAAAAATATGAAAATGTATTCAGTAGAGAGCCATATTACCCCCCATTCCCTTTTTAAATTTGGTAAACAAAACACCCACGGTTGCCATAGCAACGCAGCGGTCCAATTTGGAGCTCGGCCTGCGAGTTTGTCCGGTTTGTGTCTCCGATGGCGATCTCACTGAGGGGTAAATGGTCTTTGTAAGACAGCACACCAGTATCATTTGCCCTGAAGGAGGAGAAAGAGAATGAGAGAATGTGCAAGAGAAGATGTAATGAGCGAAAGGCTGGGAGAAAGTCTTTTTAATCTCTCTCTGAGGTAGAAGATTGCCCTCCAAGGAGCGTGCATGCTTCACTTGTTGCTTAAAAAATGGTAATACTTGCCCTATGGCGAGTATTAAGCTTTTTCTGCAGTGTCTCGGTCACTTTAACAGAAAAACTAATGAGGGGTTTTTAAGTGTGATTCCAATACAGTCATTTAATTGACTAAAACACTCTAATCTGCCCTAGATTTCTATAAAAAATAACAATCCCATTACCTCACAAAGCAGAAAAAAACCCTCATTGAGTGCCAAGTGTGCGGGAAATTGGGCTACTTTTGAAGGGATGATGCATATTAAATAAATTGTATTTGAAGAAAATGCTTGTATTGAAATAATATGTATTCTACCAACAGTGTGGAGGAGTAACTTGTTATATGTAACGGAATTATGTAATTTAATTATAAAATACAGTTGAGGTCAAAAGTTTACATACACCTTGGAGAATGTGCAAAATGTTAAATATTTTACCAAAATATAGGAGGGATCATACAAAATGCATTTTATGTTTGATTTAGTACTGACCTGAATAATATATTTTACATAAAAGATGCTCATATACAGTCCACAGAAGAAAATAATAGTTACATTTATAAAAATGACCCTGTTCAAACAGTTACATACACTTGATTAATACTGTGTTGTTGCCTGAATGATCCACAGATGTGTGTTTATTTTTATTTTTTCTGATAGTTGTTCATGAGTCCCTTGTTTGTCCTAAACAGTTAAACTGCCCGCTGATCTTCAGACAATCCCTCAGGTCCCACAAATTCTTTGGTTTTGACTGCATGATTTTGAGATCCATCTTTTCACAGTAAGGACAACCGAGGGACTCATATGCAACTATTACAGAAGGTTCAAAACTGATGCTGCAGAAGGAAATGCAATGCACTGAGAGCCAGGGGGTGAAAACTTTTTGAATTTGAAGATCAGGGTACATTTAACTTATTTTGCCTTCTTGGAAACATGCAAGTAGCTTCTGAAGGGCAGTATTCAATGAAAAAGTTTAAAACTCCCGGCCCTTAATGCATCGCTTTTCCTTCTGGAGCATCAGTGAGCGTTTGAACCTTCTGTAATAGTTGCATATGAGTCCATCAGTTGTCTTCAGTGTAAAAAGATGGATCTCAAAATCATACAGTCATTGTTGAAAAGGGTTCAAATACACGAAAATGCTGAAAAACCAAAGAATCTGTGGAACCTAAAGGATTTTTCTGATGAACACCAGGCAGTTTAACTGTTTAGGACAATCAAGGGAATCATGAACAACTATCACGAAACAAAACAAACAAACAAACAAACAAACAAACAAACAAACAAACAAACAAACAAACAAACAAACATCTGTGGATCATCCAGTTAACAATACAGTATTAAAAATCAAGCGTATGTAAAATTTTGAACACGGCCATTTTTTTTTATAAAATTAGCTATTATTTTCTCTTGTGGACTATATGTCACTTTTATGTGAAGCATTTAGGTCAGTACTAAATAAAAAATAACATGCATTTTGTATGATCCCTCTTATTTTGGCAAAATAATTAATATTGTAAACTTTTGACCACAACAGTAAATGTAACTGTTATTTGTTTCAGTTAACTTATGAAAATGTTAACGATTACAAAGGGGGTTACTGTATATGAATATTTTCACACACATACAGATTTAATTTATTTCTTTCCCAAATTGCATGGAGTGATCTAAAATATGAGACAGCATTGTTTCAAGAGTTTAGGACACAGAATTGGACACAGGCTTATTTGATATCTCTTTAATTTTCTATTTGGATTTGTGTACAGTACAGACCAAAAGTTTGGACACACCTTCTCATTCATTTGAATGAGAAGGTGTGTCCAAACTTTTGGTCTGTACTGTACATTTTTCTGTTTATTAAAGTTTTTACTCTATATTTGTGCAGTTTTCAGTGGGTTAGTGATATTTTTTAAATATATATAAATTAATAAATACATATTTTTTAAATGGGTTTTTATACAAAAACTGCTTTTTTATGTAAAATTCACTTTATAAAAGACCCACATTTCTAACTTTAATTCATAGTGATAACATGGATAATTGGTGGTTTAGTGTAGATTTTTGCCCATCTTTTGGAAAATCCAGTTTTAAAAGTAAAAAAAAATAACTTTTACCAGTAGGTGGCTGCAGAGCTCCACTATTTGCTATTTGACCACCTGAAAGATATTTTTTCACAAGTTTTTCTATTCATATCTACGGTACAGACCAAAAGAGACCACCTGAATGAGAAGGTGTGTCCAAACTTTTGGTCTGTACTGTATATGTGCTATCTTTTTCCAAAGCATGCTAGATGCCAGTATTTCATGTCATAACTATGCAAAGATTTGATTTCAAAAACAGTATCATAGCTATTAAACAATATCTTATCATTTTAAATTTGTATTTAACCTCAAAACAATCTCAAAGTAAAAAGAGGTGAGGTTGTATTTTAAAATGAAAAATTTCTAGGCTTCTAATCTGCTGTAAAGTTAACCCTGCCTGCTTTAAAAGTTTCAAAAGCATTAACAGTCGAAAACATTTAAAAGAAATTTAGAAAAGTAACCAAATGTAATCAGTTACATTAATAAAGTAATTGAAAGGTTACATTACTTGTTGCATTTTGATTGACTTGTTGCATAAGATAACTTGTATATCTGTAACCTTGTCAATACTGTCTACCAATGATAAAACTGTGCCAGATGTTACTTTTTTGTAAGATGGGTACTTGCATGAAGCCTTTGAGCTCCCCTGAGCTCCTTTGTGAAAACAAACTGTGTTTATGATTACTATTTTATAGTCATTTTAAAATTGAAACTGTGTAGAACGTATAAGAGTTACTGTAAAATATGTATTTTTTTCACCCCTGGTCTAGAGTCATTGGGGTACTTTTAAATTGGCCATTAGGCTAGCTTTGTTGCAACCGTTGCAACTAGCAACCGTGATTCACTCTGAAATTAAGATTTACCAGGTGTCTTGGTCCGCATCGCAGTTGCAGAAATAATTCATGTCCCTGCAGTTGCCATCCAAACTACAAGAGCACTGCTGGACCCCAGGCAGAAATCCTCCCCAATATGTTCGTTTCACTCCATCTCTATCCAGCCACCATGACAGAGGAGTTCCATCTGAAAATGGACAAAATGCCCCAAGGATAAGAATATTTGTACTTATCTGGCAGTAAATGGTTATGCAAATAATGACAACACTTTTCAGAGTCTAATGTAATTTAGTCATGCATGATGACATCTGGTGTCCTCCCCCTGCTGGTCAGTAATGGGCTCTGAGACTCCTGTCAGTCAAGTAGCCATTATAGTATTTGTACAATGTGCGTGACCAGACATCTGCTATCACAGCGGTGCAGAGATCTGGCCATGAGCTTAGCCAATGACAAATGGCAATCAGATATGCAAGATGTCTAGTGCTGGAGGTTCACCATTTGAGCAATGTTTCATCAAAGGTTCATCTTTTGCTCAAAGGCTTTTTCAGATCTCATTCCGTTCAATCGAAATGAACCCACAGAGCGAGGCAAGTGTTTGAGGATAACTTAACTCCAACTCAGTTAAAAGCCTAAGCATATCAACCCCAGCAAAGTCAAAAGTATTAAAGCAGTGCGAGAAAAAACACATGGAATAATTTCGTGTAATCTTTTTTAAGGCTTTACGCATGCCTTTGCATTTCAAATGCTCTCATCAGGTCCCGTAACCAACCCATGCATGACAAGAATTACATTCTAACCGCTTTTTAAGCGAACATCATCATTCACCGCACTTCGTCGTCATGTCACACTTGAGCCCCTTTAATATCTGTGGTAATAACCTGCTGTTGTGAATCATTTAGCTGTGAGGTAGTTTTTTGTTCCTTTGGAACATATTAGCCGAATTTAGGGGATTAGAATTCCTGAGGTAACATAAATCACACACTTCATAAGAAAGACAACATTTTTGCACTGCAGTACATGAAAAAACAATAAGATAATGTTAGACTAGAGTAATAAAGCAAGGCCGACCCCAGGTGTCAAAAAGCCGAGACTTCCTGCAACGATATATCACTTCCTGTTGGCAGTGTTCCGAGGAGGCCACGAGTGAGCGGAGATGGTACGGCGAGATGGTGTAGTTGAAAACGAGAACGAAAGGGCTGCGTGGAGTGGATCCTCGAACGTCAATGGGCCTCATGTGATCGTGTCCCACAACGGTCCAAACTTTATCTTCTGTGGAAGAAACACACACACACACACACACACACACACACACACACACACACACACACACACTGAAATCCCCATTGACTCGGATCGTGTATCAACCCTCTCAAGCCTGCACTCAATCGACCGCATGTGCTCGTGAATGAAAATGAGAGATTAACGGAGTGATGGAGTCGTATGCAAATACCTGATGAATATTAAGCAGAGAACAGAAGGTCATTCATTCAGGAGGGTGTGAAATGATGAGAGTACGGTAGTCTGCGCTAGCACCTTTCCCTATGCAAATTGAAATTGCTGTGTGTGATGTCCAAAGGTGCCGGTTTGCGGTGTCTTGCGGAATTAGCATGGCTAATAGCTCCTGTAATTGAGGTCAGTTTCAAACGATTTTCTCGCCAGCGCTTGTTGGCGTCGCCTCAGAGAAAAGGTCTATCGGTATTGGGACTCTGGATCTTTTAAAGCATTCACCGTGACAAAGCTAACTTTGCAATCTGACTAAAGCTCAACGAAAGCTAACTTTGTAAGATAAAGCCAGTTTAGCCGAGCCAACGTGCAGCAGGTGGCCACAGCGTACGTCAGTTTCCCGGTGCTTACTTTTCTCAGCTTGGCTTGCAGCTCCAATAACCTCGGAGCTGAAGCCCGCTGCCTATGAAACTAAGAAAAATGAAGCTATCAGTCTCAGCTAGTACGCGCTGCCAGTCTCCGCAGGCAGACATGCTCCTTGACTTTTTCTTCCTTCACCTGCGTTCCTCCCTGCTGCTGACATAATGGGGCTTGAATTTCCCTGCGTGATGATATAATGCACTACAGTCTTATCTCACAGACAAATCAGCCCAGCATCTGATGTGGCGGAGAGTAAAGTCAGAGGCCAAAAATCAAGGTCGGCGAAATTGGTGATGAAACCTGACAGACGTGAGAAAACACATTGTTCCCGGTGATGGAAGATGCATCTGCTTGCCCCCACATGTCTTGGTGAGGTGGTAAACTATTTTTTCCCATCTTGCTGTATCTTATGAAAGCCTCTTTCTGCCACTGAATGAAAAATAAAAAGACTTCTAACTTTATATCTAACAATTATGACTTTTTTATGATATAAATTCGCAGTTGTGACTTTTTTTCGTTGAATTGCATAATTTAAACTCACAATTATGAAAAATAAAGTTTCAATAAGTTAAGTTGGAATTGTGAGTTTATATCTCACAATTCTTAGAACATGTTCTCTTTTCCCCTGAGAATTTTGAGTTTATATTTCACAATTCTAAGAAAAAAGTCAGAGTTGAGTTTTTATCTTGCAATTCCTACTTTATTTCTCACAGTTGCAAGTTTATATCCCCAAATTCTGACTTTATAACTCTCAGTTGTGAGTTTATATTATGCAATTCAGAACTGTGAGTTGTTTAGCTGTAAATTACACAAATTATAACTTTATAATTCTGAAGAAAAAGTCTTGAATTGTGAGTGTATTTCACAATTCTGAGAAAAATTTTAGAATTGTGAAATATTAACTCACAATTGTGAGTTTATATCCCAAAATTCTGACTTTATAACTTGCATTTGTCCAAGTATAACGCAATTCTGAGAAAAAAAGTCAGAAAAGTCAGAATTGCAAGATGTAAACTTGCAGCTGAAAAAAAGTCGCAATTGTGAGATATAAACTCACCATTCTGGTAACATCTCATTTTTTTCCCCTCAGAATTGGATATTTTAACTTTATATATCACCATATCTTGAATTACAAGTTTATATCTCACAATTCTGAGAAATAAAATTCAGAATTGTGAGATATAAACTCGCAGTTCTGACTTTTTTTTCTTAGAATTGCATAATATAAACTCACAATTCTGAGAAATAAAGTCACAATCGTGAATTAAGTCTGAATTGTGAGATATAAACTCGGAATTCTGAGAACATGTCTTTTTCCCCCTTTGAACGGGATATTATAACATATCTCACAATTCTGAGAAAAAAAAGTCTTGAATTGTGAAATAAACTCGCTATTGCAAAAAAAGTAAAAGGAATAGTGAGTTATGTTGCAATTCTGACTGTATTTCTCACAAATGTGAGTTTATATCCCAAAATTCTGACTTTATAACTTGCATTTGTGAGTTTATATCATGCAATTCTGAGAAAAAAGTCATATTTGCATATTTATATCTCAAAATTCAGAGAAAACAAGTCAGAATTGCATGTTTGTAATACACAATTCTGAGAAAAAACAATCAGAAAAGTCAAAGTAAGAATTAAATGCTGTCATTAATTACTCACCTTCATGTCATTCCAAACGTTTAAGACCTTCATCTTTGGAGCTCAAATTAAAATATTTCTGATGAAATCCAAGAGCTTTCTGCAATCGAACTACCACATTCAAGGCCCAGAAAGGTAGTAAGGACATTGAAAATATGGTTCATGTGGAGATACAACCTTAATTTTATGATGCTACGAGAATACTTTTTGTGCACAAAGAAGTCTTCGACACACATTCAAGAGCACACCACGACGCATGCCAGCATTCTGATGTAGAACATCCATCTCTCTTAATTCATCATCTGTATTTTCTGGTTCAAATAAGTAAGCCTGGGCAAAAAATTGCAAGTCATCCTATCTGTTGAAATCTTCAGACATGTTTGATGTCGTTATTTTTGTATTATTTTTCATTCTTCATAACATTAAGGTTGAACCACTAATGTCACATGGACTATTTTATCAATCTCTATGCTACCTTTCAGGGCCTTGAACATGATAGCTGCATTGCTGTCTATGCAGAGTCAGAAAGCTCTTTATTTGTCTTCAGAAGATGAACAAAGGTCTTAGGGGATTGGAATGACATGAGGGTGAGTAATTACTGGCAGAATTTTAATTTGTGGGTGAACAATCTCTAAATGACTAATAATCCACTATATATATACATATATATATAAATAACGCTACTCGTAGGCCAAATTATTCTCTCACAGTCTAGGGATAATAGCCTAGAATCTAGACGCGCCCCTAGCGGCAGCAAATTACATTTGCTTCTAAGGTCAGTCTAGTTACTCTCAATTCACTTAAATTTCCGAAAAATCCAAGATGTACCGGGCCAATCACGAGTCGGTGGGCGGGCTTAACATGATGACGACTGACCTGCGACCATAAGTTCAGTCAGACATGAATTCCTGGTTCCGTGAATTAAGCGTGGAAAACTGAACAGTATTTATATATTTTTTTACTTTTGATACACAGCCACGTCCATGTGTCCTGAGCAGGAGCTCGTTACATCTGAACGCGCTGTGGTGTAGAATACGCAAACACCGGAAGCGATCTGTGGCGTGTATACGACACTCATTGTTTACACAGCACAAGAGATTGTGGATATAGCGGCTATTCAAAATGGTAATTACTTGCGCTTGTCCTGGTTGTTCAAACCCATTTAAAGCTGAAAAAGATTACGTTTGCTTGCGCAAACTCATCCTGGACTTTTTTTTACATATTTCCCCTTTCGGTGTTTGCGTATACTACATCAAAGCGCGTTCACATGTGACGAGTCGAATCATAGATATGCTAAACTCGTGCTCATGACAGATGGACGTGGATGTGTATCAAAGGTAAAAAGAAAATTATATAAATACTGTTCATTTTCTTGCAAAAACCGATCGTTTCGTGTCTTAGGACATCAATGTATCATCACGAGCCGCAGGGTGTAATTTGGATTTGTCTGTGCATGTTTTTGTTTACTTTTAAAGGTTTAGTGCCCATCTATGTCTATTATTTAGCTGACAGACTGCACAGTGCACTGATTTTTGTTAAAAATCTTCGTCGCTCTGACTACGTCACCTGACCGACTAAGTCTCTGATTGGTTGTAGCGCTATCCTATTGCGTGGAGAGGAGTTTGAAAGACAACCGTTTATCCCACCCCTCCGGTTGAGCCCTGTCTATGGAGAGTGCCCAGACCCTACATTTATGTGGGTCTGGCTTGCCAGGCTATAGGGATAACACAAAAACATCCAAACCACAGCAATTTCATGTCATCTAGATGTCTCAGTAACACTCATCATCTGCTTCATTGGATCCAGTCTAGCTGAATCAGGGATGTTTGTGTGGTGCCTGAGCAAAAAATCTGCCTCACCGGAGACTCCCCGAGAGGAAGGTTGGCCAACCCTGATCCAACCTGCTGAACTAGACAGCCGCATGAGATGCTGAACTCACTTAATGAGATGTGTGATTTCTCCAGGCAGTCCCCCACACATGCTGAGGTCACACCTGTCCATGCACCGAATCAGGTTTGTAAATGAGAAGTGCTGAGCTTTGAGCTTCATCATTCAATAATGTGAAAGATGATGAACATCAGTGTGTAATACGTCAAGAAATGTGCAAAGCTGAGTATGCATAATTGGGTCAGTCACCTGCCACGGTGCAGTTGACTTGAGTGTGCTCTAGAGGTCCGCTCCCATCAAGGTCGATTGTAAACACACTTGACTGGCTTCCTGTTTTCCTGAAGGCCTCACAGGATCGCTCATATATTGCTGAAAATGATGAATCATAGAAATGATGGAAATAAATCTGCTGCTGTTTTTTTTATGTTGTGTTTAATTACAGAATGCTTGCATTTTGGCGCATCAGCATGCTTGGCACAGGGAAACTGAGCCTGTAGGAGGTAAACACACAAGTGAGATCCAGAACACTGTTTTTGTTGCCTGAAAGTTTGAAGTGAAATCATATAAGATGAATGATGTCAATGTTTGCTATTCAGCAGTATCGTTCAGCCATTAATAGCAGATTTCTGTTAAATCAGTCACACATATTAAATGAATATTCCTAACAACAGTTCATTTAGCAAACAGAGGTAATTATTGTTTACATGGGACCTGTTCGTCATGACAGAGAAGTCCTCTGTGCGGTAGAGTGAGCTAATTTGCTGCACGTGTTGTTTTGCTGACGGTGACGCACACAGCAGGACTTGTAAAAAGGAAATATCATATTTCTCGCTCTTTTAATGCAATAAGTCTAACAGATGGCATTGTCGTGCCTCTCTCTCCCCCGAAAAACATGTACAGTCCTGAGCGTATGATAAAACGGTGCATGTGGTGGAAGATTAGAACATATTGATCCAACAAATTTGATTACAGCAAGGAACCGTAAAAATATATCTGCTGAAAATAATTACAGCTTACTCAAAATACTATCAGAGACACAGATGCCAAAATTAAATGGATAAATTGGTGAACGCAGATTCAAATCATCGTTTTACGACACGTAGGCTTGCAGCTGTCAAGCGATGCATTATGTATACTCTAATTAATCCTAATGATTTAAAGATAAAAAGTAAGCAGCATTGGACAAATCCAATAAGCATCATTTGAAATGATAAATACAGTTTATATGAATAATAAAAATGAAAATATAGGGAAAGACAGACCTCACCAACTTTACTGAAAACTAATAACAATTTAATTGAAGTCAAAGTTAATTTAACACCTGTAAAATTTAGTAGGCTTCTTTCTCCCACACAATGCTGGCATCTGAGAATGAGAACTGCTAGCCACTTTAACTTTGTCATCAAAAAACTGTGAAACCCAGCTCGCATCTGAGTAATCACACAGGCATAGGCTGTTTTGGGGCTTTGCATAACTCACAGTTGTGGCAGGTGGCTCCTGTGTATCCTGTTCCAGAACAGTCACAGGAAAACTGGTCCCATGACTGGATGCATTGACCACCATGTTCACACAGATTGGGCAAACACCTGTTGGGATGAATGCAGCGATCATTTTTAATGCAGTGATAATTCAGTAATGGTGATTGCCTAACTATTGCCTAATAATTAATATTATTGCTCACACTCATCCTAGCATTTACATGGTATCCACAGAATTGAAATGGTCATTATTCACCGAATTCTACTTGATCCTTGCATGTTTGATTATTAAATATTTCTACTAATTAAAAGTAAGACATTTCACTTGAGTTTAGAAAAGGGAAAGAAATTCTGCCAAATAAACACATTCTCACTTCCAACTGATCAAATATTGACGCTTGGTCAGGACCCACTGGCATCACTTTTTGACACATGCATGGTCCTCCATTCCTTTAAATAAGAACCTCTGATGTCAATATGATGCACACATTTTTGAGCATGTAAGCCAACTCCTACCCTTAAACCTAATGATTTTTTAGTATAAAAGAGAATATAAAACTATGGCCAAGATCTACAGTCTCAATCTTCATTATGTATGTTTTGATTATACTGTGTTGTAAATAAAATACAAATAATCAAAATCCACATTAATTTACTCTCTTCACATTCCTGACAGTCACAGTCACCGTGATGGTCCATTAGGACAGGGCCCTTTGTGTCTCAGGTGTGAATTACTAAATATTAATGGCGATTGTCACTCCCTCGCATACAACCTTTCTAACACAAATCATGTTTTACAAAAGTTAAATCAAAAGTGTTTTCTGTGAATGGGGTTGATTTCCACATCATTTTGTAGAAAAAACTCTAGCCTACCGCATTCGGTTTTCAAAAGCCTTGTGAATAAATGTTCTGTATGTCTTTCATGGCCTTATTTAAGTATCTTAAAACATGTAGTTTTTCATTAACCATGCATAAACATGGTTTGTGTTTTTGACAAAACATGTACATTCATGTTGCTTACATATTATTGTAGCCCAGTTCATGCTGATTACAGTGTAATCAGACTTTAGCCATTAATATGAAAAAAGCAAAAATGTCAGGGCAAAATGATCGATTTGTAAGAGGAATAGACACAATATCTAGCTCCTCCTGCCGTAAAGCTCAAATCCTGTGTGCAGTCTGTGCACAAATTCAAAAACTGCTGCCAGAAGAAGCATTATGTCAGCTATGGTTGTGAAATGCCATTGGCTTTTTTGTGTTTCATGACCGCTTCACTCATGCTAATGTTCAGGGGGTTTTCTGGATGAGATGTAAGAGTGTTAAGGGAGCGGGACCATTTTCATCAATTAAAACCTTTTGATTTACTCTGTTCTTTGCATAAATATATTGTATGGCTTCAGAAGATTTGGAATGCAACACAACTTGTTTGTAATATTTTTATACTGCTTTTCAATGGTCAGTTATTGAAATAAATACCTGTGATTGTACTTTTAATTGCATGTTACATTGTTGCGAAGTGTATAGGGGTGGGCTTAGGTGCTCGAAAATGTCAATGAAAGAATACATTTATATATATATATATATGTTGGGTTTACATGTTTTATGGGGACATTCCATAGGCGTAATGGTTTTTATACTGTACAAACCGTATTTTCTATCGCCCTACACCTACCCTACACCTAAACATAGCCCTAACAGGAGATTGTGCACACTTTTACTTCCTCAAAAAACTCATTGTGCATGATTTATAAGCCTGTTTCCTCATGGGGACATAAGAAATGTCCCCACAAGGTCAAAATCTACTGGTATTCCTATCCTTGTGGGGACATTTGGTCCCCATAACGTGATGAATACCAGGTACGTACACACACACACACACACACACACACACACACACACACACGTTGGGTTTACATGTTTTATGGGGACATTCCATAGGCGTAATGGTTTTTATACTGTACAAACCGTACTTTCTATCGCCCTACACCTACCCTACACCTAAACCTAGCCCTCACAGGAGATTGTGCAAACTTTTACTTCCTCAAAAAAACTCATTGTGCATGATTTATAAGCCTGTTTCCTCAAGGGGACCTGAGAAATGTCCCCACAAGGTCAAAATTTACTGGTATTCCTATCCTTGTGGGGACATTTGGTCCCCACAACGTGATGAATACCAGGTACACACACACACACACACACACACACACACACACACACACACACACACACACATACACACACACACACATGTTGGGTTTACATGTTTTATGGGGACATTCCATAGGCGTAATGGTTTTTATACTGTACAAACCGTACTTTCTATCGCCCTACACCTACCCTACACCTAAACCTAGCCCTCACAGGAGATTGTGCATACTTTTACTTTATCAAAAAAACTCATTGTGCATGATTTATAAGCCTGTTTCCTCATGGGGACCTGAGAAATGTCCCCACAAGGTCAAAATCTACTGGTATTCCTATCCTTGTGGGGACATTTGGTCCCCACAACGTGATGAATACCAGGTACACACACACACACACACACACACACACACACACACACACACACACACACACACACACACACACACACACACACACACACACACACACACACACACACACACACACACACACACACACACACACTCACACTCACACTCACACACACATACACACATACACACATACACAAAGAAAACTCTGTGAACACAAGAAAATCAATGGGGAAAATTGACCTGTCTTGTATGTTGCAAACATCAAAGCTAATCTGGCTATAGTTGCTCAGGCTTTCCTGCTGAACCTGAAGGAAGTTGACTGGATGGTTGTTGATGAAAAGGAGACGAAGGCAGCCCTGATATCCTCTGCTGGGGTTTTCACAGTTGAAATCGCTCTGGAATAAAGGGCAGCCTAAAATAATAGAAAATCCCAACTTACTGTCTTTTAAATCAAAAACAACATCCACAACTAATGCAAAGTCGCACAAAGAAAAATCTCTGTTCTGAGAAATTCATGCAAAGCAGCTTATAAAATATCAGCAGGACTCCATTGTCCCTGAAGTAAGCAAAATGAGAGATTTAGAAGTATTAGTTAAGACATTGGAAGTCTGAGTCAAAGATTTCAATAACAGCTTTAAAGAAAATGCATTTATCCTCTACAGTAATTGAATGTGGTTAGAGCTGCCTCAATGAACTAAACAGAACAAAAAAAATCCTTCAAGAAAAAGCAGGAGATTTGGGAATAACAGCTATGTGTGAAATGAATAGAAGAATGCGCTCAGCTTGCCAAGCCTGTATTTTATTCAGCAATATGAGGAACGTTCAGTTGATGGAGGTTAGAGTTAATAAGGTAGAAGAAAAAAATGTCCCTTGCATTCAGGAAAATGTTTTGGGTAATAATCACTTTTGCCTGCAGCTATCAGGCTAGTTTAGAACGGAGCTTTGGAGATGACAGATCAAAATAAGTTTCTATTCCTTCATTTGAATATAGCCAGAAACTCCTTCCAAGAATCAGGATAAACTAGCTATTTCAATTTCTAATGCCATACCTCCAATGAAAATGGTTGCTCTTTGCATGCTCTGAATAAGTCCACTGATTTCCATAGTGACGGACTTCTGGTTGTTGACTGATAAAGACACCTTCTGACCCTTGACCTCGACAGCTATGGAGTGCCACTGTCCATCACTCAAATTCTGACCTGAAACACAAACAGTAGAAGCATAACAAGACTAGACAAGTCCTTAGAAATGAAAGCTGGGGCGAATGAATCACCTAATCATGTGCATCTACTATCATTCAGTATTTAATATCAAAAAATGTATTCACAAGTGAACTATTACTTCTATACATAGGGCCCTATGAAATTCTGATTTTTTTTTCTTTCAAATTCCACTTTTCTGTAATTTTTCTGGACTTGTCACAATTTCTTTAAGTTAAACCAAACTTTGATTTTGGCAAGTTGCCATGAAAACCTTTAAGTTTTAACCTTCTGTGTATATCTGACAACTGTTTTCTCAAATTAAATGGTCAAATGCTGCTGAAGTGAGTTTCAGAGCAGCTCTGGGGACACAATTTGCGCGTTCATGTCCTCATAGTGAAACGGCAGATGCTGAAAGCATCACGAGAGACGTGTTTGAGTTTGTGTAGTGGATTCCACAATTCCGTCCATGTTTTCTACATTATTGAAAATCATAGGGACCTATATTCATCTTACCGCTGAACACTTGAGCAGAGTTTTGTGGCCCTCCAGAGAGCAAGAGGAGTACCCTAGCCTGGCTGAGCTGCAGAAGCAGGTTAATGGGGTCCGGATCACGAGAGAGTGGGACTGAGAACAGCAGCCCTTCCTGATTCCATGTGCGGAACTGCAGGCGTACTGAGAGACTCTCCATACTGTAATCTGCGGGGAGCATCAGGAAGCTGCCCGTGGAACTGAGGAATGTCACAGCGACTGAAGAAGACTCAGAGCATGAGAATGTCACATTGCCCTTAGTAGAGAAGAAAGAGGAAAAAGATGAAGGAAAGGATGAATATACAGTATGAAGAGGAGAATTAAACCTAAGGATAATCAAAAACTAGCTGTAGAGTAAGAATGGAAGAAGGAGGATTAAATAATATTGATGTTGAGCATGGGCACATGGTGCACAGTAGCTGAATTATTGAAGCAATAAATGTGTACTGGTAGATGGGTTTAAATCACAAAAAAGTAATTTTTCTTTTAGCTTAGCAAATAGTTTAACACTCTTTAGATCTGTGGACCCTAGGGGGTCTGTTTCAGATCAAGTCTGCGGTTTTGCTGAAAAACTAGTGAACAAAAATCTCATTGCAAACCAATGGCAAACAATATGACAGCTCTTCTTCCAGAGCCTCTGTAAACATATTTACCATTGGCTTGGCAAAAAAATCTTCAATAAAGAGTTTAAAGCCTTGGACAAAAAACTAATTGGCTTCTAAAAATCAAATTTAAGTTTTTTTAAATCAAATTTTAGACTTTAAAATTGAGACTATACAATACTGAATGTCCTTACAGAACAAACCCAAATGATCTCAAAATATAATAACAGATTCAATCTGAGATTCTCTTATTTAATTAAACAGGCTTGCATTTAACTGCAAATCAGGGTAACTGCAAAATTAAAATACTCAAGACATGTTTCATTCAATATATACATATGTATTAAAGTTTGTTTATATAGTAATATATCAATATATGTGACTTAAAGGTCAATCAATATTGTATTGAGCTCATATAACGATAATGTGTTTAAAATAGGCAATAAACAGATTATTGTGCCAATACTATCTACATATTGAATGTGATAAATAATGGTGTTAGTCTTTTCTTCCAGCCTAGAGAGAAGCCCCATTAGCTTACACTGAAAAAAAAGGTAGATACACTTAAAATTATAGCTGCAAGCAGCAATTACAGGGGTTGAAGTGCTTTAAGGCATTAAAGCACATATAAAAAATATTACATATTATTTAGCAAGCCTGTAACCACCTAAATCAATGATTTTAAAGGTTTTTTGGCAAATACAGGTAATTTGCCATAAATATACTTTTTTAATAATTATGACTGTTATAGCGCCGGCTGTGGTCGGATTTTCCTATAACTTAGAATCACCTGTCGCATGCGCTCACCAGGTTTTGTGAGTTTTCATTTAGGCTTTATGGGCTTTTGGCCATTTTTGGACCAGTCCCTTTTTTAAACGGCCCCGTTATAACTTCCAAAATAGTAAATTTCAACATTTTTTGATATTTATTGACCGAGAGAGTACAGAAAATTGCACTACAGTGGTTTTTCCCAGATTGAGCGAAAACCCTATAGGACTAGTTTGCTAAAGTAGATTTTCTCAATCATTTAACAAATGGTTTGATTGATAGCAGTGGTTCTAGAGGCAAAGTTGTTTGGAATGAGGAAGTCCATTATATGATACGAATATTGTGCATATGTGTAAAAAAAAATACGCAAAAGACAATTGTTTAAGCCAGTAATAGGCGGTTCTGGAGTGCCGCGGTCCTACAGAATTTAGCTCCAACCCTAATGAAACACACCTGAAAAGGCTAATCAAGTCTTCCAAATTACTAGAGCTACAGGCAGGTGAGTTTTTTTGCAGGGTTATAGCTAAACTCTGCAGGACATCGTCACTCCAGGACTGACATTGGCTATCCCTGGTTTATACCTTTAAATAAAGCGATATCACCAAACTAGTGGCTGATTTCTTTCAAATTTCTCAGACCGTGAGTTAAAGAAGCCCACCAAGTTTCGTTCCAATCTGCCTTCGTTAAGCTTGTCTAATAGCCATGTTTTTTTGAGATACGCCGAATTTCATGTCGATGGGACACGCGGGTGCATAGTTATGGCCATTTTTTGTTTTTTTCCTCTTATAGCGCCACCAAGTGGCCAAGCTCTGTGACTTTTTTCACATGATCTCAGATTCAGTTCTGATGCGTTGTGAGTTTGGCGAAGATATCTCATTCCGTTTAAACATTATAGCCATTTTCGTAAAAGCGGCCCTGCCACTTTTGAACGTTTTACCATCTTTTTGATAATCATTGATATTCACTCTTCAGAGAATCTTCCTGCACTGGTTTGGCTTTAGTTGGGTGAAAAACCTAGGACTAGTTTGCAAAAGAAGGTTCAAAAATGTTCATGTTAGCCTGGTGTAAGCAAAGAATTCCAACAACACAAGACCCTTGAGCCTACGACTATACGCTATAGCACCCCTGTCAAACCGATTATGGCAAGCCTTGGTGATGTTGTAAATGGGTTTGAGTACTACCATCCCTCCAAGTTTCAAGTCTCTACGACTTACGGTTTGGTCTGCCCGATCATTTTTACATGGAGATTGCTGATCCTTGGCCATTCTAACAATTACAATATGGTTTCAGCGCTACATGGTTAAACCCCTAAAGATTCATGCATAATGCAGCATAAAATATCGCCTTTTGAAGTTTAATAATCACACTAGGCTCCTAATTTAATACCATTTCAAAGGATAATTAAGACTTTTGTTCTACCATTTAAGATATTTAATACTTTTTATGCCCTTAAATTTGATCAAACTGACTTTAAGAGTTTCAGGACCCAATGGAACCTTGATTTTATAAAATCATAAAGCTTGATAAACCTATAGATCAATATCTCTTAATGGTAAAACATTTGGGTTACCTATTTACAGCATTAACATTAAAACCAATTATGTGTTATGTGTTTATAAATGCAGTGGTTTACCATTGTTTTGAGGATCTCTGTAAAGATGAAGTTGTCAGATCGCTTTGAAAAGTGTAAAAGAACATGGCATACAGTTGCTACAATTCTACAGCCTTCTAATCACAATTAATAAGCATAATTATAATATCTTGCAGCCTTAAATTATATGGTACCATGACAGTTTGTTGTATAAATAATAAATAGCTATAGCATGAACATTTAGTTAGTGACGTGTGGAGCATCTCAATCTATGCATGCACTTCAGCATGTACTGTAGTACAAAAAGCCAGTAAAATCTTTGTCTTAAAATGCCTCTGACAAGAGGGAGGGGAAGACAAAATGAAGATCACTATGTGACATTGCTCTTCTTTTCCTTTCTGTGATAAGTGTATTAGACCACCCGGAGAGAGCAAGAGCGAAATGGACAAGAGGAGAGCCTTCACAGCCTGTTAATTAGGGAAAGAGAGAGCTCTTTTATGGTGTGATGCACACAACTTCACACAACTGCAGAAACACATTTTAGTCACACACACAGAGCTACTGTAATTTGCCAAGTGACACTGCTTTAGATATAAAGGCCTGTTGTGTGAATAAAGTTACTAAAATGACACAATATAAAAATATCAATAAAGCTACGCTTTTGTGGTCTCACATTACTTTGTGAATAGCAAGATTGCAACTCACAACCTTGACAGAGAGTGAGATTTGATGGCCTTCACACTCACTAGGTGCCATTTGATTCTCACAATTGATAGGCATGATGAAAAGCGATACAAAAGCACTTGTAAAAGTTCATGCTTACCACTGTATAGATCTGTGGCTTTCGTCTTTTTGCCATGTCTATAACGTTGACGCCATTGTAGTTGAGGTTTTCTATGCAGCCGTGGAAATTTTCGTGGAGAAACGTCCCAGGCTTACCAGGCAAAGGGATTCCTCCGAAACTGAGCTTGAATAAGGACACACAAACACAGAAACACACACGCACACAAACACACAAAACAACCACATATCCCAGAGATCAGTAACAATACTGTTTTGATGCCAAAAAATAGTTTTGAGGGCTCTTTTTTGGGCCAGCTTTTAATAAAATCGATAAGTTGATTGCTGTGTTTTCAGAGCATATATCTAGTTGGGCTTTGATGGTGGTGTAGTAGGTGCACTTTTGCTTGTTATTTTGAGTGTTGCACCTTGATAGTAATGGTGCACAGTATCAAATAGGCACTCACAATCTCCAAATTATATACCCTGCTGCCCTTGTCAAGATTGGAAGCTCTTTTAAAAATCAAGAAAAATAAAGAAAAGAGAGAGAGGGAAGTGGTAAATATTTTAGCTGTTTGTAACGAGGTTAATCTATAATAAATGGTATCAATTTTCATTCAGTATTGAACCCATTAATCATTTAAGCGTGAATGAGTAAAAAAATACAAAAACAGGGGATGTGTGCTCTCATGTTTGAAATAATCACTTATACACACAAAAAGAATAAATGGAGGGATGGAAGATAGGGAGGAGGTTGAAGAAATGAAGAACTGAAGGTGAAAAGGACATGAAAATGGAAGAAAATGAGACTGATAGCGATACAAGTATCTACACTATCCAAAATAGTTTTTTAAAGAAATAATACTGCTTTAAATATCATGTGACACTAAATACTCAAATAACATCACAGGAAAAATTGCTTTTTAATATATTAAAACTGAAATAGTAATTTTAAATTGTAATATTTCACCATATTACTGTATTTTTGAATGTCAGTGACTTTCTAAAGTATTAAAAAGAAATCTCAACGATCCCAAACTTTTAAATGGTATTGTATTTCAAAGGATCTGTTTGGTTGTGCTGAAATTCCTGAAATCACCGACTCTGTTCTCTATGGTCTCTTTGTTTCAGGCTTTCATAAGCTTGCAGTGACAGTGATTGAATAAAATGTTTTGAAACATGGTTTCAGATAACAAGGGAGCGGGATATCTTTATGCATGTCACAGTAATAGATCTTATTCTTTTCTTCTTATTGTTTTTTCTGCTATGACAAAAAGTTATTTTAAAGTATTTTGTTGTGTCAGCATGTGTTAGGAAAAGCCTGTCATCATATTTTCAGTGTTGTATAAACAAATACCATGTATTATTTTCAGGTTTACACTAATTTACACTCAGATCTCACCTCATAGTCTATCTCCAGTGTGTCCTCTTGTCCCAGACTGCGGAAATGCTGCGTGTGTCCGTCCACGGTGAAGTTGACGTGTTTGTTAAAGCGTTCAATTTGAACAGAGTGCCAGTGGTGATCATCCAGCAGACTTCCTAGCATGACAGAAGATGAACGACCAGTAGACTGAGGCTTGGCATCATCTATACAGGGACAGCAAAAGAGAGAATAGGAACCTAGACTTGGGAACTTAAAAGCAAAGAATTCAGCCAGGCGTCTAAACTCGCTCAGGTACTTTTCTTTAATCTCTAAATTCACTCTTTGATCCATCAAGACACTTGCACACACTCACCCAAATTGAGATGCAAAATGAGTCTTCCTCGCTGAAGCTCCAGAGTGAGGAAATCTCCTCTCTGTCCCTCTCCGTGAACCAAAACCCCTTCTGCCTGATGGCTCCGGAACCTCAGGGAAATCACGTCCTTCACTGTGCTGGTGGACTTTTGGTTGAACCGGTAGAGTAAGGCACTGCGACCGTCGAAGTCAGCCACGTCGGACTCTGAGGAGGACAGCAAAAGGAGATCAAAGAGAATGTGAGAAGACCCTCTGCTCTCTGCACTTTCTCTGACCTTCCAGGATCTGTGTGCGCTGATACTTCCTGTTGATTTGAAAATGAAGCTGTGCTGACTTCTTCAGATCTTGAAATATGGTATAAAATATGCTAATAGAAAGACTATTTTTAATATGCTTCTTGACAGTGTATGCAAGTATCAATATGAAACCCATAAAAGAAAATTCTGTCATTAATTACTCACCCTCATGTCGTTCCAAATCTGTGAGACCTTCGCTCATTTTTGGAACGCAAATTAAGATATTTTCGATGAAATCTGAGAGCTTTCTGACACTGCATAGACAGCAACACAACTACCAGATTCAAGGCCTAGAAAGGTACTTAGGACATAGTTAAAATAGTCCATGTGACTATCAGTGGATCGACTGTAATTTTATGAAGCTACGAGAACACTTTCTTGCTCAAAGAAAACTAAAATAATGTTTTTATTTAATGACAACTTCTCTTCTGTGTCAGTTTTCGACACCTAAGTACCACGTTGCATGAGTAGCAGGAGCCGGCCTTCTGAAGTAGAATGTCTAATTCTCTTGGTTCATCATCTGTAAATTGTGGTTCAAATAAGTAAGGCTGAGCAAAGTCATTCTTGAATGAGCAGCCCAGACTGACTATTTTTTCAATGTCCTTACTACCTTTCTAGCCATAAAATGTTTTAGTTGTCTTGCTGTCTATGCAGGGTCTGAAAGCTCTCGGATTTCATCAAAAATATCTGAATTTGTGTTCCGAAGATGAACAAAGGTCTTAAGGTTGGGATCGACATGAGAGTAAGTTATTAATAAGAGTATTGTCAGTTTGGGTGAACTATACCTTTAAGGGGAGACACTGCAGGCAAAAACATTGTTTTTTCATACACCTATCAAGTTTAAGATTTTGGGCTTTTTGGTGTTTCATAAAGTGTTTTTTCATACTAATGGAAAGAAAACATTTGACTCTAATATGTCAAAAAAATAAAATAAAATAAACAAGAATTCCCTTGTCATCCAAGATGTCCGAGTTTGAACTTCCAAAATGCAGCTTCAAAGAAGTGTCTTATCTAGCAAAACGATTGGTTATATTCCAAAAAAAAAAAAAAAAAAGACAGTTTATATACTTTTTCACCTCAAATGCTTGTCTTGTCTAGCTCTGTGTGTACTCTGTTTAGAGATTAAAAAGAATATAAATTGTAAATGTTTTTAGAAAATAACCAATCGTTTCGCTAGATAAGACCCTTCTTCCTCGGCTGGGATCATTTCGACTTTGAAGCTGCATTTAAACTGCATTTTGGAAGTTCAAACTCAGGGGCACCATAGACGTCCATTATATGGAGAGAAATCCTGAAATGTATTCCTCAAAAAACATAATTTCTTTATGGCTGAAGAAAGAAAGAAATGAACATCTTGGCAAGGGGGTGAGTACATTATCTGTACATTTTTGTTCTGAAAGTGAACTAATCCTTTAAGTAAAAAACTCAAAATTAATGAAAATATAAACAAGCTGAAAGTTTTGTGTGATGGTGAGGTTTAGGAGTATGGGATAGAAAATACAATTAGTTCAGTAAAAAAAAAAGTAATAATATCTAATGGAGAATCAATAAAGATTAGTTCATAAAGGATATTACTTACTGTATGTGCAGCCATAGACCTCTAGCCGTAGACCCATTCCTCCTTTGGGGCTTCCCTCAAGGGGCAGAAGACGCATATATCGAGTTCTGATTGAGTGAGGGAGCTTGTGTTGGACTACTGTGTCTGTGTCACTGTTTCCTGTAAATGTCTGTAAATACGGGCACACAAAAACACACATTTACATCCACTTCTAAAATAAACCTTTCCTGATAAATTACTCACCCCAGTATCATCAAAGATGTCCATGTCTTTCTTTCTTCAGTCGCAAAGAAAGTTTTTTGAAGAAAACATTCTATATAGTGGACTTCAATGCTGCTCAACTGAATGAAGGTTAAAAATGCAATTTCAGTACAGCTTCAAAGGGCTCTACACAATCCCAGACAAGGAATAACGGTCTTATCCAACGAAACGATTGGTTATTTTGGAAAAAAGGCACAATTTATATACAGTAATTTTTAACCTCAAATGCTCGTACTGTCTATCTCTGGGATACGCTTGCAATATTCAGTGCACTCCAGTTCAATACAGTTAGGGTATGTCGAAAAATTCCTAATTTTCTCCTCCAATTTTAAAATTGTCCTACATTGTTGCGGAAGTACCGACCTGGTGTTTACAAAGTGAACGTGCAAAGACCCTTTACAAAAAAAAAAAAAAGGTAAAACAGCAATGTAGGACAATTTTGAAGAGAAAATAAGATAAGAGTTTTTCGACAAACTTAAACCAGAGTGCACAGAGCTAGACAAGATGAGCATTTGTGATCAAAAGTATAGAAATATTCACTTTTTTAAGAAAATGACCGTTAGTTTTGCTAGATAAGACTGTTATTTCTCGGCTGGGATCGTTTAGAGTCCTTTGAGGCTCCATTGAAACTGCATTTTTAACCTCTAATTCGTTGAACACCATTAAAGTCCACAAAATGGAGAAAAATCCTGGAATGTTTTCCTCAAAACACTTAATTTTTTTTTCTGAATTAAGAAAGTAAGCAGGAATATCTTGGATGACATGGGAGTGAGTAAATTATAAGGATTTTTCAATTTATTTTGGAAGTGGAGAATTACTATAATAGATACTACGTTAATATTGAAATCAAAGGTTTTACGTAAAATACTGTTGAAAAGTTTGGTTTTTGAAAGCTTTCATTAAAGCTGCTTAAGAAATGTGTTATCAATGTTGAAAACAGTTGCACTGCTTTATATTTTAGTGGAAGCAGTGATACATTTCTTTTCAGGATTCTTTGATGAATAGAAAATTGAACATTTATTTGAAGTAGAAATCCTAAATGTTTTAACTGTCATTTTTGATCAACTGAATGCCTTCTTGATGAATAAAAGTATTAATTATTTGACTCCAAATTAACCCTAAACCAGCAAAGCTGTTCCTTAAAATGCTGGTCAAACAGTACGGTGAAACAAATGTTTGTTTTCAACATTGTTCAGTGACAGTTTATTAAAGGCTCTTCAAGAAAACAGCTGCCATGCTAACCAGGCCCTGCAGACACCATTTAGCATACAGTGCTTTGTAAGACGCAAACATTATATTAGCACAAATTATCCACTCTGAGTTTGGTTCTTTGCTCCCCAGTGATGATGAAATGAGACTAAATGATTTTCTGATGAGTTCTGACCTTCTCAGTCTTTCATCTGTGTGCTGATTCATCTCTGCTGGGCTGTTTTGTTTTGTCATTTTTATTAAAGGATCCTTGAAAAATAAATCACTCTCCGAGCTTGTAGGGGGGAAGTTGCCAAATGATTTTTGGAAGACGGCGGCCAGTCTGTTTGTCTTTCATTGAGCTAACGCACGCCGACAGCATACAAACCAGAATAAACTCATTTCCTTCATCTTGTCTGCATCATTAAAGTTAATGAAAGATCAAGGGTGTGATGAAACAATGAGAAAGTATGAGAAAACTTACAGAGGGAGAAAGATCTCCCTCTTTTTTCTGAGCGAGAGAGTGACTGGAATGTTTGCTCGCTGCCAAGTGAATTTTAAGCCCTTGCTCACAGACTGTGAGCATGAATAAACCTCTGACTAACAGTTAACAAGCTTCCAGCATGACTGAGGTATGGTGTAAATGAGTGGAATATCATTAAAAATCATGTGAACTGGCTTATTCAATGATTTACTTTTAATTATTAAAATACAGAAATAAAAATCATGCCGTAATTTTCCTAGAAAGGTGAAAGGAGTCAGCGTAGCTGACTATAAATATATATTTCTTTTGCATTTCTTTTTAATACCTAATTAGAAGCTAGTACAATGTGACTGATGTTGATCTTTGTGGACTGTTGTCTTTAAGGCTGTTGAACTTGATATTAATAATTCATTCAGTGAGAACACAACTGTGTAAAAACAAAAATCACACTCGCAAAGAAAATGGAAAGGAAATGGAAAATAAGCTAGGATGATCAAATGATTTATATAATGTTCCCGGGCAACCATTCTCAGAATTATTACAGCCAGCAACCAGAATAAAATGTGTTCTCCTAGAGGTCATCAAATGAGAGAATTATTAGAATTCTGGCTAGTTTCTTTACACCTAACTGTGAGTTCCCGGCTTGTTTTTTTTCATCAAAGGATGAAAAAAATATCTTAGCAATCTCGGGAAAAAACAGTCTTATACTTCCTTACTTACTTACTAATATAGTTTTGGATGCTCTAAAATTGTGTCTGAATGAATGACCCTGGACAACAAAAACAGTTTTAAGTATCACAGGTATTTGTTGTAATAATCAAAAAGTAAGGGTCAAAATTATCGATTTTAATTTTATGCCAAAAATCATTAGGATATTAAGTAAAGATCATGCTCCATGAAGATATTGTGTACATTTTCTACTGTAAATATATCAAAACTTATTTTTTGATTAGTAATATGCATTGCTAAGAACTTAATTTGGACAACATTAAAGGCAATTTTCTCAATATTTAGATTTTCTTGAACCCTCCGGTTCATCTCGGCCAAATCCTAACAAACCATACATCAACGGAAAACGTATTTATCTCAATTAAAAAAATAAAATAAAAATAATATTAATAATTAATTCAGTAAGAACACAACTGTGTAAAAACAAAAAGCACACTCGCAAAGAAAATGGAAAATAGGCTAGGAAGATAAATTGATTTATATAATGTTCCCGCACAACCATTCTAAGAATTATTAAAGGCAGCAATCAGAATAAAATGTGTTTTCCTAGAGGTCATCAAATGAGGGAATTATTAGAATTCTGGTAAGTTTCTAACAGTGAATTCCTGAAAAAAATATCTTAGCAATCTCTGGAAAAGCCAGTTTTATACTTCCTTACTCACTTACTAATACAATTTTTGATGCTTGAAAATTGTGTCTGAATGAATGACCCTGGACCACAAAACAAATCTTATGTTTCACAGGTATTTGTAGAAATAGCCAAAAAGTATGTCAAAGTCATTAGAATATTAAGTAAAGATCATGTTCCATGAAGATATTTTGTAAATTTCCTACCGTGAATATATCAAAACTTATTTTTTGATTAGGAATATGCATTGCTAAGAACTTCATTCACTGCAAAAAAAAACTTTTCTTACTTAGATTATGTTTCCAGCCAAAATATCTAAAAAATCTTAAATCAAGAAGGATTTTCTAGACAAGTAAAAATTATTTTCTTGTTTTCAGAAAAAAAAGTCAAAATTTGAGTTTTTGCTTAGAACAAGCAAAATAATTTGCCAATGGGGTAAGCTTTAAAGGGGTTATTTTAAACTGAAAACAAAATTATTTTTCTTACCCCATTGGCAGATTATTTTGCTTGTTTCAAGCACAAATGCACTTAATTTGGACTTTTTTCCAGTTTTTTTCTCATCTAGAAAATCCTCCCTGATTTAAGAAATTGTAGATATTTTGGCTGGAAACAAGACAAAAAAAATCTAAGAAAAGCATTTTTGCAGTGTTTGGACAACTTTAAAGGCAATTTTCCTCAATATTTAGATTTTTTTTGCACCCTCAGATTCCTGATTGCCAAATACATCAATAGAAAGCTTATTTATTCAGCTATCAGATGATGTATAAATCTTAACTTAAAACAAATTGTCCCTTATGACTGGTTTTGTGGTCCCAGGTGGATGGCCAATTTTGATATACCCTCAGATATTTCTGCCACAACATCCATAATATCATCTCCTTTGCACTTAAAAAATTACACAGGAGACTAAGGATGAAAAATAGTGCGACATTCTATCTAATTCAACAATGCTCTATGTATGTTTTATTTAGAGAAGAAGGGAATAATACAATGCTTTTTGAACTCTCCTCCAACATCCCAGTGCACGACGACAGGAAAACTTAATTTACAAGTGATTCACCTTCTCAACTCAAGGATGAAGGGCCAGGTGTTTAATCCGTGTACCGAACAATAGGCTTAGCTTTTATGTGTTCATTTAGCGTAGGTAGAGATAGGGTGAAAGAGAGAGACGGAGAAAGGTACAATAGCTTCTCATTAGTGAGATACACAAAGCGGAGAGAACTGTAAATATCACTTATTGAAACTTAAATTAAATCCTTAAGCCTTGAATTAAGCTATATTAAAAAAAGGAGATGGTACTTTGTTTGACATGCAAACAAAGTTGGTGAACTGTAAAGTGCCTTTATATAAAAACTGCTTTAACATTTAACTTTAAATTAATCAGACCTTGTGTGTTATACGAAGTCATACAAAACTAAACTCAAATAAACCCTTTAAATTGTGTGTTACATAAGCTGTTCCACAAATTGTTCTCAATCTATCATAAAACGTGAAATCTGCAAAATATAGGCCAACTACAGTACACATCCCAGATCTTACGGATATCAGCATCCCCCAAAGTGGTTCATATTCACCTGAAAATGCAAGGTATGCAAAGAATCTATGAGCCTAACAATCTCCATTTAGTATGAAGTTAAACTTAGAAATTGCAAACTGTTGTCTAGCAGCTTCCTTGTTTTTTATTTGCCAATCCCTTACCAAATAGAAGTATACTTCAAGTATATTTCATTAACTATACTTAAGTAAAGTTCAAGTATATTCTTAAGTATACTTTATATAGTAAGTATACAAATGGCAGTGTACTAGTAGGACTATTTCAATACTCCTTGGGACTAAATTGGCCCACTTTCTAGTATATAAATGTATACTTCAAGTGTAACAGTAGTAAACTTTAAGTACACAACTAGTTTATATAGGTTTTAGTTTGTACTGCAACTATACTAAAACTTATAGGTACACTGATAGTTTACTAATTGTAATTAAATTGTACACTTTGATGTATAGTCTCATATAGGTATTAATTTGTATATATTTTCAGAAGAAAGAACAGGGTATCTGCTTCTATTCTAGCTCATTTTATTCTAGCTTCATGCATTTGTTTTATAAACTCATGTGAGTAAGTTTCATAAATAATAATAATAATAATAAAACAACATTTTGAACAAAAAGCTGAAAAAAAGACTTTGAATTGGATTCAAAGTGATAATCAAAACGTAGATGGAGTCAATCAACACCCCAAAGCTTAACAGTCATTATTACCTCTTCACGGGTTACAATTTATTTCATAACATTACAGTTTTGATGCTGTTTCATGACTAATTATCTTATTAAAAACTTGTGGAAGCATCTGTTGTTTCGGTTTCTTCTTCACTTGTGTTTTGGAAACTCTGTGCAGTAGATATGTGACAGCGCCCCTTACCATATAACAATGAAAACATGGATTCTCACAGAACAAAATGGCTCAACATTTAGACTCGTTCTAAGTATAAGTCAAGTATATGACTATATGTCATTTTAAGTATATTTCTGAGAAGTACATAAAGCACATTTCTGAGAAGTGCATAAAAAGTAGACTGAAAGTATACTTTCCTTTTTTAGGTTTAAAAGATGTATACTAATAGCACACTTGAATAAACTTTTTTTTTTTTTTGTAAGGGATGTGATGGTATTTGAATGCCCTGAGCTAAAGTGAGGGAAGCTAATCAATATGGTACAACACTGCAACGCTCTTTCATCCCGATACAGAGTCAATACACAGACGGCAGGTATTGATTTTTAAATTATAATCATTATTATTCTGCATTTTAAAGGTACAGCTGACATTTTGTGTCGTTTCTGAAGTTCAAGAGGGAGGTCAATTAACTTTGAGCTATCGACCCTTTGAAAGTGGAGGTATGAAAGTTAGGAAGACGATGCATTTGGCTTATGGGTTTACGCTGTTATAGTCATACTTCTTCATCTAGCATTTGAAAAAATCTAGCCCTCGTAATATAAAAAGAGAAGAATATATAAAAGAAACAAGCCCTTCTCAACAGTATGATCTGATTAAGCCTTTAGCGGCTTTAGCCCAACATAATCAATACGTTCCATGGTCACCTCCAGCTCTGTGGAAATACAAAGACATGTTGGACCACACCTAAAGAGTAGCCAAACAACTTTAGAGCCTGACAGAGACAGATCAGCATACGAGAATGGCCGGGAGAAAATATCTATAAACACGTTTCTGAACTGATTGACCTTTTTAGAGTGGTTTAATAGAATCTGTCACAACATGATGAATCCTCCTTGCCACATTAGCTGCTGTTAGCGGCTTACGCTAAAGCTCCTCCCAGTCATTGCCATTGATTTTAAATGGACACCAAAATCTTATTATGTGGGATAAAAAGTGGGCGGTTTGCAGAGCAAAGGCATCAAAGCTCTTAATGAAAAAAGGAACATTATGAAAAGCCTTGGAGATCAGTGTTAAAGCACAAAATACAACACAGCGGCTCTGACCTTTTCATGTTGCTAAAGATTAAATTCGCAATCAAACCTCGAAATGCTGGCTTTAATTCTGAGAGAGAGAAAAATCAGTTCACAACAGGAAAATATCAATAATTACATGAATATTTTAATATCACAACCACCATGGATTCTACTTACATTATGGATTTGGAAAACACAGACCAAACCATATTTATTCAAGTAAATGTTATCTCACCCTGGATGTCAAGTATTGCTTTTACAGGAAGCTGACAGCCGGTCTTTATGGTATGAGATAAGAGACTTTCATATTTTGGAACAGTATTATTTTAGTGAAAAAGTATAGGTTAATCTGCTTTACCAATCCAAGCACAGAGGAACAGATAAGAGAGAGTTCTGAAATGAAATATATTGATTTTGTGTGAATGCGTACACATGTGTGGGTTTGTGCAAGTCTGCGGCTTTACACCTGGTGGACCACGTGAAGACAAACCAGAGGTGACGCAGAGGAAATCGATTTCAGAGATGTCGCAATAAGCCCAAACTAAAGAAAAGACAACTAGAGTCAATGGGGAGGCACTACAGTAATCCAAACAATAAGATTCTGTCCATCTCGAGAACTGGATTTGCCACCATTAGGTCTTTGGGATCTGAAAACACCAATTTCAAAACCTGACATTAAAAGAATTCAAGAGTGTTAAATTATAAAGATCTTTGGAGTTTGAGCAATTCTCAGTTGTAATTTTCTACTCGTTTGATATTTTCAAAATTACTGGTTTTGCATTTTATACAAAACGACAACAAGGTGACCTCTGTATTCCTCTTGGGGGGAAAATCAGTTTTGCATAGAGCATTTCTTCTAATAATGAACTAGCAAATCTTTTTCATTTGATGTATTTCTAAATAATGCACAACCCCAAGGAGTAGGAGCCACATCAACTGGTCATAAATCAACACGCAATCATTCAGCAGGAAATAAATAGCTTCTTTTATGCCTCCCTGCTTTAACTTTCTCCAGTATGCTTTATGATTAGCCTGCAATTTAGTCTAAATAACTCTAATATAAACCATTAAGACTACAGTTAAAATCCTTTCTGGTGGAACCATTTTCTGGTATAATGAAATCATTTAAAAATAAGGTCTGAGGAGAAGGACGTAATAAGAACTGTATAAAGTAGTACGTGTGAGATCCTGGTTAGTTTGTCTGAGAATGTTTGTAAACTAAAACTTGTGAGTATATGACCTTTAATATAAAGTATTTTTCTAAAGACATCATGAATATTGGTATCAGTGATACATTCAGTCTTAAAATGATATAGCATTGGCATTTGCAAATGGCATTTAACAAATATTAAAATATACTGTCTTTATGCAGTTTCTACATTAATTTGAAGCATGTATGTGAAATTATTGCATATATTTTAAAGTATATTTAAAAGATTTAATTTTAACTTTTAATTTAAATAACTGTCTGAACACTGTTTTTTTCTGGTTCAAGACAGTTTTGGTATGTTCTATTCAACTTCAAAATTGTCCTACATCGCTGTTTTACCTTTTTTATTAAAGGAGTAATTCACTTCCAGAACAAAAATTCATGTCTTTCTTTCTTCAGTCGTAAAGCAATTCTGTTTTTTGAGGAAAACATTTCAGGACTTCTCTCTATTATGGACTTTTATGATGCCCCTGAGTTTGAACTTCCAGAATGCAGTTTAAATGCAGCTTCAAAGGGCTGTAAACGATTGGTTATTTTATATGAAAAATTACAATCTATATACTTTTTAACCTCAAACACTCATCTTGTCCAGCTCTGCGTGAACTCTGTGTATTCCGATTCATGACAGTTAGGGAACGTTGAAAAATTCCCATCTCATTTTCTCCTCCAACTTTAAAATCATCCTATACTGTTTTACCTTTTTTTGTAAAGGGCGTTTGACCTTCTTTGAATGTTTACTTCGTAAACACTGGGTCGGTATTTTTGCTGCAATGTAATACAATTTTGAAGTTGGAGGTGAAAATGAGAGTTTTTCAACTGCCTTGAACCGGAATACACAGAGTTTAGCAGAGCTAGACAAGTGTTTGTGGTTAAAAAGTATATAAATTATACATTTTTTAGAGAATAACCAATCGTTTCACTAGATAAGACCCTTCTACCTCGGCTGGGATTGTTTAGAGGCCCGTGAAGCTGCATTTAAACTTCATTTTGAAAGTTCAAATTTTGGGGCACCATAGAAGTCCATTGTATGGAAGGAAATCCAGAAATGTTTTCCTCAAAAAACATAATTTCTTTATGACTGAAGAAAGAAAGACATGAACATCTTGGATGAAAGGGGTGAGTACAGTATCTGTCATTTTTTTCTCTAGAAGTGAACTACTCTATTAAGGGTGTTTGATCTTCTTTGCATGTTCACTTTGCAAACACTGGGTCGATACTTTTGCAGCGATGTAGGATGAGCGTTTAAGGTTAAAAAGTACATAAAAAGTAATTGTAATAATAATAATAATAAGATCATTTCGCTAGATAAGACCCTACATCCTCGGCTGGGATCACATTTGTGATTGTTTGAAGCTGCAATTTAACTGCATTATGGAAGTTCAATCTCAGGGCACCATAGAAGTCCACTATGGAGAAAATTCCTGAAATGTTTTCCTCAAAAAACAATTTCTTTACGACTGAAAAAAGAAAGAAATCTTGGATGACAAGGAGGTTTATCACTACCTGCTTTAAAAAAAAAATGTATCTGAGCGAATGTGAGTTTGAGCTTGTAGCTTCAAGGTAATTTTAAAGAAACTGGACCCTTCACTGCTGCTTTGTTCTTTCACATTTGGTTTGTTTTCTAGAGAGTCTGCTTAAATAAAACATCTACCTGTATATCTCCGTCAGTGGGTAATCCAATGCAAACATTTTACTGCTATTCCTTATTGAGCAGCCAATCCATTACAAGCATTTCATCCCTGTACCTCACAGAGAAGCTGATTCAAACTAAACATTTTCCATTTAGACTAGTGAAAATACTGCCAGCAGTAATATTTATCACAGTCGCACTGTTTAAAGGAACATTGATGGAAAATACAAAGCAATATGCCAAAAATCAAATATTTTTCTTGTTTTCATACAGAAAGACACAACTGCATGTTCTTGAGATGTACCTACATTTTTAGTGACTATCCATTAGAACTATCGTATCATCATTCATTGCATTGCCTGTGATTAAAGTTGCTGTCTGCTGACATGAATCTTAATTTGTCTTGCTGCTTTTCTCTTGTTGCTCCTCTGTAGCTAACAATCAGATAGTGGTTAATTTGTCCTAGATTAATAGCATATGCTTGTATTATTCTCATTTGCAAGTCACTTTGAATAAATGTCTGCTGTTAACAGGCTAAAAAAGAAAATCACATAAAATATCCACCTTTTTCTTCAATGCAGAAGTAGAGCAGTAAATGGTAAAACTGTTTGCACTACAAACTAGTTTTCATAATTAAGATAATACATTAAAATAAAAAGGTATCAAGCAGCAAAACCAGTTGTTTTGTACAGCTAAAAATAGCTGGATGTGAATGAGGCTGGAAGCCAAACCCATAAAATTTACAACCAATCTTATGAGAAGAAAAAGGTGGATATCTGGCATAAGTTCCTCTTATATTTGTGCGCTGCTTTTGCACAGAAAACAAAGAAAGTAAGCCAAAATGCACACATTTGATAGCATTTACTGTATGAGACAAAGGGCTGCAGTTGTATCTGAAGCTGTTCATATCAGCCTGCAAACATATGTAGTGTCACCTTGCCAGAAAAAAACATCCAAACTCGGTCTGCATGCTCCGGGACAATGAGGCGGTAAATTGTGTTCAACAATATTGGACTGGAACATATCAGGTATTGCCTCTGCATTGGACTGAAACATTTTATCTTGTGTGCCCAAACATACAGTGCGCCAGGCAGAGTGGTGTTTACTTCTCCTGGATGCTACTGTGCACAGGATATGGCCATCAAATAATCACTTCAGTCTCTCTTGCCTGAACATGACCATTAGTGCTGGGAGAAGCTAGAGTGTAATATCTCGGCCCTTGTCTCATGTAGTGCGTATGTCTTTGTTTGTGCACTTAAGCACTGAGGAGGATACTGAATATAGATATGGAGTGAACGTGGCTTCCTGTATTGTCATGCCGCTTCATGCCATGCCTCATTACACTGACACTACAGCAGTGGCAAAGGTATCAGCAGTGTGTTCTAAAACACACACACACACACACACACACACACACACACACACACACACACACACACACGTTGGGTTTACATGTTTTATGGGGACATTCCATAGGCGTAATGGTTTTTATACTGTACAAACCGTACTTTTTATCACCCTACACCTACCCTACACCTAAACCTAGCCCTCACTGGAGATTGTGCAAACTTTTACTTCATCAAAAAAACTAATTGTGCATAATTTATAAGCCTGTTTCCTCATGGGGACCTGAGAAATGTCCCCACAAGGTCAAAATCTACTGGTATTCCTATCCTTGTGGGGACATTTGGTCCCCACAACGTGATGAATACCAGGTACACACACACACACACACACACACACACACACACACACACACACACACATGTCCTTGGGAGTTTTTCACATTGTGTCATTAGGAACATATACAATGGGTCTTGTTCACCAACTGTGTGTATGTATTTGCACACTAACATTTCAATGCTGAAATAATGCTTTAGGAATAAGTATTCACCTAAATGTATTCTAAATATAGCCACATGTATGCAAGACTCCTGTTGGCCTTGGAATCTTGGATTTATAAGTAGATCTATAAGTAGAATTTAAATTTATTTTGTGACCCTGCACCACAAAACCAGTCATTAGGGTATTTTTTTTAATTAAGATGTATACATCATTTGAAAGCTAAATAGCTGAATAAATAAGCTTTCCATTGATGTATAGTTTGTTAGGATAAGACAATATTTGAAATGGAATCTAAGAAAATCGCCTTTAAATTTGTACTAATGAAGTTTTTAGAAATGCATTTTACTAATCAAAAATTAAGTTTTGATATATTCACGGTAGAAAATTGACAAAATATCTTCATGGAACATGATCTCTACTTAATATCCTAATGATTTTTGGCATAAAAGAAAAATCTGTGATTTTGACCTATACATGTATTTTTGGCTATTGCAACAAATATACCCATGCTACTTAAGACTGGTTTTAAGACTGACTTTATAATTTTGCTATCAGTTTAAAGGATTAGTTCACTTCCAGAATAAAAATTTGTTGAAAAAAAAAATTAAGGGTTTTGAGGAAAACATTCCATGATTTTTCATTATATAGTGGAATTCAATAGGAGCAAAAGGGTTGAAGGTTCAAACTGCAGTTTCAATGCAACTTCAAAGGGCTCTATGTGATCTCAGGTGAGAAATAAGGGTCTTATCTAGTGAAATGACTGACCATTTTCTAAAAAAAAAAAAAAATATACAAATTTATATAGTTTTTAACCACAAATGCTCATCTTGCACTAGCTCTGCTAACTTTACACATTATGTAATCACGTTGGAAAGGTCGCACGTAGTTAGTTCTTCATCTGTGTAGGGTAGGGTAAAAAAAACTCATCTCTTTTTCTCCTTCAAACTTACTTCAAAATCGTCCAACATTGTTGTTTGACCTTTTTTGTAAAGGGCATTTGACTTTCTTTGCGCGGTTGCTTTTTACTGGTTCGGTACTAGCTTTGACCTTTCAAGCTAGTGCAAAATAAGTATTTGTGGTTATATATATATATATATATATATATATATATATATATATTTATACTTTTTTTTTTTTTTTAGAAAATGACCAATCGTTTCCCTTGACAAGACCCTTGTCCCTCGGCTGGGATCATGTAGAACCCTTCGAAGCTGCATTGAAACTGCAATTTGGACCTTTAACCCGTTGGCTCCCATTGAAGTCCACTTACTAGAGAAAAATCCAAGAAAGTTTTCCTCAAAATCCTTAATTTCTTTTCAACTAAGGAAAGAAAGACATGAACATCTTGGATGACATGGTGATGAGTAAATTTCAAGGAAATTTTTATTCTGGAAGTGAACTAATCATTTAATGTATCATTTCTGAGAAAAAGTACTAATTTGTTTTTTTTTGTTTCTTACTGATTGTGTGTCTGTGTGTGTTTGTTTATGTGGAAAGCCCTTACATGGTTTGGCTTGTATTATGGTAATTACTAATCACAGATATGCACTTCCCCACTCAGAATAAACCAGATTAATTAACATTAGAGCGACGGTAAGAATAATACTATGTGCACGCATCTGTTCTGGCAGAAAATCAGCTTGAGCATCTTTTCTGTGCACGTAACTGAGCAAGTAATAAAATGATTAGTGAATGAAACTCACTGTCGCTAGTTCTTTGCTCGGATAATGGTTCTCAATTTCTTTCTTCTCCCTCCCAGGCGCACAGAAGGTAAACGTCAAGGCAAAGGTATAGATTAAAGCAAAGGAAAGGTGTGAAAGGTACTGTACAGACATTGAAAAAAAAGGGGGGAGGCAGATGGAAGGGGATTGTGGCTAATGTAGGATTTAATTGTCAAAGCGCACCACCTTCATGCTGTGGTGAGAATAAAGCGCTTTGTGCCAGCAGGAATAAAACCTCAGCTGTACTCCAGACCCCAGAAAGCTCTCACACAGATGGTGGGAAAGAGAGAGAGAGGGTTATCTGTTCCACAAAACCTCCATGATTAAAAAAAACTGGTGATGGAAATGGAAAAGTTCAAGCCTTTCTGAAAGGCTGACTGAATCATGACAAATTCACCTCTTTGCAGAATCACCAGTGTATTTTTCTCTTCTCTTCTGTCCATTAGCCTAAACCCTACAGTGCCTATTGATTTTTTGCACTTCCTGTCTATCCATATAGATCTGTAGACATACACACACACACACAATTACCGACATATATCCAATCCAAAAACAATAAAGGGATAGTTCACCCAAAAATGAAAATTTTATGTTTATCTGCTTACCCCCAGGGCATCCAAGATGTAGGTGACTTTGTTTCTTCAGTAGAACACAAAGCTTTCTAACTCTAACTGTTGTAGTCTGTCAGTCATTTAATAGCAGTCAATGGGGTCCACGGCTTTGAAAGTAAAAAAAAAAAAAAAAACACATAGACAAAACCAAATTAAACCCTTCGGCTCTTGGCAATACACTGAGGTCTTAAGACACCAAACTGAACAGTATTTATATATTTCTAACTTTTGAGCCTGATCGACTAAAGTTATGGTTGCTTGCTCTTCATCACGTGCTGGCTGTTGTGAACGTGTTCAAGACAGCTGGATGTTGTGGTGGATCAAAGGTAAAAAAAAACGATATGACTACTGTTTAGTTTTTTTTAACAGACCGATTGTTTGGTGTCTTAAGATCGCAATGTATCGTCACGAGCCGCAGGGTTTTATTTAGTTTTGTCTGTGATTTTTTTTTCACTCTCAAAGCTGTGGAGCCCTTTGACTGCCATTATATGAATGACAGACTGCAACGGGTTGAGTTAAAAATCTTTGTTTGTGCTCTTTTGAGACACAAAGTCACCTACATCTTGGATGCCCTGGGGGTAAGCAGATAAACATTAAATTTTCATTTTTGGGTGAACTATCCTTTTAATACACAAATGCACAGCCAGAATGGTTTCATAAACATCTTTTAAGTACCAGAATCACACCATTTAGATGTAAACTGACTCATATGTTTACCACAATTAGCTGGTGGGCAGCAGCGATGAGAAGACCCTTATCTAATGGGCAGTGTGTTTCGGTTTAGGCAAAGTGTGTGACTGTATTCTGGCGTTAAACAGATGGCATCGGATTCTGTCTGTCTGGCTGTCTGACTCACTGGCATCTGCTCCAGCTGGCATGGCAACTCACCTTGGCACAGACTGGCACCTCTGTGAGATAGTTTCCTCCTCTGAATGGGTAAACAAGCTAAATTCAAGGTCCTACTGCCAGTGTGTGCCCAACAGCAAGGAGAAGCTCAGCATCTCCTTTTGCTTGTATCCTTTTTGCCACACCAAAGCTCACACCATCTCTGTTGGTGACAGACTTGATATTTCAAGGTGAAAAGAAACCTGCTTGTTAGACTGGAGGCTGAACAGATTGATACTTTTTGTATTTCTATGATGAAACTTGGTTTACCAATCTCTCATTTATCTGGGAAGTCACTGACATAAGTATCACACATGTCGTGCATGCATCTCTATAGGGATTGCTTGCTGCAAAATAGGGTTTCTTCCTGCTCGAATTACTATTAAGTCATCCCAGTGGGCAATATTCATCTTATTAATTAATAATCTAAAATAATGAAGCAAATTAGCAAGATGTCCCTCAGGATAATTAATGCTCAAGTCACTGTGTCACCGGTATTGTCACAGTGGACTCTGGATGCTTAAAAATTCATACATAATTAATACTCCCTCACAGCAGCTTATTAGGATTTGATGGTTTTTACACAACTTTAAACAGGAAAGACCTTACAAAGCACCCGGGAATAAACAAGAACACAAGACTGATTGACATTCCTGGGACATGTAACACTACCCTTCGCATTTTAGTCTTAAAGACAATTAAATGTACTCAAAACAAGATGACAGAACGCTTTGCAAGACAGAGATCAGGTCGATTTAAATTTCTTCTCTATGTTGAAGAGACGAAAATCACTTCACCGAAACAAGCCACTAGAGAGCCGCAGGATTAATTAACATAGTCTAATGAATCATTTGTATGTGCCGCATGCACTGACAGGTCTTAAGTGACCTGAAGTGTGTTTTATTGATCTCAGACAGGGAGAATAATTTATCAACATATTCCAAACAAAATTCCATCACCGAACGCAGTTCATCATAATGCCTCGTGCTTCACTGCATCTTGTATCAATGCCACATGCGCCATTCAGATCCTTGTCATTTGAATAAAAAAAATAGGCTTGATTACTTGACAGTCAAATAGAGTAAAAGAATCCAGCAAAAAATGATGTTGCAGGTGACCTATGAAATGCTTAGCAGCAAAGATCACAGTGTTGCATCATGATGTCCATAAGCAAAACCTACGAGAGTCAATAAACTAAAACTATTAAAAAAAAAAATTCGGTAAATTGAAATGAAGCTGGAATAAAGTATGAATAGATGAAAAGCTTATTAGAAATGGAACCTTTTCATAATTCCTAGAACTACTGGTGGAACTTCCCCCTTTTTAGCATGTTCGAACCGCAGTAACTAGGAACGTATTTAGTTCTAGGAGCTCTGTTTGGGGGAAATGAATTACTTCTAACTTTAGAGTAGGTTCTAAAACAGTTCTAAAGGAACTACCAGCAATGTAAGTGCACGCTAATTTTAAAAAGCCAAGTAAAAATATTTAACCCATAAACATGGAAAACAGATAATGGCATTTACCTGTTATCTGCAGTGTTGTGTTTTTTTATCAGCCTCGATGATATTTAATACTGCAAGTTGTCAAATTTCAGTCACATAAATTGTGTGTTTACATTCCACCTCTATTATCACCTCTATATGAAAATTCAAATAGTCGTGAATGTTAGGGTATTTCATGTTGAGCCATTCGGTTGGATAATTTCTCCAGCAAAAGGAAGGTAAGGAAAAGGAGCACCGACACAGACCAATAAAATTTAGTTCCTCAATATATCTCCTTTACCATAGGGTGGTGAAATAATCCTTAGACATGGTTAAAAATAATGATTATTTCCCGTCACGATTAACTTTCTCTCCAGTGGGTGTAGTTCTCAGAGTAATATGAACATTGCACTCTAGTTTTGTCCTTAAACGCTTGTTTTTTTGGGTCGACAGCTTATAAAAACGTAGTTCTGTTTTTTTAAGCTTGTTTACTGTACACCTTGTCCCATAGCAGCTTTTAGACATTGTTCTGTTTTTTGTTATAAGTCAGAAATTGCAAGGAGGCAGGTTCCTGCAATTCAAAATAAATGGAGAGCATTGGATTGTCTCTATGCAACGCTTGCCCCGCCTTCAGGGTCTTCTGATTGGTCCACAATTTTGGAACAGTAGACCAATCAGAAAACCCTGATTAATCCACTGTTTGAGATTTTGTATGGTTTGTTAGGATAGGACACTATTTGGCTGAGATACAATTATTTGAATCTATCTGAGGGTGCAAAAAATAAATAAATAAATAAATTAACAAAAATACTGAGAAAATCGCCTTTAAAGTTTTCATATGGTAGGAAAGTTTTCATATGGTAGGAAATTTACAAAATATCTTCATGGAACAAGATCTTTATTTAATATCCTAATCATTTTTGGCATAACAGAAAAAAATCATAAAAATTCTACTTGAGACTGGTTTTGTGGTCCAGGGTCACATATGCTAAATACGGTCTCTTCTGAGAATTCAGTATTTTGTTGTTTCTTCCTAATCTGTAACATTACTGTACAACCATAAAAAGGACCTGACTCAGTCTCAAGAGTGACTCTTGATGCCCTGAAGAATGGAACTGAGTGTACTAAAACTGTTTTCAGTTTTTATATATAAAATGAAAACATTAAAAGCATTCTCCGAAGTGCCATTTGACATTTTAGAGTTGTTGCAGGACCTTATCTCTTCAGGTTTTATCTCTTCTATTTAGTTATGGTTGCTATGGTTTTATTTCCCACTTGTCCTTTAATTCAAACAATGCCTAATAATGTCTAGGCAAACATTTTAAGATGCATATGTTCCAGAAATCAGCTAGACTCACCCATATCACATCCTCTTGTCTGTACGGTCTCCAAGTTCGTCCAGAGTCACTGTATTGTAGCTGGTAGCGAGTCACCCAGTCAGAGCTGCCCCAACGACCCTGGGTAGCAATGGATGTGACCTTCAACCTATCCCGTAGGTCCAGCTGTAGCCAAGGTTGTTGGTCGTCTCCATTCGGAGACCATCCCCCACCACCTACGGGGACAGATCAAGAGCCAGAGCCTTAAAAAAGTACAGAGGAATGAAACAGAATTGGGACGTAATTCTCCCTACAATTCAAGTACTCGCTAAGATTTCATACTCTTGTTCATCATGCTGACAGGACTGAAGCTTAGTGGTCAGAAGGAAAAATGAATTAAATTTGTTCCAGCAGTTTTGTGGCTCAGCCTCTCTCTTTTTGAGATAGAAATCGCCAATCCATTCTCTAGAGGACAGCCAACAGACCTCAGCGCAGTATAATATTACAGCAGTTAAAAAAAGGCAATTTGGAAATTACACAGCATATTTCTACACTTGTATGTCTTATTGTAGTTTTTCCCTGCATCTCTTGTTCTTTTTCAAGACTCACGAGCACAACAACTTCACAGAATTCTTGGAAATGTTTGTCCACCCACGCAGACCTACTGAGTACCCACCTCATTTTCTTTTTATTTCGCCAGAATTCAGCAAACGGTACCTGCAGGAAGGATTATGCTGGCAGACAGGACAATCTATAAATCGAGCGAGTGGTACATTAAAGGAGCTGTGTTTGATTCCTGCAAGTGGCATGATAGCAAAGAAATGACATATACCTTGGAACAAGGATAAAGAACACTGCCCACGTTTTCAAATGCAGAAATTTGCCTTTGGTTTCTAAAATAATTTCTGGAGCAAATGCAGAACATCGTAGGAAAATGCAGCCTGAGATGATTTGAATCTGCTAAAGAAATAGGCTCAAGTTAGGGCTTTGCAATATATATCGCCCTTTCTGATTCTGATCTATAAACATTTTATAATTATTGTTTTAACGATGTGCAAGCTTTGTGACATAACCTATTTTAGTACTCAGGGGAAAAATGATATATATCTAAATTATGACGGTTTCTGATGGAGGGGTTTGCGATATACACTATATTGCCAAAAGTATTGTGACATCCCATTCTAATGAACAGGTTTGACTACTGTAGTAATGTGTACAAATCCTAATGTTTAAGCATATAATAATAATCTAGGGGATTGTGTTCTTCTAATTTGATAGCAACAGCTTTGACAAGACCCTTTTCTATTCTAACATGACAATCTCTGTGTATAAGGCAATGTTCAGATTCAGTCAGTGTGGAAGAACTTGACTGGTCTGCAGAAAGCAAGTCCAAGCAAGTCCTAATCCCAGCTGAACACCTCTGGAGTGACTTTAAATGCAGACTTCGAGCCAAAAACTCATTACCAAACACCAATGATTTGTAACTATGGGTACAATCATCTTTGACATTTCAAAATGGTTGCAACAGAGATGGAAATAATGTTTCCAGTTTCTAAATGCATGAATTGTTTCCATTTTTGTTTCCACAGTTTTGGAAGTGCCTTTTTCTGTTCTAAATAAGGGGTGTCCCGATACTTTTGTCCACATAGTGTATGTACAAGTCATTGGTGTTTGGTGATGAGTTTTTGGCTCAAGGTCTGCATTTAAAGTCACACCAGAGGTGGTTAGCTGATATTAGGACTTTGCCTATAAAAATGTGCCAAGGTCTCGTATTGAATGAGTGTTCTATCACCACTCTGGACATTTCACTTTGAAACTGCCACAAAATGTGCAGTAAGGTACGTACTTGCAGTGTTGCAGAAATGTTAAGTAGAGGCACGTATTTCAAATGAGCCTGGGTTGGTTCAACACACAAGAGTATATTGTTACTGAATCAATCAGCCATTTGAACGAATCAGTTGAATGAATGACTCAATGACTCATTCATGTAGTGATTAGCCACCATCTACTAGCGATTTTAGGTTTATATTTGAAGTATATTTTTCCTTTTTATCCCACAATCATATATCAGTATTAAACTTTTTTTTTTAAACACCAAAACATTTATGCATTTGTAATTGTCCTGCATTAAACAGTCTACGTAAATGCATCTAAATGCCACTGCAGATGCAGATTCTGTGCCACCTCGCTTTGCACCACAAATTTTGTTGACACTGATTTAATTTAATTGGTAACAGCCCTATAGCATCTTACAATTTGAACTCATTGATTCAATTTAAGAATTTGACACAAAAATGAAGAATATATTCTGAGATTATAATTGCACCTAGGAAAACATAAAATAATTTTTTACTTATTCAATTGTAATATTTAGGATTTTGACTTTCAAAATTCATAAATCTAAGTAAGTTTACAAAAATCAGCATTATAAAGGTAAATATATTGCCTCATGATGGAAAAGTTCATTTCTATCATTAATGTGAACTGTTCATGACAGACCTAAACCAGTTGAAGTACCAGCCTTATATCATCTAGCTAGTGTTATTGACAAAATCCCAAGAAATATAGAGAGAGATCTTTTTTTGTCAATATCGCACAGTCCTAGCTCAAGTTAAAACTGTTTCTCGAGAGGACATCAAGCTGGAGTGGAATAAGGAAACCCTCAAGGTCAGGTGTGATAGGGTTGCCTCAGGGCAAATCAGAACAAGATGGTCAGATAATAAATGCTTCATCAGTGCTGTTCAGTGACTGGGTACATATCATCTGTGAAGATTTTCGCAAAAGGTCAGGGTGAACACTCTGAGCTCATTACATTCCAGTGCAGGCTCCACGAGGAGGCAGATAACACATTCGTATACGGCATGTGCATACAGAAAATGTGTTTTTAGCATGAGCAATTTATTTAATTTATCAAATCATTTCCAAACTGACACAAATAATAAGCAGAGACATAAATTACAACTTACAGATCTTGAATTCTAATGACCATCAGAGACAGATCATGCAATAGATAGATGGAGCTAACATTTGGTGTCTGTACACGTTTGGATCAGGCTGGCAGTGACTGGGAACGAGCTGCCTGTCTGTGTCTCACAGCAAAAGGAAACCTCCTGCTGTTACTAAGCAAGAGGCATGACGAGAAAAAGAAACGCCTTGGGGTGACAAGGACGAGCCGACATATCGTAGCCCCTCTTATTACCGCTGGAAGACACCGCTGATCCAAAAAGTTACGAATCCGCTACAGAGTTTGGTAGTGTGATCATTTATGAGTGCCATGGAGCATCATAAGGAGGTTTTTGGAGTGTATTTGGGCCATGAGGTCAGATATCTTACAATGCACAAAACAAACCTCTCAAAGCAAGGCCTCAGCATAAACTGGTATTTATGGCATGTCTATGCTTAACTGCTTAATTGGCTGGGGAGTTTTCTCAAGTGCTTCTACAGACTGTAATCAGCTGCTGATTGTAAGGTTGCATTAATCAAACTGCTCTCCATCCCCCCGAAGTAAAAACCACAACACGTTTGCTTAGTCATAATTTATACAGCCCTCTTGTTATACCCTGTGCTTTGCCAAAGCTCAGTCTGGCACAATAGTTCTTCTGTGAGTGTTTTAGAATCATTACGCAAATCAAGAGCAGCCATTATACTCCTTCAGGATTTGATTCCTGATCGTTTCTGTGGCTGCTGTTGTTCAGGAAACATGCATCCACTGAGGTTTCTGCTTTAAACTATTAACAATAAAAAAGTCATCATTTGCTCACCTTTCAAATTTGTTTTGCTTTCTTTCTTCTGTGAAAAGCAAATTATATTTTCAACATTGGTAACCAAAAAGTTTAGGTGATGATTGACTTTCAAAACATTTGACATTTTTCAAAACATCTTTTATAGATTGTCAGGATTCCTTGATTCACTTTGAGTACTCGATTATAATAAAAATCCTTGATTGAGTTCTATTGTTTATAATACATTATGTATTTTCAGTTTTGTTTAATAAAACCATATAATTACTTGTTTTAGATACTTTATTTGAACCAATTATTACTGCCTCATTGCTATCATGTATGTATTTAAGTCATAAAAGCTATTGTTTGCTTAAGGCCAATTTTTATTACCTCAGAAAATATAATTATCCAATTACTCGATTAATCGTCATAATCACTCAATTACCAAAATAATTGTTTGTGACAGCTCTAATCTTTTGTTTCACAGTAGAAAAAGGGATAGATAGCCAAAAAGGTTAAGTGATGATTGACTTCCATTGTATGGATTAAAAAAAAGCACATTTTTCAAAACATCTTATATAGGGCTGTCACATTCCTTGATTCAACTTGAGTACTCCATTATAGAAAATCCTTGACTGAGTTCTATTTTTTATAATACATTATGTCACAGTTTTTTTTTTTCCAATAAAACCATATGTGACCCTGGACCACAAAACCAGTCTTAAGTCGCTGGGGTATATTTGTAGCAATAGCCAAAAATACATTGCATGGGTCAAAATTTTTGATTTTTCTTTTATGCCAAAAATCATTAGGAAATTAAGTAAAGATCATGTTCCATGAAGATTTTTTGTAAAATTCCTACTGTAAATATATCAAAATGTAATTTTTGATTTGTAAAATGCATTGTTAAGAACCTAATTTGGACAACTTTAAAGGTGATTTTCTCAGCATTTTGATTTTTTGCACTCTCAGATTCCTGATTTTCAAATAGATGTATCTCAATCAAACATTGTTCTATCCTAACAAACTATGCATCAATAGAAAGCTTATTTATTGAGCTTTGTTCATATGATGTATAAATCTCAGTTATGTAAAATTTTACCTTATGACTGGTTTTGTGGTCCAGGGTCACATATGAGTATTTGCTTTTGATACTTTATTTGAACCTATTATTATTGCCTTATTGCTATTATATATGTATTTTAAGTAATTTAAAGAGCTATTGTTTGCTTAGGTCTATTTTTATTACCTCATAAAATATTTTAGTTATCCAGTTACTCAAAATAGTAGACCAAATTACTCGTTTACCAAAAAAATTGTTTGCGACAGCCCTAATATTTTATGTTTTACAGGAGAAAAAAGGAAACCAAAAAGTTTAAGTGGTGATTGACTTCCATTGTACGGATAAAAAAATCCTTGATATTATTTCTATTGTTTATAATAAATTATGCCAGTTTTTTTTGTTGATGAAACCATATGAGTTTGACTTGCTTTTGATACTTTACTTGAACCAATTATTATTGCCTCATTGCTATTATATATGTATTTGAAGTAATTTTAAGAGCTATTGTTTGATTAGGCCTATTTTTATTACCTCAGAAAATATCATATTTTTCCAATTAATCGTCAGAATAATCGACCGATTACTTGATTACCAAAATAATTGTTCGTGACAGCCCTAATCTTTTATGTTTCATAGAAAAAAATGATAGATAGCCAAAAAGTTTAAGTGATGATTGACTTCCATTGTTTGGATTAAAAAAAGGCTTTTTTTTTCTTATATAGGGCTGTCATGATTCCTCGATTCAATTCAAGTACTCAATTATGAAATAAGAAGCGTTGATTAAGTTCTATTGTTTATAATACAATATGTCACAGTTTCGTTAAAAAAAGCATATGATTACATGCTTTTGATACTTTATTTGAACAAATTATTATTGCCTTATTGCTATTGTATATGTATTTTGAGTCATTTTAAAGGCTATTGTTTGGTTAGGTCTATTTCGGTTACCTCAGAAAATATAATTATCCAATGACTCGATTAATCGTCAGAATAATCAACCAATTACTCGATTACCAAAATAATTGTTTGTGACAGCCATCTTTTATGTTTCACAGTAGAAAAAATTATAGATAGCCAAAAAGTTTAAGTGATGATTGACTTCCAAAACATTTTTTTAAACATCTTATATAGGGCTGTCATGATTCCTTGATTCAATTCAAGTACTCAATTATAAAATAAGAAGTGATGATTAAGTTATTTTGTTTATAATACATTGTCACATTTTTTTTAATAAAACCATATGAGTACTTGCTTTTGATACTTTATTTGAACCAATTATTATTGCCTTATTGTTCTATTGTTCATAATATATTATGTTTTTTCAGTATTGTTCAACAGCCATATGATTACTTGCTTTTGATACTTTACTTGCACCAATTATTATATATGTATTTTAAGTAATTTTAAGAGCTTTTGTTTGCTTAGGTCTATTTTTATTACCACAGAAAATATAATAACTATCTAATTACTCGATTAATTGTCAGAATAATCTGCAGAATACTTAATGACCAAAATAATTGTTCGTTACAGCTTAATCTTATGTTTTACAGTAGAAAAAACGGATAGATAGCCAGAAAGTTTAAGTGATAATTGATTTCCATTGTACAGATAAAAAAAGATAGATTTTTTAGTTTTTTAATTATTTTAATTATTATTGGCTCATTGCTATTATATATGTATTTAGGTCATTTTAAAGGATATTGTTTGCTTACGTCTATTTTTATGATCCGATTACTTGATTAATCACCAGAATAATCAACCGATTATTAAATTACCAAAATAATCATTAGTGGCAACTCTGATCTTTTATGTTTCAAAGTAGAAAAAAGGTCATACAGGTTTGGAACAACATTATAGTTCATTTTAGGACAATATCTTAGAGTAAACCTTCTAATTAAAAAAACTGACCAGGGCTGCGTTTCCCAAAAGCATCGTAAAACACAAGTGAACTGAAGAGGACATTTTATGATTTTTATGATCTACTTATGCTTACAATGCTGTTACAATACCAGCCCTGGAAAATGCAATACTTCAAGGCAATATTTTATTTAAATCAATAAACATGGTCTCATTGCTATTATACATGTGTTTTAAGCAATTTTAAAGGCTATTGTTTGCTTGGGTCTATTTTAATTACCTCAAATTATCTGAATACTCGATTTATCATCAGAATAATCGACTGATTACATGATTAGCAATATAATGGTTAATGACAGTCCTAATCTTGTATGTTTCACAGTTGGAAACAAAGAGGATAGATAATGAGATATTGATGAGGCAAAAATTATAATTCTTAGGACTATTTCAAAAAACTGACCAGGGCTGAATTCCCAAAAGCATTGTAAGTAGACTGAAGGTCATTGGCGCCAGTGATTTTTATGATCTCCTTAGGCTTTCAATGCTTTTTCACTGTTGGATGAAAATGTGCAAGACACTTAATAAAAATTATAATTTGTTAACATGCATTTGAATATTAACTGACACCGAGTATCAAGGGAGAAAAAACACCCTTGACAAATTACATCTGATTACTAAAACTTCTAGACCTTTTTAGATTCAGTTATCTTCCTTTGAGTCTGTATTTACATTTTGAGTGGTTGCTTCGTAGTGTCATTAGAGATTTATGTTTGTCTCTGTCTTGTCACACTTGAGAAATGACTTTTAAAATCTTAAAATGTTGCTTCAGGCACAGCTAATCACCAGAGCCTTTCACATCAGTACTGCTCATGGACACCAGCAGACTGTTACATTCCCTCCAATGAAAGTCTAAAGTTTTCTAATACTTTTTTGCAGTGTTTGTGGAAGCCAAATCGCATTACGTTAGGTATTCATAAAAAAGGCTTTACGTCGACACTTTCTTCTGACAAGGACAAATTTCCCTTCTGCTTAATTCTCTAGTCACATAAACACAGACAACTGTGGATGTTATTTGGTACAAAGAGGGCAGGAGAACAACAAGACAGGAGAAACATACCATCTCTTCTGTTGAGCTTAGCATAGTGTGGTGACCTTCTGTCAGAGAATCTTGATGAGTTCTGGAAGGAAGCTGGGGGTAGTGATGTCACCAGGGGCTCTTCGCAGTAATCTGGAGAAAAATACAATGAAAAGTTGCATTAAAACCAAAAACCTTGCATTCTTCATTTGAAATGCAAAAGAGATAAGGGCTTCTATTACATGATTTTTAATTTTACATATGATTATATAATTTCATTGCATGCACTAATTATTCGGGGCTGACAGATATGTGTTTTTCAGGATCAATGCGATACCGATTATTATCGATAATGTAGACGATAACCAATATTTTGAACTGATATATACAGTAAAATTAAAAATTATTCAGACACCAGATATAATTTTTGACTTTTTTTTTTACTAGAGGGTGCAGGACACTATACTGCCCTCCAAAGGAAAAGCGCAGTAACTACACATTTGGTCAAAATTGAGTTAAGGTTTAAAATAGACTTTGTGACAACTGTTTTGTCTTTTGGCAAAGTCTCCTGGTTCAATTTTTGTCCTGTTTCAGAGTAACGAGAGTGTCAACATGTTTGACTGGTGTAAAAACTGAAGGCATTTTTCTCAGTTTCAGTGTTGGCGTAGTTACTGCACTTTGCCTTTGGAGGGCAGTATAGTTCATTTATGTAAGTAAGGATAGCACAATAAAGTAAACTGTGACATATTATACCCAAAAATTCTTCATACAGTGGACTACCAGTAAAAACATTTCAGACCAAAAACTTGATTTGACACTTTGACCTGACCATGTTTTACCATTCTATCAAAGTTATCTGATATAATCAAGATAAATTTGTTCTGAAACAGTTTAACTCTTGAGTTCTTGTCATATTTTATGACCATTTTCTAAACTATAGCAAATAAACTAATAGCGTGATAATGTGAGAAATGTTAAAGGTGTCTGAATACATTTTGGTCTGACTGTGGGTCTGGTGTAAAAATGAAAATTAATGACAAAAATGTAAATGATTTTAACTGCAAATCTGTTTTGAAAATGGCCGATGACCATTAAAATTCCTAATATCGGCACCGATAATCGGCCACACCGATAATTGAGCCCCTTACTAAATATTAATTAAATATTATGTTTTTGTTTGTTTGTTTCACCGGATACAATTTACTAAAAGGCAATTTCAGCTCACTTAATGGGGTTCAAATCTGAAATGAAACAACCTGTCTCTCTTTTAATTGTAGTGGCAGAGTCTCATATTGCAGGGTATGATGTAAAGACATCTGCTCTCTGCAAAGACGGCCAGTTTGTGAGAGTTAATTAAAGTCTTGAGTCTAGCAAGCTGTCACATGTAATCTGCCTTTCATCCGCCTGCATTGACAGTGCCAGTCAGTGATTGACCCCAGTCTGTTTTTAAAGAATTCACTTCAACATGTTTTATGTCTGGATTGTCAGGAATTTTACACTCCAAGATCTTGAGTTTCATAATAGGATTCAAAACCAAAGCTGGGAATTGGTTCAGATGTGAGAAATGTTGAAACCGGGGGTACATTATGTGACAGCACCAGCTGAATCAGACAGTTCATTCAAATCTTGTCAGTTTATTACAGCAGTGGTAATTTTATTCTTTTGATGTTTTGCTCAGTGTGTTGGCAAGAATACCCATTTGCTAAAGGTCAAGGCTCTTTTTGGTTTGGATGAAAGGGATGGAAAAAAAAAATTCTATGGGCTTCAGTTGTAAAGCAAGGAATGTACAGCCAATTACAAACTGCTTTTCATGCATCACCCATGTATAGGCATTATGCAGCTAACCATGCAACCAACCATCAAGCACCCAAAATGCTGCTTTCTAAATGTCAGGAAGGTCACGGGAGACAACACTAGACGTATTGTACCTATTGTACCTTAAAGGTAAATAACATGCCGTCATTTGCTTTTCTTGCATCCTTCAATGGCCTTTTCCATGGAAACCCACAGATCAAAGGAACTCTAATGAACCGCAGCTCGACAGCCCAAACACATTAGTCTCGGGCCTCCGAAATATGCATGTATCGTCAGAATAACAAAACAATGAACAGCAGGTTAGGGAGCCATTAGCTGTGTCCAGGGAGCATTTTAAAGCTCTCTCCTGTTTCAGCTGCGTAAGCACTTTGCAGCACTCTCCATGGACCAGGGTAAAAATATATCCTTATTTAGAGGGCCTTTGCATTTGTGGCAGCATTTTGCCTGACAATCAGTCATTTGACATTGAATTGTCTACTCCCGGTTTTGACGCTCCCTATGGTCGTTTCTCCATCTCTTTGTTCTCTCCTCCTCAATCTCGCCCATCTTTCTGTTCACCCACTCTTCAATTTCTGTTTTTCCTCCTCCTCTCTCGCCATCTCGCACATCCACACTCCCACCTTCTCTTCAACTTAATGAGAAAAGAGAGAAGTCTCGCCATTGTGAGGGGGCTCACATGCGTTATTGTCACCATAAGGGAGCTATAATCTGAGTCAGCAGTGCTCTCCGCTGCATCAGAGAGAACAGCTGCGGCATCGTCCTTTCACTTTCAGCAAAGCAAATGACACCCAGCACCCCCTCTGATTTACTCCTACAGTAATAAGTAGCATTTTAAGAAAGTTCACGGAAGAAAGTGATGAAGTGTCCCACTAAATGTTCCGCAAAGTTCATCTGAGGTTGATTTGTTTGCGCTGAAAATACAACCTCACAGATTACAAATGATACACCTGCCGTTTATGTGACACCCTCAAGGGTATGACATCATTTGATGGGTACAACCAAATATTTCACGTCTGAATTCACAAGAAGGACCTTGTAAATTTCACTGAAGCGCACATTTTTGAACTTCTGCATGTCCTGAAAGTAATCAAGCACTTTCTGCGTGGGAAAATTAATAAATAGCCAATGTCAGGATTATAAACACACTGGGGGTCTTGTTAATTCCAGCGATATTTCTAACGGGATGTTTTTATTAAATAAAGTTAATTTCCCAATGGAGTGTCTAGACCTGAAGATGTTACGGATGATAAGGGCACACAAAATTGGACTAATGTTTAATTACCATAAACACAGACTAGGGATGGACATATTCACACTAATAACCCCACTCAAGATTTAGAAACACGACATGTGAAGGCAACAAACGAACAAGGGCTAAGAATAGGACATGGTACACTGCGAAAACTGATCCCGCTGGCTTACTTCAGTTGCTTGTTGACCCATTTTGAAAGAAGCTGACAATCACAACAAAAGCTAAGAGACTGATTTTTTTTTTTTTAATTCTATACATATTGTACAAATCCTGTCATATATGTGACCCTGGACCACAAAACCAGTCTTGAGTAGCACGGGTATATTTGTAGAAATAGCCAAAAATACACTGTATGGGTCAAAATCATTAGGATATTAGGTAAAGATCATGTTCCATTAAGATATTTGGTCAATTTTTCTACTGTAAATATATCAAAACTTGATTTTTTTTATTAGTAATATGCATTGCTAAAAACTTGGACAACTTTAAAGGCGATTTTCTTAATATTTAGATTTTTTCGCACCCTTACATTCCAGATTTTCTCAGCCAAATATTGTCTTATCCTAACAAACCATACATTAAAGGAGTAGTTCACTTTTAGAACAAAAAGTTGCAGATACTGTACTCACCCACTTTGTCATCTAAGATGTTCATGTCTTTCTTTCTTCAGTCGTAAGGAAATTAATGTTTTTTGAGTAAAACATTTCAGGATTTCTCTCCATATAATGGACTTCTATGGTGCCCCCGAGTTTGAACTTCCAAAATGCAGCTTCAAAGGGCTCTAAATGATCCCAGCCGAGGAAAAAAAGGTTTTATCTAGCAAAACGATGGGTTATTTTCTAAAAAAAAAAAAAAAAAAAAAAAAAAAAAATGTATATACTTTTTAACCTCAAATGCTTGTCTTGTCTAGCTCGGCAAGACGAGCGTTTGAGATTAAAAAGTATGTAAGTTGTAAATGTTTTTATAAAATAACCGATCGATTCGCTAGATAAGACCCTTTTTCCTCGGCTGGGATCATTTAGAGCCCTTTGAAGCTGAATTTAAACTGCATTTTGGAAGTTTAAACTCTGGGGCACCATAGAAGTCCATTATATGGAGAGAAATCCTGAAATGTTTTCCTCAAAAAACACCATTTCTTTACGACTGAAGAAAGAAAGTCATGAACATCTTGGATGACAAGGGGGTAAGTACATTATCTGTAAATTTTTGTTCTGAAAGTGAACTACTCCTTTAAGGGAAAGCTTATCTGAGATTATGTATAAATTATATATATATATATACATATATTTAAATTGACACTCAGGACTGGTTTTGAGTACTATTTAATCACAGACTACTCCTGTCAATACTTTTCTTCAGAATTCTTCAAAATATGTTGCCTTTCTTCAAAAAGGCAACACATCGACTATTAGAACACCTAGAAGAAAACCTTTTTAGCCATTTTTTTAGCCATTTTATCAACAATTTATTCAGTATTGACTTCAAAGCAAATGTGGGAAGGGTCTGCCAATGGTTGGCGTAAGTTGTTTCAAGAACTATTTTCTAAGTGAATGTTATTGATCTTATTCAGATCGATTCTTTCTAAGCATATGTTTAATTTTTAAAAAGTGTGACCTTGTAATTCTTAATCAAAATGTAGTAACTTGATCTTTAAAGGAGAAGTTCACTTCCAGAACAAAAATTTACATACAGATACTCACTCCCTTGCCATCCAAGATGTTCATGCCTTTCTTTCTTCAGTCGTAAAGAAATTATGTTTTTTGAGGAAAATGTTTCAGAAATGTTTTCCATATAGTGGACTTCTATGGTGCCCCCGAATTTGAACTTCCAAAATGCAGTTTAAAGCAGCTTCAAAAGGCTGTAAACGATCCCAGCCGAGGAAGAAGAGTCTCATCTAGTGAAACAATCAAAAAGATAATTTTTGTTCCTTTTGAACTCAAATGCTCGTCTTGTCTAGATAAGACTTCTTCCTCAGCTGGGTTTCGTTTAGAGCCATTTGAAGCGACATTTAAACTGCATTTTGGAAGTTCAAACTTGTGAGCACCGTAGAAGTCCAATATATGGAGAGAAATTCGGAAATGTTTTCCTCAAAAAAACTATTTCTTTACAACTGAAGAAAGAAAGACATGGACATCTTGGATGATAAGTGGGTGACTAAATCATCTGCAAATTTTTGTTCTGGAAGTGAATGTCGCCTTTAAGGTGAAACAACAGGCTTCTCTCTGATAAATACAAAAGAAAATATCTGTTGCTACTTCAGTTTCATCACAACTTTAAGAAGTTTAAGAAGTCAGTTCTATCTCAGAGTTATCTCAGAGGTGCCCAATCCTGTAGAGCAGGGGTTCTCAACTCTGGCCCTTGAGGTCCACTTTCCAGCAGAGTTTAGATCAAACTCACCTGCTTTTAACCTTCTAGTGATCCTGAAGACCCTGACGAGCTTGTTCAAGTGTGTTTGATTGGGTTTGGAGCTAAACTCTGCACGAAAGTGAACCTGGAGGGCCAGAGTTGAGAAACCCCGCTGTAGAATTCAGTTCACACACCTGGCTGTAATTAAGTGTTTTTGAAGATCTTATTTAGCTGATTTAAGTGTTTTCGATCTTTGTGGGATTGTAATTGGAATTGGAAACCTCTTATTTAGTTCAAGAACAAATGATGATCCCATCTCACTTATAAATATCCTCAACAGGCATTACAGACAATTTGATAACTAAGCATTCAATGGGTCAATTAGTTTATGTGACATCAATCCACGCATTTAACTACTTGCGCTTAAAAGAACAATGAAATATTATTCTTCAAAAAAAAAAAAAAAGTTGCAACTACCGGTGGTTTCATAAGTACCCTCAGCTGGACCCCTTTTCACCTCATCAGCCAATCAAAATGTGTGCTTTTATCTTTCATAAAAAAAAAAAAAATGGTTTATGGCCCTTCATGGTTAAAACAACAAAAGCAGCTCTCTTCAAGCCTCTTCATCCACAGCAGAATCTCATTGACCTTTCAACATTTTTTAAAAAATCACCACATCTACAATTTCACATGCACTCTCACTCCCTTTTTGCCATACACACATACATGTACACACATACATACACACTCACATCCCAACATAACGATGACAGAGACCACAGAGCCAGTAGAGTAAAGTGTTTGCCTAGCAACAGGGACATAATTATATTTTTCCAACATGAAATAACCCCTGAGCAGCAGCATTTTGAAGTAGCTGAATAACAGACATTATGTGAAATTTTCGGCCTAAGAAAGGTGGGCCTGATTCAGTGACGTTTGAGGCAGGTCCGTGTCTCTGAAGAACTCTTCCTGACCTGCCTGAGAGTGCATTCACATGGTCATTGTTCAAAAGGTCAGATATTATTACTGTGCTGCCTCAGGAGCGCTTTAATCATGTGGTCATGGGGGCATAGAAAAGAGAGGAAGAGAGTGGGAATGGCACAGAGAAATGAGGGGAAGAATTTGAGGGAATGCTGGTAATAAGGCTGTGAAGAAAGAGTATGAAGGTAAGGAGCTGCCATTGGAATACGGAGGTGTAATCACTGGGATGCAGGCAATAAGAGTGGAGCGAGTGGAATATTATGCATATAATTTTATTTAGTTGTTTACTTTAGAAAATGCTGAAGTCAATCATATCCGCATGAATCCTTCAGAAACCCTTCTTTGTAATCACACAGGCTGTTTTATTGAATTACAAAGCTGTTCGGGAAGCCAAACGCTCCAAAAGTGGGACGAAAGTGCACTATTCAGGTAAATCGCGCAGTGCGAATCACTGGAGAGCGGATTTGTTTACTTGCGCAGCCCACTGAACAGCGCAGAGATCCATTCTATTTACTTGCGCAACCTACAGACAGCGCAGAAAATGATCTGCACTGTGCTAAAACCGGAATGCTCTACAAAACCAATCTGTTGTCCTGAGGGTCGCACAGTCCTACAGCAGCGCTGCGCCAATGACGCATTTCGGTCTGCTGTGTAGTTGTTGGGTTTTCTTTATACATAAAAAATACCTTGGAAAGTAACAGGATATTACTTCAATGCGCATCTAAATTGAGCTACAGGTGAAAAATGTAGATCTTGGTCAAATTTGAGTTCCTCACAAGAATGAGCCCTCGTCTAGTAATCTCAATGCTCCAAAAAGTAATTAAACATCTAAAATGATCTTTATTTGTACGTTTTCTGAGAGGAGTTTCTTTTTTTCTGCTCGTTTCTCACACTGCCATGGTCTGACATACAGTATGAATCACACACATAAAGGTGCTTTCACCAACACGCGATCCTGATAAATACACAGTATTTAAGTTGGCTATTCAAGCAAACATCATGTGTTATGCCAGGCTGACGAAAGGACCAACACTACTGAAGCGTATTATTTACTCACCCTCCATGCATTCTAGGTGTATATGACTTCCTTCTTCCGGGTGAATGCAATCGGAGTTATATTACAAATAATTCTGACACTCCCAAGCTTCAGAACAGCATAGACTGAATGCCATAGAAAAGTGTTTCTCTCCATCAGTCCAAAACAAGTCGATCCATAATAAAAAGTGCCTCACATGGCTCCGGAGGGTGAATAAAAGCTTGCTTTAGTGATCCAATGTGTTTTTGTGAAAAAAAAAAAAATCCATATTTAAAACAAGAATCACTTTAATCTAGCTTGCGCAGTTGTACACGGAACTTGCTGCTTTGGGAAGGGGCATGGCAGGACTGAAACCGCGTATAAGCTGTTCGCTAATTGCAATGTAGTAGGACTGCTAACCAATCACAACACATTTCGTTTTTCAGAAGGCAGACCTTCATCAAACCCGGAACTAATCGAGCCATTTGTGCCAGGCTGGGGACATTACATAATGTAAATTATGCAAAAAAATAATGCGTTTTTCAAACTACCAAGCATGAGAGCATGTTCTAGTGCACCCCCAAAACAAAATATATAGGCTGTCTGTCTCATTAATGTTAATCTAACAATAAAAGAAAAGATTGCTGCTCTTGATTGAACTGCTTTTGTAGTTTTAATAATCAATTTATTTGTAATGAACCCACTGAAATGATTTTTACATTTGATTATTTGTTTTCTTACTTGAATGCCTTTGTTTATATTAAAGAAATTAAATAAGTAATGCACTATTTGTTTACTTTTTATATTTGTTCTACAGTTTCTTTGTGCATCTGTTCTTATTTGAAATAGCTATCTTGTGATTATTCATATAGATATCGATTATTAATATTAAGAAAGGAAGTGGAGGAAACAATGCAACGTTGCTAGTGAATAAAATAAATAAAAATAACTCATTTTTAAAAATCATTGTGACACATTTTGTCAGCACAGGTCACATACGGTTTATGGCTTAATTTTTTTTTTAATTTTTTTTTTCCCAGTTAAATTTTTTTAGATTCTGTTTTTATTTTTCTGGACACAATTTAATGGTTAAATTAAAGTGTATTAATCAAAAAGCGTGTCTTTAAATCATGACACTTACACACTTTAACAGCAGCGTATTAAAAGTTTAACAAAAAATAAATACATTTTAGGCCTCTAAGAAATTTATGAAGGCATAAAACATGAATTAAATTTTCAATGAAAATTAAACACTTTCAAAGTGCTGCATAACAGATGTTCTGTTAAAACATGAAAAAAAAAAACTGTAATTAGTCCTTCAAAAATAAAGCTTTAACAATTTATTATTAATATCAGTAGTAGTAGACAAAGACATTCTACTGTAAAAAAGGGATATATTTCTGTCACAATTTCTTCAAGTTGAACAGGACTTTTGTTATGACGGTTTGCTGTGAAGAGTTTTGTTTGTGTGTATATAAAATGACAGTAGTTTTTCAAATCAAACTGTGAAATACTACTAAAGTGACTCAGAGCACATCCTAACCCTCATTTAGATAGACCGCAGATGTTGAAAACACCACGAGCATCACACATATTTTAGTATGTGCAGTAAACATGAATGCCATTCTTTCACACAGAGATAAGCAGAACATGCAAGATTTGTATTTAAATAGTATTTTTGCTTAATATTCACAGACACTAGTCCATGTCGAGATAGGATTTAAATGAATGAATCTATTTTGATTTATTAGTTCTAAAATTTGGCAAATTCCACGTTATACAGTATAAATTATATAGCGCTAAACGTTATAAATTCAATTTTTATGACTGGATTCCGCAATTCCAGCTGGAATCTTTAGGGATATAAAGTTTTTAGATGGTTTTTGGTTGTCAAAATATGGTGGAACATATTCATAGTTGATTTTATGCAGCCATTAAAAATCACCTTGGAACCAGACAGTCAAAATAAACACCAAAAATGCCTCAGAGATGTTTCTAAAAAGCTTTTACACATCAAACGCTTGAATATTAAGTTGTCATTATATGCAAATGTATACATTTCTTGTTATAAGCACACAACTACTTTTTTGGGTTCATTGTATTATAGTTTATATTATATACAGTACAGTTAATTCAGAGGTTGACAAGGCACTTGATGTCAAATAAGCTGCCAACCTCTGTATGGAGGAATCACAGGCCAGTTATAAACAGCTGTAAACAATGCAGGATAGCGTAAAAGATTAAAAAGAGAGGAAATGATTATGATCATCACTGAGAGGACAGGATGTGCTAAACACCCCAAGCAACCAGGTCTAATGAACGTACATCACATCAGAGAGTTGTTTAGCCCACACCGCTCTGAGCTATTTATAGCTTGCGGGATCGATCACCCATCAGATGGGCCGCCACGATAGCGCTGATTAAGGTGGGAGATTAATGGCAGATTAACGGGTTTCCTCAGTGTTTCCGCCAGGCATTGTTTAAATCATCTCCCAGCAGAATGACAGCAGTGGTTGCAGTGTAAATAGGAGCTTTGATAAGATTGCCTGACAAATAACTCTGTTTGGCCCTTTAGCTTTAGCGATCTGATATATGATAGCATTTTTGAGATTCCAACCACAGAAAAGGAATCTGAGATCTCTTTCCAAAAACGTCTAGAGGGTGGTGGGCAAAGAGCCATGAACGATTTTTAACCATCATGATTTTAAGACATTAAAATGTCTCGCTAGTTCAATCTAATGGTCCTTCAGTGAGACTGAAAGAGCATTTTTCAAATTTTATAATTTTTAAAATTCAATTTAAAAAGTTTTACTTTACAAATTTAGCAAGTCACATCACCCAAACAGTCTTTTTATGACAACAGATCTTAATGATATAACGAAGCTAAAAAACATATTACTGGCATGTGCATTTTTTTTTCTGGCATATGTCATTTGGCAGGCGCTCTGTTTGTTTGTATGCATCCGATGCTGAGCCGTGGCCTTAATTTCCCCTCATTAAAACTCGGGAGGATTTTGTTTGTCCTTCACTTGCTTTAATCTCTGTAAATCCCTGCCTGCCTTCTTTGATCTTCATTTGTGTGTGAGTGGGAGGGTCCTCTCGATATGTGTGTGTGACTGGGAGGGCCCTTTCGCCAAACTCCCTCACCCGACCGGATCCTTAGAATAACTCATCTATCATGTTTCTCAAAGATCAGTACAGAGATAGACAGAAAGCAGAAAGAGACAGGAAGATCTGAACCTCATGTAGCTCTGCAGGACTCGACACTGCAAGCATTTGCGCCCAAAAATAGATGTGTGTGAACTGTAAGATGTATTTCGGAGCATGGGTGTGAAATAGTCAATGTGGGTCCCTAAACAGTCTAAAAAAATCAAGTAAGGTATGGCTCATTCTAAGAGCTTGCAGTTTCAGAGCAATCAATAAATACTTGAATACTATGCCTTTATGCTAACAGATTGCTTATGATCTGTTGATGAATTATGTCAAGGTTTATTTCATGGTGTTTATATTGTAATACGTTGTAGATGGTTGTGAGAGAACATTCCTCATCTTTTTTAAATAAGCAGCCAGCAATAGTAAAACAGAGACATCAAAATAAGAGTCTTTCTGTATTCTAGGCTCGTTTGTATGTATGAATAAAGCTTTTGTTTTCCTGGTTATTATTGGTATTTTGGTGTGAATTTAGTGAAGAAAGAATTCAGAAATTGCTAGTAAATGTCACAAACAATTACAAAGAATTAGGGTGTGTCTGAATCTACTTATGCCAGTTTAATGAAAAAAAAAAAAAAAAAAAACATTTGACGCACCAGGCACATGGTCCAAAAGTAGGATTTTTAACCGGTGTGGTACCGGTATTGGTACCTGAAATTCGGTGCCGGTAACCAATGGTACCTTTTTTCAGTAATAACCATAGACTGTAGGTTTCTGAAGAGCATTTTTGAAGCTCATAGTGGGCTGTAATCGGCCATCACCAACTTGGAATCGCATCATCATGTGTCACTCCCGGATAATCGGAAATGAGCAAAGAGGTGGGACATGGGTGGAGTTGGTTGCTGAAACCATGCCTACCTAGCGCGACAGTGGTGACAGCAGCAACAATACACCTGTCACTCAAGTGGCCACGCCCTTAATTATGCAGAACTTTAAGGCCTAATATAACTTAAACGGATGAATTATATATATATATATAAAAAAATCATCCAACTCACAGTTGACCTGAAGGGAAAAATTAGCTATATAGAACAAAACCACTTTGTGTACCAGGCTGTAAACATTTTTTTTCTGATGTAAAGTTAGGCATTTTAACATGGGGAGTCTATGTGATTGGCTCCTTTTCATCCAAAAACTGACGAAATCCGTGGCATTCAGTGCAATAGAGTAATTCCATTTTTATGAATGAACACACTGTGGTATTAAATACATAAGAAACAAATGTTTAAAAACTACTTCCAAAAACACCTTAGATAAATGGCAAAAGACAACAGGCTTTTCCAAATCCAAAATATTGCCAGATTTTTGCCATCGTCTTGTCTTTCTTAACGCACTCTTCTTGTCAGTCTGCTCAACTCTCCTCGCTTTATAAATTAAAATCGGACAAGCAGGACATGTAGGATTCATATTTAAAGAAGTATTTTTGCGTTTGAATATTCACAGACATAACGTGATTCAAATGAAGTGACAGACCTACTTCAGATTAATTAATCCAAAATCTGACGAAATTCGCGGAATAGAGTAATTCCGTTTTTATAAATGAACTCGTTCTCTTCTGCATTTCTGCATTCTGCAAAACTATATTATGGCCGTAGAAATGTAACCACATTTCGGAACATTTCAGTTTGTCCTGTTTGTGTTTGTGGCTCCTGCTCTTTCTATTGAAACCAACATGGAAGTGACTTAAACTGCAATGGTGGTGGTTTTGGTCTATATACCAAATTTTGCCCTTCATGTCAACTCTGAGGGCAGAGACTTTTTTTATAACTCATTAGTTTAAATTATATTAAGCCTTAAAGTTCTGCATAATTAAGGGCGTGGCCACTCGAGTGACAGGTGGATTGCCGCTGCTGTCACCACTGTTGCGTTAGGTGGGCGTGGTTTCAGCAACAGGCTCCACCTACATCCCACCCCTTTGCCCATTTCCGGTTATCCAGGAGTGATGCACGGTGACGCGATTCCAAAATGGTAATGACCGAAATTTGTTACAGATTGATTTAATGTGAATTGATACAAAAAAAAAAAACTTTCTTTTCTTTCCATCCTTTCATTTTTTTTTTTAAATTTGACTTGTTTGTGTGCTTCTGTGCGTCTCTCTGTGTGTAATAAGTAGGGTGTATGATAGGGTCCATTAAATTAAAAGTGAAATTTTGAAGTACAAAAACTTAAATAGGATTTTCTTGTAAAACATACTCTATTAATCCTTATTTAAAACTTTGAAAAACATTCAGCTGTTTACACAATTTATTAAAGTAGGTGTATAAATAATTACATAAATATTAAACAGTTTAATATTTGAAAACCTAGTGTTTTATGTTGTATTCTAATAAATGAAATGATTCTGCTTGTAAATGTCCCTTTGTATGCTTTATTTTTTTTTTTTAAGTGCTCCTAACTTTTTCATTTTTGGAGCACATATGCCCCTTGGGAATAAAAGTAAGTGTCAAACACTGATAAGTGGTCTAGGGCAGTGATATTTCAAGAACCAAATTTCAGAAGACTTAAAACGTTTTTGTACTAAGGTTAAACAAAATGTCTTTAACTCCTTCGCCAGAAGTTTGACAGCCACTGCCAGCATTTTTGATCATTTTCACAAAATTTTTATGGCTCCCACAATATTTTATTGTATGAATATAGGCACATGAAATATTTCAAAAGAAAGAACAGAACCTCTGCTTATAAACAAAAACAATTTTTCTTCTAGCTTCCTTTTTTTTTAAATCAACCTTTGAATGTGGGTAAGTTTCATTAAGAAAAGCAACATATTGAACAAAAAGCTGAGAAAATTGCATTTTTAAAAGACTACTTGTAAATCAGATTCAGATCATTGATCAAAGCATAGATGGAGTCGATTACTTCCATCAACACCCTAAAGCTTGCACAGTTCTAAACTAATTCCTGGATCATCATTACATTCTGTAACCTGTAATATATTTTGATTTATACCACCTGATCCCATGCTGAAAACATACCTGTGGGAACTTTTTCACAAGACGTGAAATGCAGTTTCTAACAGAAATTAACACTAAGGACTTAGGATGTGGAATCTTTGGGTACCAATCCTGTGAAAAACATGGCTGAAAGATGAGAGAAAACAAGCTAAAACAGCATGCTTGTGATTGCGTTTTACATCACATTCACTTTTTTTCAAACTTTTGGTTAGGTTTAGGTGTAGTGCAGATGGATTGTCATGGAGCATATGAGCATGAAGTTACAGCGCTACTCAACAGACATTTCAAGTTAGAACTGCGGTGATGTGTTCAAAACCACATCACATAAAACGCACCATATGTACGTTAATCTGCTCCAGAAAAAAAAAAAAAAAAAAACACGTTTAGCGGCAATCAGTGGGCATTTCACATTGAAAACGTCAGGAAACATACATGGCGGTATGTATTTCGCATCTTGCGGAAACGTTCCCACAGGTACGTTTTAGTCATGAGATCAGGTTGGATTTATATAATGATTAATGGCTGTTAATCAAATCATTTTACATATGCATCTGTTAACATAATGATTTCTTGTTTCTGTGTCTTTTCTGGCATGTTTTGATCCAGATCCTATCATACACCAGTGAAAACATAGAAAGCTGGAAATTCTGTCAAAGGCAGGAAAGTGTTGTCTCATAATTTATGTAAATTTCTGCCAAAAGCAGGGACAGAGTTAAAAATTAAACACTGAAGTAATTTTAACTGAAACAGGAAGACAGGGCAGGATATATCAAGCAACCCCGCCCTCTTTTTAATTAACCAATAGCATTTCATTTAATTCATAGCTTGGGCCAGTGCCATTGAGCTTGGTAAAGCCGCATTTGACAATGTATGACAGCCACAGACTAAGATTATCCCTTTTTATTAGGACAACACAGACTATTTATATGCAACACTGATGTTATTGACAGTGAAGAGCAATTTAAGGGTGCTTTCACATCTGTGGTTCGGTTCATTTGGTCCAGACCAAGAGCAACAAATGATACATTGTAGCATTTTTCTGCCGTTTTGGGTCCTTTTCACACCACACTGATTGCTCTGGTCCGAACCAGTTGAAACGAACCAAAATGCAGTCATGTGACAACGTCCACCTCACTCGTTGGCCAGATCGTGTCACTGATCTATAATAGAGAATTATATAGATCAGTGTGTTGAACGTATTTTCTAAACTGTTAGGGGCCATTCACATGTCCCGTCTTTTGCACGCTCAAGCTCGTTATTTCAAATGTAGACGCGCGGTATGCGCGCTCAGAATGGAAGCGACGTGGTCGCGACGCGCACGTTTTTTCCATTCGCGAACGCGCCGCATCGAGAAAAACATCGCAACTTTTCAGAATGCTGCAAGCGCACCGCAGGTCATGTGACATAAACCAACCAATCAGCTTCATCCTTTCCCTTAATAACATTGAAAGCATTGACAAGTTGGAGAAACAGCTTATCATAGCTGTACAGGCGTTTTCCATGCGTTTTTAGGCGCGACATGTGAACGGCCCCTTAAACAATGAGAAAGATTGTGATGTTCTTGTGAGTTTTCGAAAGTTGGGACCTATATGATCATCAGACCAAATTTATGAGGCTCCGCACCTCCTCACAACTCCAAGTTTGTCCGGGAGCTGTCATGGGGCTATGTTGCTAAAGCGCTAACTGTCAACAAATACTTGTCCTCATCCCATAATGAACAGCGCAGCGGACTACGGCAGCTGGCGCAGTACTTTTTGCGGTTGGGTGTGTTCTAGTTCGGTTCATGTTCTCACCACAAACGAACCGCTCCAGTGTTCGTTTGAAAGCGTACCGAGACCACCTCTTCAAGGAGGTCTCGGTACGCTTTTTTGGTCCGCTTTTGGTGCGCACTCGAGTGCGATTGCTACATTCACACCTGCCCAAACGAACCGCACCAAGAGGGAAAACGAACTCTAGTGCGATTCAACCGAACTAAATAAGGCAGGTGTGAAAGCACCCTAAGTGACTGTGAAGGTAATAGAGTTTATTTAGAAAACGAAGATTCTTCTACTTTTCTCAGATGTTTGAAGAAAATAAATAACCTTTAATATGTAAACGCTGCCAACTTATAACGAGCAAATAGCAAGGAGTTTACATTGACTCTATTCATGTAATGTAGAACACAAAATGCATGCACTCACAAATTGTTTTCTTCACATGCAAAGCAAATTTTCAGCCGTCCTCTCTATCAATTAGTGCATTATTAGGCGTCAAAGTTTTAGAAAATTTAGTGAAAAGCCGCATTTGACAGTGTATGACAGCCACAGTCTAATAGATAACCCGTTTAGATTCAATACGAAACTGTTACTAAAGCAAAAACATGCTCAGGATTTGTCGTTTAAAAAGTGTGTTATCTCTTTTACTCGTCAGTGCTGTTTGTCTAACCATTTCTCCTCATTATTTCATCCATATAGCTATAAAATAGCAGAGAATTCAAATGGGTCCTATACTCTATGACTCAGAGATATCATATCTCTGGATAGGAGAACAGACTATGTTCACGCTGCTGTGGTTCGCGTAATACAACACACAACTAGACTTCTTTTGCCCTAATGGAAAGCATATTTACACTGTCTGATTCTTTTCCGAATCTAAGCCATATGCCGTACAGAAAATACAAACTGTGAACAAGTGACTGATTTTAGCCGCAGCTTCGACCGTCTATTTATAGTGAAGGGGGCGGGACACTTTGAATGCTAGAGAGCATTTGACTGGACAGAAAGTTTAACGAGAAGCTGAAGTGCAGAGCGATGCCATCGAAATCCATATTGGCAGACATCAGAGACTGGACGTTTTAAATGCTTATATCTTGTAAATGCAAATTTTGTCATTGTTTTGAAGCACACTAGCTTATAGATAACCTTAAGGCTAACATATTCATGCTAAAAAACGTCCATTTTGATTTCATGGGGACTTTACATTTGCATAATACAACTAAGAACGGCATAGGCCCAGCAATATGCTAAATAATAAAAAAGAGATATTATAAGAATCTCTGAGATGCGGCAAAACAGTGAACATTTCCCCCCCCCCCCCCAAAAAAAAACAGTGCTGTAACCTTTTTTTTTTAAAGACACCAGACGCATCTCTTTATGCAGTCAGTAAGCCCACCTTGCTTCAGTGATCCCCTGAAAGTTCACAAACACTCTGTGGCTATTAGGACAACACAGACTATATATATGCGGCTCTGACGTTAGTGACAGTGAAGAGCAATTTAAGCGACTGTGAAGGTAGAGTTTATTTAGAAAACCAAGATTCTTGTACCCGTCTCGGATGTTTGGAGAAAATAAATAACCTGTAATATGTAAACACTGCCAACTTATAATGAGCAAATAGCGGGCAGTTTACCCTGACTCTATTCATGTAATGTAGGCCACAAAATGCATGCACGCACAAATCGTTTTCACCTTCGCATGCATGTTTACCTGATGATCTAATTATACAAAGTTCATTTTCAGCCGTGCTTTTATCATTAGTGCATTATTAGGCGTCAAAGTTTTAGAAAATTTGCTGACACAATTTTGAGTAATCCTGACATTTTAACAGAATGAGGCAAGCCTGTCAGCTGCAGTTTGTGGGCTGAGCTACTTCCTCTAAAATCAAGAGCTAATCCAGCCATCAAGCGGGAGGGAGCCCTACTTAGCATGCCTGCCTTACATACTGCGTGATGCATGCTTAACTCTTAATATCCGGAAGCTGAGCTCTACACATTTTAAATGACGCACACTGTTGAAACATGAGATGAGTTTGCACTAGTGATGAAAACTAGTGGAGTTTGCAATCTCAAGATTCAAGACTCAAGTTCTAAATTAAACAATGCAATTGAAGTCTTTCTACTTTTCAAACTTCATGTTTAATATAATGCGTTACTTGCAGTCTAGCAAATTTTAACCAATTTTAAAACAATGCACACAAAATAATTAATAATACTAATATAATTTGCAGTCAAATCAAAGTCATTGCATTGCATTTTTTTTTGCATCCTGAGATTTAGTAATTTCTTGTGGATTTGAACAACGTCTGGGCCGTCCTGCAGACAACGCTGATTGAACCCACAGCTTTAGGGTCAGCAGAAAACAATCACACTGATCTCTTGGCAAGCTGAATTTTGATTATTTTAGACATCAGTGTCACTCCCAAACGAATGAATTCGTACACAGGGCATTTTGTGATTATTTATAGCCATCTGCTGCTGCCATTTCAAACCTTCAGTGCTTTGTATATTCATTTAATTTACATTTAACATAAAAGTCCACAGAGATTACGTCTTTCCTAATTTGACAGCTCTGTTCTGATTTGAATCAAATGCCTGTTCTTGAGCTTTTCTTATATAGGCACTCCTGCACATAGAGCTGGATCTGTTGGAGGATAAAACATAGGCCTTGGAATTAAGGGTGAAAGCCATTTTTTAATTGAATACCTTATGGGGGATTAGGAGAGTATCACCTCTGTCCTGTCTCTAAGGATTCATTGCTGGCTTTGTCTGTTGTCTTCATCACTTTATAACATATGCTCGTATATTTTATGCTGAAGTTTTACTAAGTGAGAAACCACTCCAGATGATTCAGTGTGTGAGTACACTCTCTTGACTCACACTGAAACACAGACCAATTTTCCTGAGCGATTCTATGAAAAGACCTGACTCAAAAGAGTGATTCATGAACCAGGCATCAGCAGGACTGGATTCACAAATATTCTTATGAACAAAAGTCTATGTAACTGTTTTTTTTTCCTTTTCTTCTTATTTTTTAACTTAATAAAATAAGTTAAGAATAATGTGTATCCCACCCAGAAAAGAAATTCCTAAGAAAAAAGGAATGTTCTTAAAACTTCTCAAATTATTCAAAGAATTCAAATTCTTAAAAATAATCTTAAATAACTGGATAACCTCAAGCTTGCCTTTAAGCCACAAAAGAAAGATGTAATTAATTTATTGGGTTAATTTTGCATTACAACATAATACTATCTACATATTTAGCATAAGTCAGTGCAAAAAAGATGGCCTTGATGTGTTTTTATAATTTATAAAATATAAATGATCAGTCAAAATATTAAAAAAAGCTCTTCTGCTCACCAAGCCTGCATTTATTTGTTGCAAAGTACAGCAAAAACAGTAAAACAGTGAAATAGTTTTACTATTTAAAATAACTGTTTTCTATTTGAATATATTTTAAAATATAATGTATTCCTGTGATCTAAGCTAAATTCTAAGCATCATTACGCCAGTCTTCAGTGTTGCATGATCCTTCAGAAATCATTCTAATATGCTGATTTGCTGTTTAAGAAACATATTATTTATTACTATTATTTTTAATATTTAAAACATGTTTTTTTTAGAATTCTTTGATGAATAAGACGATCCAAAGATTAGCATTTATCTTAAATAAAAAGCTTTTTAACATTAAACACTACAGCATTCAAAAGCTTGAAGTCAGTATAACTTTTTAAAATAAAATTATTAAACACTTTTGTTTAGCAAGAATGCTTTAAATTGATCAAAAATGATGATTTATAATGTTACAAAAGATTTCAATTTCAGATAAATGCTGTTCTTCTGAACTTTCTATTCATCAAAGAAACCCGAAAAAAAAAAATCTACCCAGCTGTTTTCAACATAATAAAAATAAATGTTTTTTTGAGCAGCAAAACAAAATATTAGAATGATTTCTGAAGGATCATGTGACTGAAGTAATGATGCTGAAAAATCAGCTTTGAAATCACAGAAATAAATTAAATTTTAAAATATATTTAAATAGAAAACAGTTATTTTAAATAATACAAATATTTCAGAATTTTACTGTTTTGCTGAACTTTAGATCAAATAAATGCAGGCTTGGTGAGCAGAAGAGACTTAAAAAAAACAATAAAAAATCTCACTGTTTAGTTCAGTTTTTGACTGGTAGTAGTGTATATATGCTCTTAAGAAAATATTCTAAAGATTATTTCAAGAACTGCACATCTGAACAGTATAATGAACTTAGAATTTATCTAAAGAAATTAATTGAATATATTTTAAAAAGTAATTTATTCCTGTGATCCAAGCTAAATTTTATTTTAAGCATCATTACTCAAGTCTTCAGCGTCACATGATCCTTCAGAAATCATTTTAATATGCTGATTTGCTGTTCAAGAAACATATTATTTATTACTATTATTTTTTTAATATTTAAAACGGTTGAGTATTTTTTTTTAATCCAAAGATTAGCATTTACCTCAAATAAAAAGCTTTTTAACATTAAACACTATAGCATTCAAAATCTTGAAGTCAATATAATTTTTTTTTTTAATTTTTAAAATTATATAAATTAACACTTTTATTTAGCAAGGATGCTTTAAATTGATCAAAAGTGAAGATTAAAGACATTTATAATGTTACAAAATATTTCATTTTCAGATAAATGCTGTTCTTCTGAACTTTCTAAAACAATTCTACCCAGCTGTTTTCAACATAATAAAAATAAATGTTTTTTGAGCAGCAAAACGATCACGTGACTGGAGTAATGATGCTAAAAATTCAGCTTTGAAATCAAAGGAATAAATTACATTTTTAAATATATTTAAATAGAAAACAGTTATTTAAAATAGTAAAAATATTTCAGAATTTTACTGTTTTTCTGAACCTTGGACAAAAAAGCATGAAGGCTTGGTGAGCAAAAAAAATCTTACTGTTCAAAACCTTTTGACTGGTAGCACTGTATATATGCTCTTAAGAAAATATTCTAAGAAATATTCGAAAGATTATTTCAAGAACTGCACTTTTGAACAGTCCTATCTAAAGAAATTCCAAAGAATTTCATCCTTAAGAAGATGTTCATGAATCAGGCCTGATTCTAAGCAGCCCACAGAAAAACAAGACTTGATCGCCTAAATACTGTCAGAAAAATGTAATGCTGTAAAGTTTGTCAGCTCTGCCTCGCTACTAATCAATAAAATAGCTTCACCGCTGAAAAGCTACATGATTTAAAATCTAGCTTCGCTATTTGGAGTGACGCCCAAAACTGATTATAAATATCGCAAGACGTCCCTCCAGCATTTCATGAATGTAGAGAAAACCAACAGAAAAACAGCATCATAAATAAACACCCACAAGACCCACGTAACACTCGGTAGAAAAGATTGTAAACACATGACTCAGAAGCACACAGACAGAGCATAATTCAGGCTGACTTGGCTGCCTAAATTCTCTAATCTACATCAACCGCTGTAAGCCTATGTAAGCATGTTTTCTGTTTCTTAAAGAAATTGGTATGTGCACAATATGGAAGAACATTCTGTGCAGGGAAATAAACAACTCGACCAGTGTAACGATAACATACATGTACACCAAATGCCTCACTGAAAAGAAACCTCACTGCAATTTGCTTTTCTGTAGTATGATGCAAAAAACACGTCACATTACAAAGCGAAAGCGCTGCTTATAATAATTGCGGCTTCATTTACGAGTATAAAAATGACTAAAACCCATTTCTGCCTGCCATTTCGAGTCTAAAGTTTTGTTAAAAGCATTCTCCCTGTATAATCATCTGCTTTTACTCCAGGGGTTTGTCTGATTCTTCATATAGCCATGATCTCACAGTTGCTGTCTATTTCAGAGTGCTTTTTCCAAAGCGTAACTTATTTAAAGGAAAGTTATTTTCTCCTGGCAAGGGTCCACGAGTTCAATCATTCACACACCTGTTCGTGGGCGCTGAAGTCTGTGAGAGACAGATTGAAAACCGCAGAGGGCTTTTGTTCTCAGCGGGGAGTGAGTTAAACGCCACTTCTCTGTCTTACAGAAGCTGCAGCACCTCTGCCTGACATGGGCGGTGCTGATTGCTCGTCGACAGCAGCCTTCCACTTTCCTCCAACAAAACACTCGCAAACTTTGTCACACTCATGCACTACTCCAAACATCACACTCATACGCTCGACTCAACCCAAAAACACTCTCCAGTCTGACTAATTCATGTAATGCACCCCAACACACTTGCACAGTTAATTTCAGAGGTTCTGGAACTTAGGTCCTCCAGAGCCCAGGGAAACATTTCAGAAAAATATGCTGTAAATACAATACCAGTCAAAACTTTTTGAACTGTAAGATTTTGAATGTTTTTTAAAGTCTCTTCTGCTCACCAAGCCTGCATTTATTTGTTTTAAAGTACAGCAAAAACAGTACAATTTTGAAATATTTTTACTATTTAAAATAACTGTTTTTTCATTTGAATATATTTTAAAAATGTAATTTATTCCTGTGATTTCAAAGCAACATTACTCTAGTTTTTAGTGTTACATTATCCTTCAGAAATCATTTTAATATGTGACCCTGGACCACAAAACCAGTCATAAGGTTAAATTTTACAAAACTGGGGTGTATGCATCATATGAAAGCTCAATAAATAAGCTTTCTATTGATGTATGGTTTGTTAGGATAGGACAATATTTGGCCGAGATACATCTATTTGAAAATCTGGAATCTGAGGGTGCAAAAAAATCAAAATACTGAAAAATCACCTTTAAAGTTGTCCAAATTAAGTTCTTAACAATGCATATTACTAATCAAAAATTACATTTTGATATATTTACAGTAGGTATTTTACAAAAAAATCTTCATGGAACATGATCTTTACATAATTTCCTAATGATTTTTGGCATAAAAGAAAAATCAATAATTTTGACCCATACAAAGTATTTTTGGCTATTACTACAAATATACGCCAGCGACTTAAGACTGGTTTTGTGGTCCAGGGTCACATATTATAATTTAATTATTATTATTATTACCATCAATATTTAAAACAGTTGAGTACATTATTTTAGAATTCTTTGACAAAGAAAAATCCAAAATTCATCATTTATCTGAAATAAAAAGCTATTTTACTTAGTTATTATAGTTTTTTTGGAAAGGAAGTTATAGAAAGTAATACTTTTATTTAACAAGGATGCTTAATCATAAGTGATAAAAATGTTACAAAAAGATTTCCATTTCAGATAAACGCTGTTTTTCTTAACTTTCTATTCATCAAAGAAACCTACCAAAACTCTACTCAGTTGTTTTCAACGTAATAATAATAATAAATGTTTTTGAGCAGCAAATCTGAATATTAGAATGATTTCTGAAGTAAATGTGACTGTTGTAATGACGCTAAAAATTCAGCTTTGAAATCACAGGAATAAATTACATTTTAAAATATATTCAAATAGAAAATGGTTATTTTAAATAGTAAAAATATTTCAAAGTTTTACTGTTTTTGCGTCACTTGACTTGACTTGATAAACATGACAACTCTTTAAGTGTAATTCAATAAATGTAAAATTTTACCAAAGCTTTAAAAGTTTTATTCTGCTTTCTAAAGAATGGTGGGAAATCATTATTTTATTCTATTTCATTAAACCCATTTAAGACCACGGGCAACTATAGCTGCTGCAGTTTATTGTTGTAATTTTCCTTTTGTAAGTATTTTTCTAGATGTCATCCATGTTTTATGTCTCAATGACATGCAAGGTGGGGGGCATCAACTTCCTTCCTTTCACATGAGGCTGTCAACTTCCTACACCTACTTCCAGGAAGCATGGACATTTCAGAAAATATACTGTAAATACAATACCAGTCAAAAGTTTTTGAACAGTAATATTTTTTAAAGAAGTCTCATCTGCTCACCAAGCCTGCATTTATTTGATCCAAAGTACAGCAAAACCAGTACAATTTTGAAATATTTGTACTTTTCAAAATAACCGTTTTCTATTTGAATATATTTCAGAATGTAGTTTATTCCTGTGATCAAAGCTACATTTCCAGCAGCATTATTCCAGTCTTCAATTTCACATGATCCTTCAGAAATCATTCTAATATTATGATTTGCTGTTCAAGAAACATTTTTATTATTACTATTATCAATATTTTATCAAAGCTTTTGTAACATTACACACTATACCATTTAAAAGTATGGAGTCAGGATTTATTTATTTTTTGCAAATGAAATTATAGAAATTAATACTTTAATATTGTGGTTTGCTGTCTGTTATTTGTCAGTTCCTTTGTTTGGACAGAATTCTTTTCCTTACAGAATCCTTCTTGACTCCTATCACTCACTTTCAGTTTTCATCCACTATTATTCTTAACTGATGAAGTCCTGCCAAGCTTTGTCTACACATAATCGTAAAGACTGTTGTTCTTTAAACACCAAACAATTGGGCTGTTAAGGTAACAGATGCTCCTGCTAAATGGGCTTTCATGATTTGCCCTTTTTGGAAGTCTGACAAGTCACCCATTTCACCTAGGGCTTGCACTAAACACTGCTAAAAACAGCTTTTACTACACTTACATACTGTACAACCTGCACTCTAGAAATTGCTGGGTAAAATACAACCCAGCGCTGGGTGAAATATGGACAAACCCAGAAACCATTGTTAAAAAATTACTATATAGCTGGCTTAAAATGAACCAAAAATAAATTACAAATTTTAAATCAGACATACAATTACTAGAGGCGTCAGCAAAAATCCAAAGGTGAACATTTATTACTAAGTAATTAAATAATATATGTATATAGTTGTGCGAAAACAGATAATGTTATCACATTTTCATTCTGTTTTATTGTGTTAGCTGTATTTTTTTTTTAGTTATTTTTAACACAAAAATAACCCAACTGCAGTTTGATTAAATGGAGATTAACTGGGATGCACAATGAAAAAACATGATTTAAAAAAAAAAAAAAAAAAAAAAAAAAAATCTGTTTTTGCAAAAGAACTCTTCATATATTTATTATTTATTTACCTTATTAATAAATGCTTATTTATTTGAAAAAATATATGAATAAATGCTCATTTCCACCCTTTTTGTGTTCATTTTAAGCAAGAAATATAGTATTTTAAGCAATAGCTGAGTTAAATAAAACTACCCTGAAGGATGGTCAAACCACCCAGTTGCTGGATTTATGCATATTTTACCTAGTGCTGGGTTGTTTTTAACTGAGAGAATATAGCCAATAAAGACATAAATAAAAGAAAATCACAAATATTAATATTAATCCCTATAAAAATGGATGTTAACATCATTTAGTCCAACCCATGCACATCTAACAGTTCACTATGGTATCTTTGAGATATTTTCTTTTTCTTTCTTTTTCATCTTTCTTTTTAAGTGACTCATTTAATTTTGCTAACAATATCTTGCCTTACTCACACAGTCTAAATGGGTCTGTACATAAAAATATTTCCAGTAGCTTTTATACTTTAAGCAGACAGTCCCACACAAGGGAATCAAAATAATTGGTGGTAGTTTGAATGTAGAAAGTTAAAAAATCTCTACTTTAGTGCACTCCAAAACTCTCACTCACCAAAACCAAATCATATTCCCAGACTACAGCAACCTTCAAAACACTCACACACTAATCAAACACACCTCTCTTAAAAATAAAGGTGCTTTAAAAGGTTCTTCACAGCGATGCCATAGAAGAACCATTTTTGGTTCCACAAAGAACCATTCAGTCAAAGGTTCTTTAGAGAACCATCTCTTTCTTACCTTTTTATAATCTGAAGAACCTTCTTTCGCCACAAATCCGTGAAACAAGGCTCTTCAGATGTTGAAGGTTCTATATGGAACCATTCAGACAATGGCATTGTGAAGCGCCTTTAATTTTAAGAGTGTACTGCCCTACAGCACCTTCAATATTCCTTCAACGTACCCAGAAACACACGTTGGTTTCACTCTATTACTGAGGACTTCTCATAAACTCAATAGCTGAAGACATTTGCTAAACATAAACACTAAGTCTAAACCTTAAACTTAAACCTGTGGATATTAGTAAGTTTAAAACAAAAGATGTCTAGCAAATTTATTAGTCTTTCCAAGTGAGGACAATCTCAAAAAATACAAATTAGGGTTTTGACAGCTTTATATTAGTGAGTGGATTTAAATACACAAGGGTAGCAAAACCTGTACACATCTTGTAATATAGTTTTCACCACATACTGAGCTGATAACATTTTCTGTCCCTACTTCTAAACCTCACATACACATTTCCCTGCATTTGAACATTATATTATGACTTTGTTTGCACGTTTACAAGCGATTTTCCTAGTATGCACCAGTTTGCTCACCAGTGTAGGTGAAATCAGGTTTAACTACTGTATTCTCGGAGGATGTAGACAACATCTGACCCACACACTGCATCCTTTCGTACGAGTATCTGAGGCTGTTTGATCGCGGCAGATCTTTGCAAGGATCGCCTGCATGTATTTTTTTTTTTTTACTGTAGTACTCCTCCCATCTCTCACGCTTGCTTCCAAACAGATGAAATGCAATGCAAAAGAGTAGTTTCTTTTTTATTCTTTTAACGTGATAGGCTAATTTATGTATCTTTATTAAAGAACCTACTCTTGTCTGTCTAATTTTGATCACAACATTTCTGTGTGAGCTTAGACCAGCTGTGATAACATTTAGTATAACTAATATGGCCTTAGTCACACTCTACATTTAAAGTTAGCATATTTTAAAAGCGAAGAGGGAACTTTAACGTCAAAACTAGAGTCAAAATGGCACAATGAAGTTATCTACTGCTATAGAAGACATATAGCAGATACAAAGAATGATAATTCATTAATACTTAATAAATAAAGATATTGCAGTTTTCGTATTGCCTGGCTTTTCTAATCTATTCCGTTAACAGCCTGATTTGATTTCCTCAAAGCTCTTGTTTGAATGAGGTTTGAGTCAACAGCATATTATTTAACAGTTGTATTTCACAGAATAAACGAATATAACTTACAGTTACTCGCCGATAAAACCGAAGTTAACGCGCTCAACGTCGTGAGAAGGAACATTCCGATGCTGTTGTGGAATCTCATGTTTGGAAAAGTACTCCGCTGCACACTTCCCGAGGTACCTCCGCCCGTTAAAACCGTTAGAGGAAAAGCGTTAAGTCTCGTCAAGGTAGCGCGTTGACTCCCACCACAATGAGGTGCAGCTGCGAATGAGCGCGCGCCTCCCGCCGTTTCCTCAGATCCCTCTGAAGGACTGATCCAACACTTGAGCGCGCACTCTCTTTCTGATGCTCGCTCACTCTCTCTCTCTTTCGGTCAGTGCTGATCTCACTCACTCGCTCTCTGGATACTATGCGCTTGAGGATACAAGTGGCGCGCTCTCGACTTCAGGACCACGGAGAGCTCCAAAAAAAAAAAAAAAAAAAATTGTCTAGCTGAGCATTTTTTTTCTTGTTAAGTTAGAAAACCTAAAAGAGTTTTTCAAACCAAGGAGCCTCAAGGGAGGGCTTTAGGAAGTTCGTTTTAAAGTTTAGAAAAAAAAAGCGGTGTAGAAATGTTAATAAAAAATAAATAAAATACTTTATACAGACTGATTAATTACAATTATTTTATTCAAAACGTTATTTTTTGCCTCTTTTTTGCCTCAAAAGTTTTTGAACAGTAAGATTTTTAATGTTTTTTTTAAGAAGTTTGTTGCTCACCAAGCCTGCATTTATTTGATCCAAAGTACAGCAAAAACAATACAATTTTAAAATATTTTTTACTATTAAAAACAACTGTTTTCTATTTGAATATATTTTAAAATGTTATTTGTTCGTGTTGATTTCAAAGCTGCATTATTAACAACATTACTCCAGTCACATGACTCTTCAGAACCCGTTCTAATATTCTGATTTGTAGCTCAAAAAACTTTTATTAATATTTTATTATGTTGAAAACAGTTGAGTGGAATTTTTTCAGGTTTTTTTTTTAAATAAAAAGTTCAGAACGGCATTCACCTGAAATAGAAATCTTTTGTAACATTATAAATGTCTTTACCATCCCTTTTGATGAATTTAAAGCATCCTTGCTAAATAAAAGTCATAATTTCTTTCCCAAAATAAAAATATATATATATATTGACTCAAAAGTTTTGAATGGTATAGTGAGTGTATGATGTTACAAAACCCTTATATTTTTAGATAAATGCTAATGTTTAGATATTTCTATTCGTCAAAGAATCCTGAAAAAAAAAAAATACTTTAATATTTTAAGTATTTTAAATATTGATAATGATAATACAAATGTTTCTTCAACAGCAAATCATATTAGAATGATTTCTGAAGGATCGTGTGACACTGAAGTCTGGAGTAATGATGCTGAACATTTTGCTTTGATCACAGGAATAAATTACATTTTACATTATATTCAAATAGAAAACAGTTATTTTAAATAGTAAAAATACTTCAGATTCATTCTTTTTTTTTTTACTGTTTTTGCAGTACTTTGGATCAAATAAATGCAGGCTTGGTGAGCAGAAGAGACTTCTTTAAAAAAAAAAATTACTGTTCAAAAACGTTTGCTGGTAGTGTATGCATTTTATATTTAGGAAGATGAACCCTTATAAAGAGGAGATTGTTATATTTGATGTCGTGACATCAAAAATAACGTGCCTAATTTGAATTTAGGTAACATGCCTCAGATTCGTTATCTTCTTTCACAGTGTCCGAGAATACGCATAGCTCCTCACTATTTAAATGGAAAAAGAACAACTTCGAAGTAGGCTACTAATGTCTAAAAATGCAAAATTGATAAAACAGCAATACCTCTATCAATGGCGATACCTGTATGACATGCGTTAATGTATCCACTGAGGCCTTGGAAGCGGAAGCGCCTTTAGATACCAAGTTGAATATGGCGGTGAAATACGGTGTCCGGGAAGCAACGGGTTCGGTTCACTTAGGTTTGCTAAACTTGAGAGAAACGTCGTGGTATTCTGAAACAACCAGAGCATTTTGGCGATCCTAACTCGTCGAGTCTCATCTTGTAGCCACATTTTTTAAGCAAAAAACATAAAAATTCATTCAGGGTATGATTAATACAACTGTGTATGCGATTTATATTATTTATGGCCTGTGTCTAAAAAGAGCGTTGTCATTTACCAGTGAATTTTCCTTGTGTTTGCTGAGATCAGTTGTTTAAGTGAAGCTGGATCACATTCACGAGGATGTCAGGCAAGTCAAAGCATTTTCATAGTGGCAAAGACCCTTGTGACAATTATAAATGACTGTTAGCCTACATTTGATTGTCTCCTAATATTTAAAGGGCAATCAATCATAAAACATATTTGTCAGACTTTTAATAACACCCTAAATAAACTGATTTAATACATCTATATGTCATCACAAGAAGAATAAATGAAATGCAACAAAACTGAACACTGAACAGAACAAAACTTGCATATTTTGCTGATTATTGCTGCTGAAAATGATCAATTATTGTCATGTTTGGGCTGTAGTAATCAGTCAGACCAGAAAAAAACAAAAACAAAAACATTTGGAGTACTGTAGACTGCCAAAAGTTACAACAAATCAAGGAGAAGAGTGTAAAAAACTGTCTGAGGAGCCAAGTGCATTTGTGGTTGGCCAAACTGAACCAGGATTGCCAGGGAAAGAATCTTAACAACAATTGTATTTGTTCTTATCATCTCCAGTTAGGTAGGTGAAATATTAGGCTAATATTTTAATTAATACTGCTCGTATGTATCTTTACCAACTATTAACTTTAGTTTGTCAAATATTGTGCCCTTTCCTGCTTGCTAAGTCCTTCTCTATATAATTTAGCAGCTTCAGCACGTTTTTTTCATGGTTTAGGCAGCGTAAATTAGCAGAACAATGTATTCAGTAGTATATTAACCAGTCAGTTCTGTTGTTTACATGGCTGCGCATGCGAGTAAATGAGCAAATCTTGACATAAGTGCAAACCCGTTATTTCTGTTTTAGAGCATAAGAACTTTTTCCTGGTTCAGATCACGATGGTCCACTTTGTTTGGCTGGTGTCGAAAAGGTGCTGACAGATCTTTGGGGTGATATTGAGAGTTCCTTCATGCCAAGAGTGAATTGAAATCACCATGACATATTGATGCACCAGGGGAGTACTCGGCGTGTTTGTGTGATGAGAATACATGAGCTTCAGACTGAGTAAATATCTGAAGGACATGTTTGTTTGATCCTTCCAGAGTAAAGAGCGGCAAGGATGTGAACACGACTTTCTAATACACTGTCGCTGTCTTTCTTTTTCTCACGCATGCTGTCTGTGTGTCTCATTAAAACAGGTCTGACCTACTGATCTCCCGCTGTGGAGCTTGAGTAGAGGGCGATTTCTCTGTGTGGGAGAAATGCCATGAGACATCCACTCCATGCTGGAGTTCAATTCACTTCAATATTACAGAAACAGAAGTGAGGAAATGAAGTAGATAACATCTGATGACACATGAAAGGCCCGTTTCATGCCTTTATTATATGTCTATCTTTTGTTTATATTGCTTTTTAAACTGCCCACTTTTCACCAGTTGGATATAGTTACACCCACAGACCGCTCTCTTTCACTAATCGTCTGACGCATATTGTATACAAAAACTGCTCATAGAACTGCATCGGTACTGATTTTCAAGTGTGAACTGATTCAAGATTAGATGTACAGATGGAGAACGCAGTAGGATCTGCTAATGAAGAAGCTTGGTTTGGCTGACAGCTTGCGGTGACAGTATCTTTAGAAGAGGCTATGAATAAGTAAGCATTGAATTACAATGATTGAGACTATAAATATGCAACTGTCTGACCTTTCAATCCATATACACTCTTGATAAAACTCGTGTATTGCGTCTAATCAAAAGTGAATATCCTACAATTCAAAGAAGAAAGCAGAGAGGAGATCAAAGGCACATCACATCAAAGAGATGCATTTAAGATGTCACACAGTTGATGGCAGCACTTCTGACTTAGAAAAAAAAGATATACGAGTTCTGTAAATAAGCCACCAGGAAGTTATACATTTTAGATAAATATTAGAACCGGCTTTAACAATATTCAAGGAGAATTTAGTTTAAAAAGTGCAATTATATCCCAGGTTATGAAACATTAATATATGCAGTTTACAATGATTGCCAGTTCAAATAATACATATTTGAACCACCATATTCACCCTCACAATCCCTCTATTATCTTCCACAGGTTAACAGCCGTTGTGGAGATGAAATTCGTTTAACTTTATATAACCTCTACCCGTAGCGGGTCTTCGGTTTCCTATAAGGTAAAGTAAGTGTGAACTTCTCAAGGCTCTGTAGAATGAACTGAAGGGCACTGGGCAAGACAAGCCTCCCGAGGGACTCCAGGGTAATTCAGAGTAAATGAAGAGAAATGAAGCGTACCCTTTAAGCTGCAAACAATCTCTCCTCTCCTTTATTTTTTAGCATAATCTGCCTTCTCATCTCCACTGCCCTTCACTCAATGGCGGACATGGGAATCGTTTCCACTGATGAGGAAAAGCAAGAACTCTGCTGCCCTCCACCTCTTCGGTTAATTTTCTAACGGCTCGATGTGATAAGGCAAGTGATGATTTACACAATCTACATTCTGTCATCTTATTCATGGGTAAATTTATGCATGTGCATGCGTAGTTTTTCAAAATGGGAAGTGTATATAAATTAATACTTTTATTCAGCAAGGATGCATAAAGTGAGAGTAAAGATATTTCTTTGTATAACTGCATTTCAAATAGATTGTTATTTTGACCTTGTCAAGAATCCTGAAAACTAGGGCTGGGAAAATAAACCGGTGCATTGCAAATTCGAGAAATGATTCTGCATTGATTCTGAGCTTTTCCGAATACATTGTCATTAACAGTCATTAACACGCAAAACTTATTTTAACCTCTAGGGTTGACAAACGCGGCAGCATTTTGTGGCAATTTTCTTGATAACCCCTAAAGAAACTTAAATTACTCCGTCATTTTTAGTTTTTTCATTTTAGATTTTCACTTACCACGCATAACCGTTGTTTTCTCAAAAACACAATCATGTATATACATACAGTATGTCACAAAAGTGAGTACACCCCTCACATTTCAGCAACCATTTTAGTGTATCTTCTCAAGGGACAATACTATAGAAATGAAACTTGAATACAGTATATTTTAGAGTAGTCAATGTGCAGCTTGTATAGCAATTTAGATGTATTGTCCCCTGAACATTACTCAACATACAGCCAGTATTGTCAAAATAGCTGGCAATAAAAGTGAGTACACCCTAAGTGAACTTGTCCAAAGTGTCAGTATATTGTGTTAGCACCATTGTTATCTGGCAGTGCCTTAATCACCCTGGGCATGGAATTGACCAGAGCTGCACATGTTGTTGGTGGGATTCTCTTCCACTCCTCACAGAGCTGCTGGATGTTAGACACACGTTTGAGGATGCCCCACAGATGCTTAATAGGGTTCAGGTCTGAAGACATACTTGCATACAGTACATACAGACCACCCCATCACCTTAACCTTCAGCTTCCTCAGCAAGGCAGTTGTCATCTTGGTAGTGCTTTAGGATTCGTTATCATGTTAGAAAACTGTCGTTCGGACTAGTTTCTAGAGGAAAAGCACCATGTTCTGCTTCCGAATGTATAGTACATAATGAAATCCATGTTTCCCTCAATGAACTGCAGCTCCCTAGTACCATGATGCTACCACCACCATGCTTAACTGTAGGCAAGACACAATTTTTTTTGGTACTCCTCACCAGGGCATCGCCACACATGCTGGACACCATCTGAGCCAAACAAGTTTATCTTATAGTCTCATCAGACCTGGTTCTAGTAATTCATACTCTTAGACAGGTTGTCTTCAGCAAACCGTTTGTGGGCTTTCTTGTGAGCCAGTTTCAGACGAGGCTTCCTTCTGGGATGACGCCTATGCAAACCAACTTGTTGCAGTGTGTGGTGTAGTGTGTGGTGTATGGTCTGAGCACTGACATGCTGACCTTCTACTTCTGCAACCTTTAAAGCAATGCTGGCAACACTCGTGCATCTGTTTTTTGAAGCCAGGTTCCACACCTGATGCACAGAACGAGTGCTCAACTTCGTTGATTGACCTTTTTCCGAATGGAACCTCTCTTTAGGGTGTTACTGAACCTCTAATAGCCTTGGCCATCTTTGTGGGGAGCAATAATTCTAATTCTCAATGTGGGAGTTTAATTAAAGGGATAGTTACGGTGGCCGAGCAGTGCAAAACACAACAACAAATCGCAACACAAAAAACAAATCTGCTAACCAAATAACAAATCCAGAATCAAAATTACAAATTAGAAAACGCAATGTCAAATCTAAAAACAAAACGGAAAACCATAAAACACAATAACAACTCCGGAAGCAAAATAGCAAGTCGGAAACCACAACGACAAACAAGAAAACAAAACAACAAGTCAGAAAACACAATGACAAATCAGTCAAACCGGAAAAGGTAGGTATTTTGTGTGACCGGCTTAGTCGCTGCTGATTGGACGGAACTCCTGTCAATCAAGACATACAGGAAGTTAGATTTGTATACGGCTCTGGATTTGTGTATATTTACGTAGGAGGAAAATGGAGTGTGTTCGGTAGTTATGTGACGTTTGACACCGAAGCTTTGAAGCTTGTATAAAAAAAACCAAAAAAAAAAACCAAACATCTCACAGTGAAGCACTGTACCGGAGCTTGATTCGTTTTGCCATAACCACATGACCTGTGACGTCCAAAGCTTCGTTTTCGCACGCAACCATGTGACTGCTTCATATTCTGATTCAAATAACGCGAACCCCTTGCGCAGATATCAAGTGCCATTCACTTTTTGTTAAGAATAAATCATAATACGAATAAATATGTACATGTGTAGTTTTGTACATGTTCATTTTGTAGTCATCCTTGCTTCACAAGCTCTTCTATTTAATAATAATATTAGTCAACAGTACTCTTAATTTACTTTGAACATATATGCATACATGAACCATGCTTATACTTGTATAATTTTATAAAAAAGTTTATTTACAGATTAATTCAAGTAAAATGACATTTATTTTTTATTATTTTTTTTTTTCTGACGGCTTCGTAGCACAAATTGATGTAGTTGATGAAACTGTCCAACATCGCTTTGAGATCTGGGACTCGAAAGCAACTTTTTCCACCTTTGACCACAAGATGTCTATATAATGTTCTCTATTATAGATCAGTGTGTTCGGCACTACATTCAAGAAGAACATTCATATGGCGTGATTCTAGAACTGTACTTCCTGTATGTCTTGATTGACAGGAGTTCCGTCCAATCAGCAGCAACTACGCCGGTCACACAAAATACCTACCTTTTCCGGTTTGACTGATTTGTCGTTGTGTTTTCTGACTTGTCGTTTTGTTTTCTTGTTTGTCGTTGTGGTTTCCGACTTGCTATTTTGTTTCCGGAGTTGTTGAGTTTTATCGTTTGCCGTTTTGTTTTTAGATTTGATATTGCGTTTTCTAATTTGTAATTTTGATTCTGGATTTGTTATTTGGTTTTCAGATTTGTTTTTTGTGTTGCGATTTGTTGTTGTGTTTTGCACTTCTTGGCCACCGTAGATAGTGGACCCAAAAATGAAAATTCTGTCATTAATTACTCGCTCATTAAGAAATTGTGTTTTTTTTTTTATCTCTTTGTGCACAAAAAGTATTCTTGTAGCTTCATAACATTACGGTTGAACCACTGATGTCACATGGACTATTCCTTACTACCTTTCTGAGCCTTAGACGTGTCAGTTGCATTGCTGTATATCCATGGTCAGAAAGCTGTTGGATTTCATCAAAGATATCTTAATTTGAGTTTTGAAGATGAACAAAGGTCTTACGGATTTGGAACGACATGATGGAGAATAATTAATGACAGAGTTTGCATTTTTTGTGTAAACTATCCCTTTAATTGAATGAAACAATCGTGATGCTTTAGTGTTCAGTTAATCGTTTACACCAACCAGACTTTTTAATAACATTGAGACACTATAAGTACAATAAGTTTAAAGAACTGCAATATTGCTACAGCAATAATACACTTAGAAGTTAAGGATAAAGTATTGTATATTGAATAAGGTACAAAAATATATTTTTAGATATGGTGGGGTGAGAAAAATAGGGCAGAAAATATCACATCTATATATATTCATATAAATACACATCTGTTACTGATAGTGCGTGATGGCAAGCAATAGATTATGTTACACACTGTCTCTTAAGCTATGGCATTGATACATTGCTGGCTGCTATAAAAGAAAAAGGTCAAGGTTTGGCTGGTTAACCTGATGCACTTGAACGCCTCCTAGTAGATGTTGAAACTATACTATATGGTTGTGAATTGATGGCTTTTTAAAAGTATCTGTGTATAAATAGCTGTGATTCCATTGTATTATAGCAGATGTTTTACCACTATCTGATTGATTTGAACATCTGTACCTTGTAGTCTGCAACACGGTGCTTTTTGCGGCAATGCTCAATGGTATAACTTAATGTGCTTTTGTAATATTCTGGCAAGATCTTATAAATAATTGAGACTGACTTAGACATTTTTGACATTTTTCGGTTTTCTTTGACCTCACAGCTCAGGATAGCATCGGCTGAAAGACTTGGGACTGTGTGTATGCTCTTGGAGTGTCAGAGCTATGTAGTGTGATGTAAATGTTCTGCTGCTCTAGAGATTAGTAACATGACAACTCATGATGAGGAAGAGATGGCACATTTCATGAACAGATCATGAACTTCCATTGAAGTATAGCTTTCCCTGGGTATTTTAGACTTCGTTTTATTGAAGCAGTGTGAAGCTTTTCCAAACTCACCTTTATTTTTTTCCCACTTTCAGTCAGTTTGAAGAACTTTGTAATTGATTATGAGCATATATTGTATTTGGAGGGATGTTGCAATGTTATGAAGTGTCTTGTGTGAGCTTAACTTTAAAGGTGGAACTAAGTACTGTCTTTATGATATTAATTATGAGTTGGTATCTGCTTTATTCCACATTATTTATTTAACCCCCGACCCCCCCCCGCAATGTGTAGGATGTTTCTGCATACATTTAAATTCTGTAGAATACTAAATTCTCTCTCTCTGGGAGTTTTCAGCTGTTACTCTGTTTGATGTAAAGGTTATCTTGACGGAGCAGCAGACATTTTCAACGCCTCCGTGCAAGTCTCAACGTGTCTCCTTCGCACCTTTGTGCAGAGCATCGTCTGGTCTGCATATTATTAAACCCCCTTAGCGTTTGAAACTAAGCTCCAGCTAATGAAAGCCTGCGAAACAGGTGCATTCTAATGACATATTTCCTATGCTGTTCCCATGGAGATCTAAAAGCAAACATTTATAGTATAATGATGAGCTCTGATTTCTGAAGTATTTTGTTTGTATCTAATACAAGCATCTGTAGAACTAGACTCAAGTAAATCAGCAAGCCTTGCACAAACCATTAAACTACCTCTGCAAAATGTCTCAGCCATAACTAGACAATACAAAATGCTTGCTAGCTTAGAAATGCACTTATAATTGCTAAAGAGTGCACTGAAATACTAAACTCAAGCTCAATTTAAAAGAGTAGCTCACCCAAAAATGAAAATTCTTCATTCTGAAGAGTGCTCCAAACTTACACTTCCTGCTGAAAATAAAGAGACTGTAATGGTGCCTTTTGATTGGTTTTGATTTTAATTGGTTTTAATGGTTAAAAGTTGATGGTTTGTAATAGTATATGCAGTGGAAACTATTAGAATATTTGGAATGGTTTCTATTGTTATTTTTCAGCAGGACTATCAGAAATAAAGGTGCTTTGTTGGCATCTACAGTTTCGTGAAGAATCTTTACCATTCACAGAATCTTTCCATTCCATAAAAGATCTTAATGGTGAAAAGGTTAAAACTAAGAAAAAAATATTTCTTTTAAGAACTGTTAACTGAAAGGTTCTTTGGGAAACCGAAAATGGCCCTTCTCTGGCATTGCTGCAAACAATTCCTTTCTGAAACATTTATTTTTTTAGAGTGTATCTAAAATATTGAGTCCGAAAACCTAGAAACAAGCTAGCATTTTTAAACTCCCCAAAGATGATGGATTTTTTAAATTGGATTTTGGTTAAATGCCTGAAATAAGGACTGCGGTTAAAGGAAGTTTTTTTTTTTCTATTTTTTCTTCTATGTGTCTTGAAAAAGATGACAAGTGGCTATCACCATAGCCACCAGATCCAGTCCGTATCCAGATCAGATGGTCACTGCAGTCCCCCGGATCCAGTCCAAACCAAGAGCAGATGGTGGATCAACACCTACAGCCGAATGTCAGCGGTTTAGTGATAGTTGTTCATAAATCCCTTGCTTGTCCTGAACAGTAAAACTGCCTGCTGTTCTTCAGAAAATTCCTTCAGGTCCAACAGTTTCTTGGTTTTTCCAGTGTATTTGAACCCTTTCCAACAATGACTGTATGATTTTGAGATCCATCTTTTCATAATGAGGACAACAATAGGAACTCATATGCAACTATTGCATATTGCCACAGCCATATCACCCTGCAGCCCAAGATCGGTTGCTCACTGAAGCTAAGCAGGGCCGAGCCTGGTCAGTACCTGGATGGGAGACCTCCTGGGAAAACTAGGTTGCTGTTGGAAGAGGTGTTAGTGAGGCCAGCAGGGGGTGCTCACCCTGTGGTCTATGTGGGTCCTAATGCCCCAGTATAGTGATGGGGACACTATACTGTAAAAAGCACCGTCCTTCTGATGAGACTTCAAACCAAGGTCCTGACTCTCTGTGGTCACAAAAAATCCTATGGCACTTCTCGTAAAGAGTAGGGGTGTAACCCCAGTGTCCTGGCCAAATTCCCTCCACTGGCCCTAGTCAATCATGGCCTCCTAATAATCCCCTTCCATTAAATTGGCTATATCACTCTCTCCTCTCCACCTGTAGCTGGTGTGTGGTGAGCGCACTGGCGCCGTTGTACTGTGGCTGCCGATGCATCATCCAAGTGGATGCTGCACACTGGTGGTGGTTGAGGAGAGATCCCCCATATGTTTGGCTTTGGGTGTACGGAAATACACAATGAAAGCGCTATACAAATGCATCATTCATTCATTCAACTATTACAGAAGGTTCAAACACTCACTGATGCTTCAGAAGGAAAAACGATCAATTAAGAGCCAGGGGGTGAAAACTTTTGAACAGAATGAAGATGTGTACATTTTTCTTATTTTGCCTAAATATACTGTGACGAGTCGGCTGCCTCCCCCCTAAATATCATCACCACCCCATCCCTTATTCGCCGCCCTTCTCCAGGCTCCCGACGGGAGTGGGTGTGTAGGGGAGAGGAGGGGCGCGAAAACATCCCGGGCTGGCGGCGTGTGATGGGGAGCACCTGAATGGAATGAAGCCTCATCACCGCCGCTGTTTAAATGCCGAGTGCGCCTCTCCTCAGGAGACCGGTCTCTCCCCCGTGCACGCATGCTGGTGTCCTCGTGGGTCCAGGAAGGGGTGAAGAGGAAGCCAGCGCCGCCAGAGGACGAGCAGCCGGACCCCGTGTGTCCGGACGAACGCCGCACCCTTTAGTCGGCTGACGGGCCAGGTTGCCGGGCCGTCGAATCCCCCGAGAGTGCCGCAGAGCAGCAGAAGGAGGACTCCGGACCTAAGCGGGGAGCGCGTGCGGCCGCCGGACTCCGCCCCTTACCTGGACCCTTCCCATTTGAACACTGCCTCTCCTTCACGGAACCCCCTTCAGAACGAGGACACCAGATCCCTTTTTATTTGGACACTTTATTTCCCTTTTGGACACTTCCCTTCATTTTCTGTTTAATAAAAGCCTCTCCGAGGCCTGACGCCACACCCACTGTGTCTGTCGTTCGTCCCTCCCGCCACAATACTTACATGTTTCCCAGAAGACAAAATAGGTTAAATATGCTCTGATCTTCAAATTCAAAATGTTTTCACCCCCCGGCTTTAATGCATCGTGTTTCCTTCTGAAGCATCAGTGAGCGTTTGAACCTTCTGTAATAGTCCCTTAGTTGTCCTCAGTGTGAAAAGATGGATCTCGAAATTATACAGTCATTGTTGAAAAAGGTTCAAATACACAAAAATGCTGAAAAACCAAAGAATTTGTGAGACCTGAAGAATTTTTCTAAAGAACAGCAGGCAGTTTAATTGTTTAGGACAAACAAGGAACTCATGAGCAACTACCACTAAACAAAACCATTCAGGAACATTCAGGTAACAAGACTTCAATTGTATTGAATTGTAAATTCAAGTGTATATAAACTTTTGAACAGGGTAATTTTTATAAATTCAACTGAACTATATGTAATTGTCTTTTATGTAAAATATCTTATTCAGGTCAGTACTAAACAAAATTTTTTGTATGATCCCTCATATTTTGGTAAAATGATCAACATTTTGCAGATTCTGCAAGGTGTATGTAAACTTTTGACTTCAACTGTTGGAATGACATTTTTGTGTGAGCTATCCCTTTAAGACTGTTGACAGCCTGCATTGCAAAGATAAAACATAATGCATGATGCAGAGCTCTGACCTTCAGACCATTGTTTTAGGTTTTAGCCTTTAAAAAAAGAGTTGAAGACGATGAAAAATAAATAAGACAAATCAATGAGAATACTCATTCAATTATTTATCCGGTATACTATTTCTACATTTGCGTCTTTTGGGTCTTTTTGCATCCATGGGCTTTCTTCTCATCAAAAATTGATGGCCAAGAATATATTTTTTTCCCATATTTTCATTATCTGCAATCTTTAACAAGTGTATCGATCCGTTCCGCTTCCTCTCCTACCTGCCCTGCCAAGCTGCGTGTGGTATCGGGTGTCTGGACATGGAGCCCAGGTAGCGCCAAATTAGACGGTCAAACCTCACAGACACGTCACGTTTTTGCATTCAGACACAGAAAATGATCCTACGGTGTAAATCCTCCCTCCTGTTGGTCTCTTCAGGGTGTGTGTTTTCTTAATGACGGTGGAGACGTGGATTTAGCTCACCTGCGACGCTCGCTGTGAAACAGATGTTTAGAGGAGGCTTGTCTTTCAAACGAAGGACAATAAGTCAGCTTGAATGTGTTGGAATATAAGGAGGTAGAAAGAAAGAAAGAACGAGAGCTGCGTCAGTCAGCAGTGATAAGCTGATAAACCGCTAGTCTCCAGAGAGCACGGACTTACTCATTTTTGTGTGATCATACACACGTGTATAATTGAGTGTGTGCGTGAGAGAGAAAGAGGCGGTGTTGAGTGGGTGAGGGAACATGTGCTTGGCTGAATGCTTTAGACACTTTCAGACTATAAGAAACATGACAGCATTTTCTCGTCCTGTCATAGGCGTTTCTGTGTGTGCGTATGTCTTGTACCTTCAGCTGGCACGAGTTTCTCTCTCTCTTCTTGAGCAGGGAGCCTTAGGGTCAGTCTGTAATCTACAGCTATAGAGTTTCCTCCAGAAGATGAAAGAAAGTCAATATGGAGTCAAAGATATACAGCCATCGCTAATGGAGTCAGGCAAAGAAATGGCAGATATATACACGGATGCTAATGTGGCGGATGATCGAGAGTGAACACTGCCTTGTTGAAAAGACTTGGATATGAGTTTTGGCGGATGCATGTTAGTAGGTGCCACTTCAAAGGTTTCTAACAAGCTTAACCAATGAACTTTCCAACAAAATGCTTGAGTTTTTATCAACAACGTGGTTATGATTATTGACGATCTAGACCAGCACTAATAAGCCAAAACGTGTGCATCAATTGAGTTATTTTTAATAATTTGAGTATTTTTAATTAAGTGAAATACTGAATTTTTTTTTTTTTTTTTAGTTTATTGATCAAGATTTCTCATGGTAAATCAATTACAATTTTCCCCTCACCAATACCTTGCATGGATATTGTTACATATGAGATATGAAATCGCATTTTTTTTTTTTTTTTTTTTGTTGCATCCGATTTGGACCGTTTTCAGACATGGTTCTAAATCCAATATGTATCTGATATCTTGGCATTTGACCTGCTAGGTCTAAACACTCCTATCTGATTCTTCTCTTATTTATGAATGTTTTTTGTCATTGTTACATGACTACTCGTTCTTGTATTTACTGTATTTTTAAACTGAGAAAAAAACTCACTATGCCTGCTGCTGCAATGTTTCATTGACCTCTTAGCCTGTTTCTAAGAACAAGGACATTTAATGACATTAAATGTCAATTTAGGTTCACCCAAACATTTTAATTCTGTCATTAATTACTCACCATCAAGTTGTTCCAAAGCCAAAAGACCTTTGTTTCTCTTTGGAAGACAAATTAAGATTTTTGATGAAATCCAAGAGCCTTCTGACCCTGCATAGACAGCAATTTCACATTCATGAGAGTACACTCCTAAAAATAAAGGTGCTTCACAATGCCATAGAAGATCCTTTTTTGTCTAAATGGTTCCATAAAGAACTTTTAACATCTGAAGAACCTTTCTGTTTTACAAAAGGTTCTTTGTGGTGTAAGAAGGTTCTTCAGATTATGAAAAGGTAAGAAAGAGATGGTTCTTTAAAGAACCTTTGACTGAATGGTTCTTTGTGAAACCACAAATGGTTCTTCTATAGCATCGCTGTGTAGAACCTTTTAAAGCAACTTAATTTTTAAGAACGTACGATGACGCATGAAGACTTGCATTGTGGAGAAATTGTGGAATACGGTTGTTGTTGTTTTTTTGTCTAAAATTACAGTTGAACCACTGACATCATGGACTATTTTAATGATGTTCTTATTATCATTTCTAGGCCTGTCATTTGCATTGCTGTCTATGCAGGGTCAAGAAGCTCTGGGATTTCATCAAAAATTTATCTTTGGAGATGAATGAAGGTCTTACAGGTTTGGAATGACATGATGGTGAGTAATTAGTCATCTATCTATTGATTAGATACTAATAGATACACATACAGTTTACTGTAGGATAAGGGTTAAAGCTGAAGGAAAAAAGAATAAAAGCATGAAGTACTGGCAATGTTTGATATTTAGCAGATCTACAGCCTGAAGGTAACATAATTTTCTTATTTTCTTAGTTCAAACACACTGTTGTAAAAAGGGATTGATGATATTTAATGTTTGAATTATTGAGACTACGTTTGAAACCTACACATCTCGCCCATTTGAAAGATTCGTAAGGCAGTTGTTTTAGACTCCAGTTGATTTTTCCACAAGTTCTGTTGATGATAGAGAACGGGTTTGGTGGAGAAGGTCTTTGATAAATGAAGGTCTAGTGCAAACTTAAGGGTCCTTTGAAGCCTTTTAGCAAAAGAATATTCAGGAAATTAATAAATGAATATTCAGGAAATTAAAATTGCAGCTCATAGATACTAAACTTTTTTTAAATATATAGTTCACCCCAAAAGCCGTTGCCTTCTTTCTTCCTTCCATTGCAAACAAAAGGGCACATACAGTCCTGCCCTACTATTTTTTGTTTTCATTTAAGAAGTGATTTTATTTGGATTTGTCACAATACACAAAATAAAGGTGCTTCATGATGCCATAGAAGAACCTTTTTTGTAAGAATGGTTCCATCAAAGAACTTTTTAACATCTGAAGAAATTTTCTGTTTCACAAAAGGTTCTTTGTGGTGAATGAAGGTTCTTCAGATTATAAAAAGGTAAGAGAGGATGGCTCTGTAAAGAACTAATGACTGAATGGTTCTTTGTGGAACCAAAAATGGTTCTTCTATGGCATCGCTGTGAAGAACCTTCTGAAGCACCTTTATTTTTAAGAGTGTAAGAAAGAAAAGATGTGAAAAATTTAATATAAGTATAAAATAAGCAATCTGAGAATTATACTTTACAACATAAATGCAGTCTTGGTTGATCTTTTCAGCCAGGTAAACAACTCAGAACATCTAAACCCAGAGTTTAAATTTTAAGCCATTGTTTCATAGGGTGATCCACCACCTAAACTTGACTCATAAGTCTATATCAATACCCAAGATTCAATCCAATAGATATTTAGGTTTTTATGCAGTTTGTACTCCAACAGGAATCATTTTTCTCACTCTGTCTCTCTCTCTTCCTCTCTTCCTTTCCACCACTCACAGATCATCAGCTTCCTGAAAGTAACACCTTTGGAATCAGCCAGGAGCAAAACAAGCAGCACACTGACAAATCCCCCCGCTCTCCCCACATCCCATAATGCCATCTGTTAGACAGCGTCTCCACGGTGATTAGGTCAGCCCCTGCTGCCTCTTATGCCTTAGGAGTGCTCACTGGATTTGTGCCAGGCAGTTTGGAGTTTTTGAGAGACAGGTAAGAGATAAAACTTTATTTACTTCATCCAGAGGAGCCAGAGGACATGCTGCCCTCTCTCTCCCAAGGGTTTTGGCCCTGATTTGGAGACCCGGAGCAGAACAAGAGAGTCTATGTTCTCTCTAACCAGCAGTATTAGCCTAGTTCTTTCCAGTGATGCAGTTCTGCAGCAATTGCAAGTTAGTACAGTACATCAAACTCTTCATGTCAGTACCAAAACTCGGTGGCTTTGATGTTGAGATTAATTAGGCAGAATAGTTTTATAAATTCATTAGAGCATCGAATAAGCATGTTTTAATAAGTACAGGCAAACAACATTCCAAGAAATCTCTACATATGCACTGCCATTCAAAAGTTTGTGATCAGTAAGACTTGCAATGTTTTTTTAAAGAAGATTCTCATCAAGGCTGCATTTATTTGATCAAAAATACAGAACAAATATGTCTTAATAATCCCCTTCTTAATATACTGTCTTTCTGTCTTAATATACTTTAAAATATAAAGTATATTAAGACAGAAGTTTCTGTCTTAATATACTTTAAAATATAATTTATTCCTGTGATGCAAAGCTGAATTTCATCAGCCATTACTCCAGTCTTTCAGAAACAGAAATCATTCTAATATGCTGATTGATTAATTATTTGAATTATCTAATATTTTTATAAATATTTTTTTCAGGATTCTTTAAATAAAAAGTTAAAAAAGAACAGAATTTATTCAAAATATAAATCTTTTCTAACAATATAAGTCTTACCTATCACATTTTATAAATTTAACACATGCTTTCTACTGACCCCAAACTTTTGAACAGTAGTGTGTATTGTTAGAAAATATGTCTATTTTAAATAAATGCTGTTCTTTTTTTTTTTTTTTACTTTTTATTCATCAAAGAATCCTGAAAAAAGTATCATAGGTTCCAAAAAAATATTAAACCCTTTATTAAACTGTTTCCAACATAGATATTAAATCAGCGTAATGATTTCGGAAGGATCCTGTGACACTGAAGACTAGAGTAATGATGCTGAAAATTCAGCTTTGATCACTGGAATAAATTATATTTTAATGTTTTACATTTTACATCTTAATAATACATATTTTACATCTTAATAATATTTCACAATATTACATTTTTCTGTATTATTGATGAGCATAAGAAACTTCTATAAAAGACATTAAAAATCTTACTGATCCCAAACTTTTGAACGTCAGTATATTTGTATGGAAAGTTAAAAACACTGCTGCTTGATATTTTTGTGATGCATTTTTTCAGGATTCTTTAATGAATATAACATTAAAAAAATCTTTACTGTTATGTTATCAATTAAAAAAAAAAAAAAACATGCCACATTTTTATAGTGTGAATACAGCATTGTCATGACATTTATTTTTCTACAACTCTAGAGTCACGTGATATTTTTATAGCTCAGCTGATCAGCTCAAAAAAAATCTCATTTGGACCCAGTTGTGATGAACATGTCAGAAATGTGTTAGAAGTATTTTTATTGGTTCATCAATACTAATAAATGTAACTGTTGATACTTGCCTCTTTCTCCAGGCACTTAACACTCTCTGTGAAGTGAGGCAGCATGATTGATCTGTTTTGGTAGTGTGATGCATCTAGGCTTCATTTTATCCATTATTTAAACAGGTTAAAGCATTTGTGTTGCAGTTTGAACATGTAGTTCTTGGAGTAATGCAGAAAAGCGTGTTGCAGTGGCATGAACACACACATTAGGATCTGTGCTTTCATGAATACTTTAGAGCTACAGTACAGTCCATGGTTGTGTTTGTGTGGCTGCTTTGGGAATCTTTCCATACATCTGTTCCTTTGTGGCTTTTGAGCTTTTTTGATCAATATTAAACAGTGCTGTATCAATGACAAATGCAGTGAGGCCAACCACAAAACTTCGACAGAAAGAGAAACAAAAGATGATAAAAATGAAAGAGCAAAGAAAATTGGAGAAATAAAGAGGGCTATAATGGAACAGTGTTTTAAAACTTTGATGTAATGTTGATGATAACTTTAATTGTCATGTGTGTTGTCAGTGTGAATTGCACAGTGTCGTCTCACATACAGTATTTGGCACATTTTATGCTGTCTGTTGGTGAAATGTGGATGTTTAAAAGAGGGAAATGGTTTATATCTCACACTGACTAACTTTTCACCCAAAAACCTAAAACTGTGATCAGTTGCTCCATACAGTATGTGCAGTTCTAAACCGGTATGAGCCGTTACTTTCTTCAGTAATAATCATTTTGGAACTTTACAGTCGTGTGCTGGTTGAAAGTTTGTGAACCCTTTAGAGTTGTCTGTTTCTGGATAAATATGATCAAAAACAAAGTCCTAAAAATTGTCATTTATTTATTGAGATAAATGATCTTATGTTACAAATCTTTGAGTTGCAAAAGTATCTGAATACTTTTAGTATCTGGTGTGACCCCCGTACGCAACAATAACTACAGGTAACGTTTCTTGTAACTGCTGTCAGTCCTACACAATGAGTCAATGTTTAGCCCATTAGTACAGAACCACTTCAACTCTGTGATTTTAGTGGGTTTCATCCTGTGAACTGCTTGCTTCAGGTCCTTCCACAACATTTCAGTTGAATTAAGGTCTGGACTTTGACTTTACCATTCCAAAACATTAACTTTGTCCTTCTTTAACCATTCTTTGGTAGAACGACTTGTGTGCTTTGGGTCGTTGTCTTGCTGCATGACCCACTATCTCTGAAGATTCAGTTCTCAGACAGATGTCCTGACATTTTCCTTTTAGAATATGCTGGTATAATTCAGAATGGTTGCATCAGCGACGGAAGGCCATCCTGGTCCAGATGCAGCAAAACAGCTCCAGACTATGATATTACTGATATTACCACCACCATGGTTGTCCAGTGTTCTCCTGATGGTGGACTAACATTAGCCAGTGTGAGGAAGGCCTTTAGTTGCTAAGTTACCCTGAGTTCCTTTGCAATTTAACAGATTATAACACATCTTGCTTTTAGAGTGATCTTTGTTGTTGGACCACTCCTGGGGAGTTAACAGTGGTCTTGAATTTCCTCCATTTGTATACACAATCTGAACTTGGATTTGTGGAGTCCAAACACTTAAGATATGGTTTTGGAATGCAGTGTGTTCTTTTCTCCACATATAACGTACCTGTAACAAACGGGCTCGACAACAGCGAGACAGATCGTGGTCAACAGGCAGGGTCCGATACCAGCAAACGGGAATATCCAGGGTAAACAAAAGCGTAATCCGATAAAACAGGTGAGGGTCAAAATCCAGGAGGGCAGTCCAAACAATACTTCGCAGTTTGTTTGGCATGGTCAGCCTTTATGGCTGACAGACAGGAAATAACCAACGAAGCAGCAGATGGAGCAGCAACTGTCTGACTGGGTGAGGGCTCCCTCTGCTGGGCTGGCGTTACAGTACCTCATTTAAACTAAAAAGTTCTATTGGTCTCATCCAGCCACAAAACATTTCTTCAGTAGTCCTCTGGATTGTCAATATGATGTTGGTGGACCACTCCTTGGAGAACAGTGGTCTTGAATTTCCTCCATTTGTACACAATCTTTCTGACTGTGGATATGTGGAGTCCAAACTCTTTAGAGATGGTTATGGAATGCAGAGGAATGCAGTATGTTCTTTTATTCATAATGCACCTCATTTAAACCAAAAAGTTCAATTTTGTTCTCATCCAGCCACAAAACATTTCTTCAATAGTCCTCTGGGTTGTCCGCATGGTCTTTAGCAAACTGCAGATGGGCAACAATGTTCTTTTTGGAGAGCAGTAGCTTTCTTCTTGCAACCTTGCCATTCACACCATGGTTGTCCAGTGTTCTCCTGGCAGTGGATTTATAAACATTAACATTAGCCAATGTGAGCAAGGCCTTTACTTGCTTAGATGTTACCCTGGGTTCCTGTGCAACCTCACAGATTTTTACACTTCTTTGTTGATAAACCACTCCTGGGGAGTTAACAGTGGTCTTGAATTTCCTCCATTTGTACACAATCTGACTGAGGATTTGTGGAGTTCAAATTCTTTAGAGATGGTTTTGTAAACTTTTCTAGCAATTTTCTTTTCTTCCTTCTTTTCTACAAATCTGAGGTCCTTAGAGATCTTCTTTGATCATGCCATGATTCGCTTCCACAAACATGATCAGACTTTGATAGATCCCTTTAAATAAACATGGCATGCACTGACACCTGATGGTCAACCCACTGACTGAAAACACCTCTGAACAGATGGTGAACTTCACCTTCAACAGCTAATCCTAGAGATTCACATACTTTTGCCACTCACAGATATGTAATATTGGATAATTTTCCCCAATAAATCAATTACAAAGAGCATATTTTGTCTCATTTGTTTGATTGGGTTATCTTTGCTTTCAGGACTTCTGATGAAAATCTAATGATGTTTTGGGAAGAAATGATCATGTTTGTTAAAAAATATAGAAAATTCTAAGTTTCAAGCATATATTTAGTTTATCTGTTTCACTCCATAGAAGTAAAAAGGTCATAACGGTTTGGAACGAGTAAATGGTGACAGAAATTTCTTTTTTGAGTGACCAGTCTCTTTAGTGGAGAGATGAAAAGAAAATGAGCATACAGGATCTAGTAGTTCTAGTTTTGTTTGATTCAGGGAGTAAAACAGAACAATCAACACTTGTAGAAAATGTAACCATGGTTACAACGGCAGGGACAATGGATGAGAATCTATGAGCCTAATCAGACCTCAGTGAGACGGTTGTGCGAGTGTGTTCATGAAAACAGCACTCTACAGGCTACTACTTCTCGTATCTGAAAGTGGGTATGTGTATTAGATAGTGATAGGTCATATAACAAGTTAGGGGTCCTTTGACAGTGGAGCGAGCTTCACATACCTTACCGCAGAGATAAAACCCCATTAGTTCCTAAGGGAGGACGCTTTTCCTCACTAATCTGATCTCAGAACAAATGTCAGACGAGAAGCCAATACTGCGGTGGTCGACCACAACTGACCGGGGATCAGCTTTCACACAAACCCCAATCTGGGTTAGAACCAACTGGAAAGAGAAACATATTCAGACTGGAGACTCATGTTTTGGTGACCGTTGATCCTCTAGCACGTTTTATGCCTAAAGTTACAGATAAACTTATTTTTTATTGACTGATACCTTCTGTTCCCCCTCTTTTTTAGTTTACTTCCAGAACAAAAATTTACATATGATTTACTCACTCCCTTGTCATCCAAGATGGTTGTGTCTTTTTTTCCTCAGTCGTAAAGAAATTACGTTTTTTGAGGAAAACATTTCAGGATTTCTCTCCATATTCATTCTTAAAAATAAAGGTGCTTCACGATGCCATAGAAGAACCCTTTTTGTCTAAATGGTTCCATAAAGAACCTTTCTGTTTCACAAAAGGTCCTGTGGAGAAAGAAGGTTCTTCAGATTCTAAAAAGGTAAGAAAGAGATGGTTCTTTAAAGAACCTTTGACTGAATGGTTCTCTGTGGAACCAAAAATGGTTCTTCTATGGCATCGCTGTGAATTTATTTTTAAGAATGTAATGGACTTCTATGGTGCCCCCAAGTTTGAACTTTCAAAATATAGTTTAAATGCAGCTTTTTAAACGATCCCAGCCAAGGAAGAAGGGTGTTATCTAGCAAAACAATTGGTTATTATATTTTAAAAAATTACAATTTATATACTTTTAACCTCAAATGCTTGTCTTGTCTAGCTCTGCATGAACTCTGTGTATTCCAGTTCAAGACAGTTAGGGTATGTCAAAAAACTCCCATCTCATTTTCTCCTCAAACTCCTCAGACAAAATTGTCCTACATTGCTGTTTTACCTTCTTTCGTAAATGCCGTTTGATCTTTCTCACACATTGACTTTGTAAACACTTGTACAGCAATGCAGGATGCTTTTAAAGTTGTGGGGAAAATGAGATTCGAGTTTTTTTTTTTCGACCTACCCTAACTGCCTTGAACCAGAATACATGACAAGCATTTGAGGTTAAAAAGTATATAAATTGTCAATTTCTTTAGAAAATAACAGATCGTTTCACTAGATAAGGCACTTATTCCTTATCTGTCATCGTTTAGAGCCCTTTGAAGCTGCATTTAAACTGCATTTTGAAAGTTCAAACTCGTGGGCACCTTAAATGTTTTCTTCAAAAACCATTTCTTTACGATTGAAAAAAGAAAGACATGCATCTTGGATGACAAAGGGGTGAGTAAATCATCTGTACATTTTTGTTCTGGAAGTCAACTTCTACTTAAAGCATGTCAGCATAGCAGCAGCTTGTTTGTTTGTTTTGTTCAGCATTTGATCTCCTGTTAAGGTTTATGCATTAAGGTTGCACATATTGACTACATCTCCATTCATGCACCGACCGATGCGAGAAAAAATCAAAGAAAATAACTTCACATCTATGCTGTTGCAAGACACAAATTACCCATCTGCCTGTCTGAGCTTTCAGCAGAGGCAAACCTCGTCCTCATACAGACGTCCTTCTCCCTTTGTTTTTTAAGAAACACCTGTTTGCACATCAAACAGGTGAAAACAGCTTGAAAAGAAAGTTGTCTTCAAGGACAAACCAGAATATCGCCCAAAATGTCCATTACCTCTCCAGCCGTAACATAATGAAAGGTAGGAAGCGCAATGAAAACACCTGTCACGTTAAGTGCTTTTTAAAGGAATGGAAACATTTGCATCCATTCAGGATGCATTTTAGGTACTTTGACTTTATTTTTAAAGGGAGTTTTCCAAACGTATAGAAAATAATATTCAGTTTGCTCCAGCCAAATGGAGACTTTCAGACTCGCCGCCAGATGAAAGATGGAGAGAGATATCTGCCATTTTCTTTGAACATACAGAGTCTGGAACACGCTGATGAAATGATTAGCATTTCCCGTCTTAATATACATATTTCTTCTGTCACTTTTATTAGATTTTCATCTGCCAATGATGGTTTGAAGTTCTCGTAAATGGGGTTTTCAAAGTCTACCAACAGTTTTGAATATCTCCGATGAGATTTACAGATTAGGACGACGCTGAGTAGAAGCTCCATCAGAGAGGAAAAAGAAAGAAAAAAAAACGTTGATCGACAGCCAGCGATAGCAGGATAAAGTGATAGAGGCGGTGGTGGATGTGCTGAAAGGTGGGAGCGAGTGCTGAGTGGTTTTGAGAGATGGTTTGAATAATTTGAATTATAGCCGAACACACCTCTTCCTGCAAAACCCTCATAAGCTCCGATAAATGGTTCGCTGATGTTCTCACACAGCTGGGCTCATTAGCGCGGCGTCTAGAGAGATGAGCTGGGCAGAGAACAGAGGCAGCGAGTGAGACTGAGAGACTGAGAAACCGAGGCAGATAAACATACCTGAAGCAAACAAGGACAGAATGTTAAAAAAAGAGAGAAAAGCAGCGCTTTTGACATCAAAGAGAAGCATGAAAGAACAGACAGGCTTTTTTGCAGTCGTCTATGTCATAAAAGTTGAGCTAAAGGCCCAAGACCTTTCACATACCACTGCTGTCTCGTGCATGATATACTACGCCGGACACATGCTCTCTTCTGCAGGTCAGGTAATGTACTTGAGAACCTCGGGAATGAAATCCCCTTGAGGTTTTCCAGCAAGGTGAGAATCACTTTTAAAAATTCCCGTGCCATGCCACTATCCTTATTTGGCCTTGAGCGAGTCACTTAGCCAGTATATGCCTCTAGGAAATCCAGGAGACAAATAATCAGAGATTTATAAGATCTCTTGTAGCGTTTATTCACATGGCTGCATCTTTTGTAGGTGCGATGGAGGACAGGAGAAAGCATTGAAGTCATCTCTGAATGGTATTTTGACATTGCTTGGCACTTGGCAGCCACTTACAATAGCGTTCTTTCATCTCTACTCGGGCAGTTCTGTTCCAGTTCGCAATTTGCAATTCACACCATCAGGGATGAGGCTCACAGAATGATCAGAGAGCCTCGTGATATCACAGTATGTCATGCATTCAAGTCCTCTGAAGCTATATGGTAGCTTTGAGTGAGGAGAAGGAAGGAACTTTAGTAATTATTCGCAGAAAATGTTCCACATGCATTCAGATATGATTGATTTGACTGAATAACATTAACTGCCAGTTAACCAAGAGACTTAACCAATGACATTTGACTTGTCTTTAATAATTCAGTAATATAAAATATAGTGAAATGCATTTGACTTACCATTTTTGAATGTACGCTACTGTTCAAAAATTTAAGGTTAGTATTTTGTTTTAATAGAAAGTAATACTTTTATTCTGCAAGGATGCATTACATTTATCAAAAGTAACATTAAAGACAAACTAGTTTTGCTACTTGATATTTTTGTGGGAACTGTGATACATTTTTTTGAAATTTATTTAAATAATATTATTCTTATATAATTTATATCTTACCTTATTGTTTAAAAAAATTGTATAATATATTGGTAGAAAAAAGGGTATATATACACTACCAGTCAAAAGATTTTGAGCAGTATTTTTTTTTAGCAGTCTTTTCTGCTCACCAAAGCTGAATTTATTTGATCCAAAGTACAGTGAATACTATTTAAAATAACTGTTTTCTATTTGAATATATTTTAAAATACATTTTTACTCCAGTCAAATGATCCTTCAGAAATCATTCTAATATTCTGATTTGCTGTAAAAAAAAAAAAAATATTATTATTATTATGTTGAAAACAGCTGAGTAGAATTTTTTTAATTTAATTTCTTTGATTTAATAAAAAGTTTATAAGAACAGCATTTTCTGAATTTGTTTTGTAAAATTATAAATGTCTTTATTATCACTTGATCAATTTACTGACACTGAAGACAGGAATAATGATGCTGAAAATGTAGCTTTGATCACTTAAATAAATTACATTTTAAAATATATTCAAATAGAAAACAGTTATTTTAAACAGTAAAAATATTTCACAATATTACTGATTTTGCTGTATTTTGAATCAAATAAATGCAGGCTTGGTGAGCAGAAGAGAACTCTTTAAAAACATTTAAAATCTTACTGTTCAAAAACTTTTGACTGATGATGAAATTTCATGCCACATTTGGTTGGATATGGTGGAGAATTTCTTTTTAAAGACAAAATCTTCATTTTTAGGTGAAATTTTGCTATAAGAATTTGTAGTGCAGCTGTCGTGTCAATTCGACAAAATGGTCCAGCGTGCCCATTTTTGCACTATGTGTGACACGTCTTAATATCTAATATCGGCAGCTGGTAGTACATTAAAATATCAGCACCCTCATACTGCGAATGTTTAATGTGATTCCACCCACATGTGATTAAACAGCACTAATTGCTGGGATCAGCATTTCCAGATTGTCTCTTTAAGCCTCAGCGATTGATAGAAGGGATTTAAACACCTACTTCCTACCGAAATGCAGAGTTCCTCATCATTTCCTCTACACTCTCCTCTGTTAGATCGCATCCCGAGGGGTTCAGTGAGGGAGAGAGGAGCATTATTTACATTATGTTACAGCATCTTCCTGGAATGGCTTATGAATAATGAAGTCTCTAAACACCCTGATCATTTGTCATACCCGCTGCTTGCTGATATGCATTTAATAGGCAGTCAATACAAGAGCATGTGTTCCTTTAATAATGCTTAATCAATGGAGCCTGGGCCTGTTCGGGCAAAACCTGATGAGGTTCTGCGTCTTTGACAAGGCTTCCTAACAAGTGATTCATCAGTAGCTTAATCGATCACACTTTTACTTGATATTTTAATCAATTACTTTTCCAGACATCCTCAGTTTCTTCAATTTCATTAAGAACGAGTCTTTAGCTTTGTTATTTAGTTTAATTGTAAGTTCGAATCACAAGGCACCTGAAGTCAGTGCAGTGGGCATTTTGCTGGCTCATCATTTGAAAATAGACTGAACTTCTGGGAAGTCCTCGTTACAGTATGTTTGTCATTTTATAAAACCATCTGATACACAATATCGGCTTTTAACTGTAAAAGCAGAACCAAAACCAATAATGAGTGTCATTCTGGGTTGCCAGAGCCAAACACAAAACATTCGATCAAAGTGTTTAGCCCATGACTATCTGTAAGCAAATTCTTCTCTTTCCATTTTTAGTGGAATCTTCCGTACAGCTCTTGCTGCACTGCTAGGTTTTAGGATGATGATAAAACAGAATAAGAAGGGGGGAAAAGTCTGCCTCGGGCTTTGCTATGAGTATGAGATTTATATTTATTTTTAAATAAATAAATATAAATTTATATTTATTTATTTATTTATTGCCTTTTGGAGCTATAGAGACTTCACAGTATTGTTTATTCTATCTTCTTATCAAGAACATTTTCTGCTCATTACTCATTTCCTCTGACAATACGTTACTTCATACACCACCATCATTTCTCTACTAAAAAAAGTAATCAAACATGAAAATAATTTTTCATTTGTACTAAATGGAGACAATGTTTTGTGGCCTGTTCAAGGATCAATCCACTTTTGAAAGATTTTTTTTTTTTTTTTTTGCTGTTTATACAGTTTGCTTCATTAAAAAAAGTCACTGGATTCTTTAACATTTGTGACATCTTTTTATTTATTTATTGCAATGTGACCATATTGCCACTTTTTTGCCTGTTGGGTCATTTTATTGGATTTTTTAAATTTTTACCCAGGTGCTGGGTAGTTTTTCTTCACTCAAAAAATGCTGGGTTATTATTTTAAACCAAATGCTGGGTTTAGCCTGTTGGGTCATTTTGTTGGGTGGTTTTTAATATTTTACCCATGTGCTGGGTAGATTTTCTTCACTCAAAAAATGCTGGGTTATTATTTTAACCCAAATGCTGGGTTTAGCCTGTTGGGTCATTTTGTTGGGTGGTTTTTTAATATTTTACCCAGGTGCTGGGTACTTTTTCTACGCTCAAAAAAATGCTGGGTTATTATTTTAACCCAAATGCTGGGTTTAGCCTGTTGGGTCATTTTGTTGGGTGGTTTTTAATATTTTACCCATGTGCTGGGTAGTTTTTCTTCACTCAAAAAATGCTGGGTTATCATTTTAACCCAAATGCTGGGTTCAGCCTGTTGGGTCACTTTATTGGGTTGTTTTTAATTTTTTACCCAGGTGCTGGGTATTTTTTCTTCACTCAAAAAATGCTGGGTTTTTCTGCATTCAAAAAAATACTGGGTTATTTTTTTTAACCAAAATGCTGGGTTCAGCCTGTTGGCTCATTTTATTGGGTTGCTTTTAATATTTTACCCAGGTGCTGGGTAGTTTTTCTGCACTCAAAAAATATGCTGGGTTATTTTTTTTTAACGAAAATGCTGGATTCAGCCTGTTGGGTCATTTTATTGGGTTGTTTTTAATTTAATTTAATTTTTTTATTTAATTTTTTATCAATAGTTAACTTAAATAAAACAACCCAGCATGTTGGGTAAAAACATTTAACCCAATCAGCTTGGTCAAAATAAAGCATGTGTTCTGTCCAATATTTACCCAGCACTTGGTTGCCAAATAACCCAAGTTGGGTTGTTCCCTTCCGGGAACTCGAGCCGCGTCATGGAACGCTATGGGGAACGCCATTGGCGGGCCGCACTCTGAATCATGTCTACAACCAATGAATGATGGGGGTGACGTCACAGGCGCGGTGACGTCACCGACCAGGAAGTATAAAGCACGTGCGTTTGAAGCCGGCGGCAGCTTTTGTCATTCAGCGAGAGCGCTCTATGTTTGTGTCTGTCGAAGCCATTCTGCTGTTTTTCGTGCCCAGTTTGGTACACTTTTATTTGAGTAGCAATGGCTTCAAAACAACCTTTATCTAAAAAGAGTTTGGTGGCGGTTAAGCGCCCGCACAAGCAGTGTGTCCCTCCCTGCCAACGTTACATTGTTGGTGGCGATACACACAGCTTGTGCGTGGTCTGCTTGGGAGCGGAGCACGCTCAGTCAGCCCTCGAAAAGGCTGGCTGTGAGCACTGCGATGGATTGCCGGTGCGCGTGCTTCGCTCCCGGAAAGCCCTCTTTGAGGAGGGGGCTTTCACCAGCGTTCCCCGCGGGAGTGGCCCCGCTTCCGTCGAGGCGGAGCGGCAGCTGCACTCGTGGGGATCGCAGCTCGATCTGCTGGAGGGTATGGAGACGGGTGAACCCCTATCTCCGCCCTCACTCAGCGGAACGAGCGATCTCCTCCTGGATGTGGAAGCCCGCACTGCGGCTTCTTCCCCCCGGGAGGGGATCCCCGAGCTCCTCTTGTCTTCCTCCGAGGAGGTTGACATTGAAAGCACTGTTGAGGAGCCACAACCGCCACCCCGTTCGCCTCACTATGAGGAGCTGATGGAGGTGCTGACAAACGCGGTCGCCAAGCTTCACATTTCTTGGCCCGCGGAGCAACAACACACATATGAGCCGCAGCGAAGCCGACTAGATGATCGCTTCCTGCGGACAAAGTCAGCACCCCCTAAGCGGAGCCTTCCTTTCTTCCCCGACTTGCATAAAGAGCTTTCTAAGGCGTGGGTTAAGCCGTACTCTTTCCGCCTTTTTCACCCCTCTGAAAACTACGGAAACGTGGGGGGTGCGGAAGAACACGGCTATAGGACGATGCCACGGGTCGAACAGACGCTTGCGGGCTATCTGTCACCCGGCTCGGCGTCGTCCTTGAAGGCTCCGCCCTTGCCCACAAAACCACTAAAGCTTACATCTAGATTAATGGGCAAGGCGTACACGGCAGCAGGTCAGGCTGGTACATGCTTGCACACGATGGCTATTCTCCAAGCGTACCAAGCCGACCTGCTTAAGGAGTTTAACGATGGCGAGGAAGTAAACATCACAGAGATGCGACGTACCGCAGATCTCGCTCTCCGCGCCACCAGAGAGACCGCCCGCGCTGTGGGGCGGTCTATGGCAGCCCTGGTGGCCGCGGAGAGGCATCTCTGGCTGACCCTGTCCGAAGTCAGAGAAAAGGACAGGGTCACGCTCCTGGACGCCCCCCTGGACCCAGCCGGCCTCTTTGGTGCTTCGGTCGACACAGTTGTCGCCAGGCACCAGGAGGCCCGCAAGCAGGCAGCGGCGTTCAGGACATTTCTTCCTCGCCGAGTTTACTCCTCCGAGGCTGCTAGACGGGAGCAGCCTCAGCCGTGTACCAGCTCCTCATACCGTGAGGCACAAAAGCAGAGCGTTGCCGCCCGTGCTCCTCCGGTTAGGCCTAGAGGGCGGGGCCAGCAACGCTCGAAGTCGAAGGCCTCGAAGAAGAAGCCCGACCTGAGGGTCGTCCTTCAATCTAAGAGGTCTTCGGCTAAACGGCCCTGACGGTTGTGGCTCAGGGCCGTTGAGGGCAGCCCCTCACGAGCAGGTCTGCACCGTACCCTCGGGTGCGGGTTCCAGGCCCCCTCGTGGCCCTCAGGAGATATGTCAGCTAACCCTGCCAGTGTTACAGGGCGCGGCGATCTCCCGCGAACATCCTCTAGCTGTTCCGCCCGGAAACGTAGCGGCCCTGGAGAGTTTGCAGCCCCCACGGGGGTCTACAGAGGAGCTAGTTCAGGAACTCCCTGCCAGTTCTCTGTTACAGGCTTCCGAATTAGTTCCTCAGAGAAATCCAGACACCAGTCTCGAGAGGCTGGTACCCTTAGTAAACTTTCTGGCAGCGTGGAAGCTACTGCCAAATGTTACAACGTGGGTCCTGCGTACTGTAGAGAAGGGTTACGCTATTCAGTTCGGCGGCAAGCCACCGCCCTTCAGCGGGATATTTCCAACTTTAGTAAGCCCCGAGCAGGGTCTGGTAATGGAACAAGAGGTAGATACTCTTCTGAGGAAGGAGGCCATCGAGGTGGTCCCTCCTCAAGACAGGGAATCCGGGTTCTACAGCCGTTACTTCATTGTTCCGAAGAAGGATGGGGGGCTTCGGCCCATCTTAGATCTCAGGCTGCTAAATCGCTCAGTCAGAAAACTGAAGTTCAAAATGCTCACTGTCAGGCAGGTCGTGTCACAAATCCAGTCCGAGGACTGGTTTGTCACGATAGATCTAAAAGACGCTTACTTTCACGTCTCCATCCTTCTTCAACACAGGAAGTTTCTCAGGTTCGCTTTCAGGGGCAAAGCGTACCAATACAGAGTACTTCCTTTCGGCCTAGCTCTCTCACCCCGGACTTTCACGAAGTGTGTGGATGCTGCGCTGGCTCCACTGCGACTCCAGGGCATCCGCATACTCAACTACATAGACGACTGGCTTATTCTGGCCAGTTCGGAACAGTTAGCGGTTCAGCATCGAGGTGCTGTTCTCGCTCACATGCGTCCTCTCTCCATTACAGAGGACTACTTATCTAGGCGTGGTGTGGGATTCATCCACGATGCGGGCACAATTGTCACCTGCTCGGATCGATTCCATACTTACTGCAGTAAATGCGGTCAAGCTAGGCCAGTCACTCAATGTCAAACAGTTCCAAGTACTGTTAGGTCTTATGGCAGCCGCGTCCAACGTGATACCTTTTGGACTGCTGCATATGAGACCACTGCAGTGGTGGCTCAAAACCAAGGGGTTTTCCCCGAGGGGAAACCCATTCCGCAAGATCAAGGTCACGCGGCGCTGCCTACGTGCCTTGGCCATGTGGAAGAAACCTTGGTTTCTCTCTCAGGGTCCGGTTCTGGGGGCACCTTGCCGCCGCGTCACGCTAGCGACAGATGCGTCCCTTACCGGATGGGGAGCGGTCATGAGTGGCCGCTCAGCCCAAGGCCTGTGGAGCCCTCACCACCTCTCATGGCACATAAATTGCCTAGAGATGTTGGCTGTGTTCCAGGCCCTCAGGAGTTTTCTACCAGACCTAAGAAACCGTCACGTGCTGGTCCGTACAGACAGCACCGCGGTAGTTTATTACATAAACCATCAAGGAGGTGTCCGCTCACGCCCCTTATTCAAGCTGGCGTACCGGATGCTCCTGTGGTCTCAAGGAAAACTCCTCTCCCTGAGAGCAGTCCACATTCCTGGACGTTTGAATGTGGGAGCAGACGTCCTGTCGAGGCAGGGGCCGAGGCCCGGGGAATGGATGCTTCACCCAGAGGCGGTGAAGCAGATCTGGAGAGTGTTTGGCCAGGCACAGGTGGACCTTTTCGCGACTCGAGAGACATCGCAATGTCCCCTCTGGTACTCTCTAGTTCCTCCAGCTCCACTGGGGCTGGATGCCATGGTACAGAGGTGACAGAGGCTACGTCTGTACGCCTTTCCCCCGATCGCTCTGCTCCCGGGAGTTCTGGAACGGGTCCGCCGGTTTCAAGTACGGCTGTTACTAGTAGCCCCGTACTGGCCGGCCCGAGTGTGGTTCTCGGACCTGATATCTCTCCTCGACGGATCTCCATGGGAGATTCCCGTCAGGAGGGACCTCCTGTCTCAGGCTGGGGGCGCAATATGCCACCCCCACCCAGAGAAATGGAGGTTATGGGTGTGGCCCCTGAGGGGGCACAGCTCATAGGAGCGGGTCTCTCAACCGAGGTTGTTGAGACCCTTCTCCAATCCAGAGCTCCCTCTACGAGGAAACTGTATGGCCTTAAGTGGAACTTATTCGCGAGATGGTGCCGCGAGCGCCACCTAGACCCAGTCAACTGCCCGGTTGGTACAGTTCTGGAGTTCCTACAGTCTCGCCTATCCGCAGGGCTAGCTCATTCCACCTTGAAGGTTTACGTGGCGGCTATAAGTGCCTACCACGCCCCTCTAGGTGGCCTCTCAGTAGGCAGAGAGCCCCTGGTCATACGATTCCTCCGCGGTGCGCTCAGGTTGAGGCCTCGAGTGACACCCAGGGTCCCCACGTGGGACCTGGCTGTGGTCCTAGAAGCCCTATGTGCGCCTCCATTCGAGCCCATAGAAGAAACTACAGATCGCATACTTACCCTTAAGACAGCGCTTCTGATAGCCCTCACCTCTCTTAAGAGAGTTGGGGACCTGCAGGCCCTTTCAGTGGCCCCGTCTCATTTAGAGTTTGCCCCAGGGATGGCCAAGGCCTTTCTGTATCCCAGGGTCGGGTACGTCCCGAAGGTCCCCTCCCTAGCACCACAGCCCGTAACGCTGCAGGCGTTTTATCCTCCTCCATACGTGGAGCAAAATCACAGGAAGTTGAACTGCATGTGCCCAGTCAGAGCCTTAGACGCATACGTCCACAGAGCTGCCACGTGGCGTAAAACAGAGCAACTGTTTGTCTGTTATGGCCCCCCTAAGAGGGGGAGCCCGGCTTCAAAGCCTACTATTAGTAGATGGATCATCGATGCCATATCTACTGCTTATGACTCCTCTGATCTCCCCTCTCCCTTGGGACTCAAGGCTCACTCTACTCGAGGTCTGAGTGCCTCGAGAGCTCTGACGGCAGGTGTCCCCATCCAGGACATCTGCAATGCTGCGGGTTGGTCCACGCCCCTGACATTTGTCAGGTATTACGAACTTGACCTCAGAGCCGCTCCAGGCTCAGCTGTGCTCTCGGCCTAGTGCGCTAGCCAGGAGGAGACTTCGCAAGGCGCCTTCTTTCTGCGGAGAGAAGAGAAGTCACTTCGCCACTAAAGAGATCTGCAATGTTACCTTTTGTCCGCGGAAAGCTAGACAAAAGCCCTTACTCTCATGCCCTGATGCTGCCATCAGACCCAGTCTTACTCCCTCTCGTTCTGGGCGTACTCCCAGACAGAGGACTAAGATTCCTCGTGTGCCTGCGGGCCGAGGACTGCCTTCAACAGCTGTCCGCTGAGTGCTAGACAGTGGCATCCGGTCCCTCTTGTTCTGGCTAAACCCCAGACAAAGGACTAAGACTCCTCGTGTGCCTGAGGGCCGAGGGGTGCCTCTTGCACTGGCTGGCGAACCAGGCAAGAGGTCCACGGTTCTCTTGCGTGCCTGGAGGCCGAGAACTATACAGCCCTCTTGTCCGCGGAATGCTAGACAATGGCTTAATTTTCCTCGTGTTCTGACGCAGGGTGCTATCAGACCGAGTGTAGTTCGGTCCCTCTGGTATTCTGGCCTCATCCCAGACCAAGGACTAAGACTCCTCGTCTGCCTTAGAATAAGGCCGAGGAGTGCCTCACGCGCTGGTTGGCTACCACGCAGAGGCCCCTACTGTCTTCCCCGTGTGCCCGAGGGCCGGGGATTGCAGTGCCCTCTTGTCCGCGGAATGCTAGACAATGGCCTATTCCCTCGCGTCCTGGCGGAGCTCCAGGCCGAGCCTTGGATCCCTCTTGTTCTGGCTGAACCCCCAGACAAAGGATCACCCTCTCCTCGTGTGCCTGCGGGCCGAGGAGCCTCTTGAGGTCGAGTTCACTGTCCTCGTGAGTCTACGGACCGAGGACTACCTAACACCATCTGTCCGCGGAATGCTAGACAGTGGTCATTCGGTCCCTCTTGTTCTGGCTAACTCCCAGACAAAGGACTAAGACTCTGCGTGTGCCTGAGGGCCGCAGAGTACCTCTCGTTCTGGCTGGCGACCACACAGAGGAAGACCTCCATTCCTCGTGTGCCTGCGGGCCGAGGAGCACTCTTGGGGTCGAGTGCACTGTCCTCGTGGGTCTGCGGACCGAGGACTACCTAACACCATCTGTCCGCCGAGTGCTAGACAGTGGTCGTTGCAGTCCCTCTTGCTCTGGCTACGCCCAGACAAAGGACCTAGACTCCTCGTGTGAGCCGAGGAGCACCTCTCGCTCTGGCCAGAGACCAGACAGAGGTAGAACCCCATTCCCCGGGTGCCCGGGGAGCACTCTTGAGGTCGAGTGCGTTGTCCTCTTGGACCGAGGACTACCGTATACCATCTGTCCGCCGAGTGCTAGACAGTGGTCATTCGGTCCCTCTTGTTCTGGCTAAACCCCAGACAAAGGACTTAGACTACCTTTCCTCGTGTGCCCGAGGGCCGAGGACTACAGGGCCTCCTTGTCCGCGTAATGCTAGACAAAGGCTCTTTTTACCCTGGTTGCACAGACACTACGCAGGGTTTGGTAATCATGGGAGCGTTGGTAGTCTCGTTCCCCATAGCGTTCCATGACGCGGCTCGAGTTCCCGGAAGGGAACGTCTCGGGTTACTAATGTAACCTTAGTTCCCTGAGGGAACGAGACGCCGCGTCTCGGACCATAATTCCCGCACCCTGCGGCGCTCGCTTCATTCCTTAGAGCTGCCGCCGGCTTCAAACGCACGTGCTTTATACTTCCTGGTCGGTGACGTCACCGCGCCTGTGACGTCACCCCCGTCGTTCATTGGTTGTAGACATGATTCAGAGTGCGGCCCGCCAATGGCGTTCCCCATAGCGTTCCATGACGCGGCGTCTCGTTCCCTCAGGGAACTAAGGTTACATTAGTAACCCGAGACGTTTTCAACCCAGCATTTTTAGTGTACACAAGTCATTTTTGTTTGAAAACTAAAACTAGCTGATTTTTGGTTGATTGATTTGTGTGTGTGTGTGTGTGTGTGTGTGTGTGTGTGTGTGTGTTTTTTTTTTTTTTTTTTTTTTTTTTTTTTTTTTTTTTTAAGTTTTAGGGTTCAGTTTTTTGGAAATTTATTTAGAAGACTTTATTTTTTGCCTTTTTTGGTTTCCAATGTGTTGAATAGTGGAGCTTGCGCTTAGGTTGAGGGTTACTATTACTTTCTTTCTTTCTTTCTTTCTTTCTTTCTTTCTTTCTTTCTTTCTTTCTTTCTTTCTTTCGTGTGCGCATGCGTGGCGTTTTGCTGCATGAGTGTGTGGAGAGCGTGTGCGGTGAGTCTGAGCGTCTTTTGCGAGTTTATGGTCGCTGAACCATAAGCAAGCGCTTTATTTATTTATTTTTTCTCCAATTATATTTTCTTTTCTCCTTTCTTTTCTTTCTTGAGTATTTTTTGTTAGTTTAAAGTTAGTTTTGGCAGGATTGCGCTCCGGGCCGTGTGCTACCTGTTTAGGCAGCATGACGGCTCCGGATTCGCGGGTGCTTAGTGCACTCACCCGGCGTCATGCCGTGAAGGTGGCGTCTGTATCTAGTATAGAGGAATGTTGTATGGCTATAGGAGAGGTTGTGGGCCATGACTGTATTGTGTCGGCATCAAGAATGAACAATGCAACTGTCATATTTCTAAACACTGTAGACAAAGCAAATGAGCTTGTTGAGCACGGGATTACTATTGATGGTTCATTTACGTCTGTTCTCCCTTTATCGATGCCATCTAAGAAAGTAATATTGTCTAATGTTCCTCCGTTTATTAGTGACGAGTTACTAGCACAGTCCCTTTCCCGTCATGGTAAACTGGTTTCTTCGATCAAGAAAATCCCGATTGGAACGGTCTCTCCTTTGCTGAAGCATGTCCTTTCATTTAGACGATATGTGTATATGGTTGTAAAAGATGATGCTGAACTGGATCTTACTTTCAAATTCCGTATAGACGACTTTGATTACGTTGTGTTTGCAACAACAGGAAAGATTAAATGTTTCGGTTGCGGGGAGATGGGACATCTCATCCGTGCTTGTCCCAGAAAAGAGCAGACGATAGAAGATCAACAAATTTTGAATGATGTTGATGTTTTACCGGCGACTGATCAATCTACGGTAGTCCGTGTAGAGACGGCTGCTAACATTCGGACTGAGAATGAACAGACTATAGCGGAGCGCACTGAGCCTGAGTTAGTTCTATCAGATTTGCTAGCGGTTAATCAGATTCATTCTGAAACGGTGTCTATAAATGAGAGAAAAGACGTTGATGGTTCTGCGTGTTCTTTTGATGTTGACATAAGTGAGTCTAGTGGCATTGACATAGAGGCAGAACAGATACTGTTTAAAGCACCTCTAAAACGAAAGAAAAGTGATAATACTGGTGACTTGAGACTTGCAAAGAAAACAGACATTGCTGAATGTGAAGACCAGGGTGTCTCTGAGAGTGACAGTGAGTCAGATTCTAGCGTCTCTCTTTCGCAGAGCGAATGTGTGAGTCGCAGTTATGAAGTAGACGATATTAAAATGTTTCTGAAATCAACTAAAAATAGAAGAGGAATAAAAGTAGATGAGTATTTTCCTGATCTTAGACAATTCATTGATAAGACAAAGTGCTGGATGGCTGATGGTTTTTTTACCAATAAAGAAGTATACCGGTTAAAGAAACTGGTGAATAAACTCAATGTTGAGCTAAGTAACGACAATGGTGAAAAGACCTAATTTGATGTTTTTTTGTGGTTTACTTTTACAGTTTTTTTTCTTATTTCTCATGCGTGAGGTTAATGTTGCATCAGTGAATGTAAATGGAGCTAGAGATATAAGGAAAAGAGTATTATTGCATGATTTTTTCAAGCAGAAGAAGTTAGATGTAATTTTTCTCCAAGAAACTCATAGTGATTTCAAGAACGCTGTAGATTGGTATAGGGATTGGGATGGTCTCTCCATATTAAGCCATAATACTGCTGTCAGTGGCGGAGTTGCTGTCCTGTTTTCCAAAAATTTTAAGCCTGTTTCTCATGATGTGGAAGAAATCGTAAGGGGCAGACTTTTAAAAGTTAGAGCTCGCTTTGAAAATTATGTATTTTTATTTCTTTGTATCTATGCTCCAACTTCAGCGGCTGAAAGAATGTGTTTTTTAGACACCTTAAATTCAACTCTGCAAAACTGTAATAGTGAGGAGTTTTTGATTTTGGGAGGTGATTTTAATTGCACAGAGAAAAGTCTAGATCGTAATCACTTTGAACCCCATAGCCCCTCTCGTAAGAGACTTATTCAAGTCGTTAATACTCATGAGTTGTGTGATCTATGGAGATGCTTTAATAATAATTTAAGACAATACACATGGTCTCATTCCCGTGATAATATTGTATCGCTAGCCAGGTTGGATAGACTTTATACTTTCAAGCATCAATATAGTATTTTTAGTAAGTGTTTTATTGTCCCTGTTGCTTTCTCTGATCATAGTATGGTGTGCTGTTCTTTTGTTTTGGATTCTGTTAAACCAAGTAGTGCTTATTGGCATTTTAATAGTGCGTTACTTAACGATAAAAAATTTATTGACACTTTAAAGTATTTTTGGGAAACTTTTAGAGCTACTAAGAGCTCTTTCCAAACCTTAAGGCAGTGGTGGGACTTTGGTAAAGTGCAAATTAAACAACTTTGTCAACAACACACTCGGAATATCACTGTACAGTTATCAGAATCAATGAAAACATTGGAGGCTTCAATTGTCAACCTTCAAGAGTTAGCTGAATTGACAGGAGAGAATGATGTTTTGGAAGCTCTCTCAATGAAAAAAACTCAACTTTCTGATCTCTTAGGGGTCAAGGTGCAAGGAGCTCTGGTCCGGTCCCGCTTTCAAAATATTGACCAAATGGATGCTCCAACAAAAATTTTTTTTAACCTTGAGAAGAAAAATGGACAAAAGCGTTTTATTCACGGGCTGCGTTCTGATTCTGGCACACTACTATGTGATCCTGTTGATATTAAGAAGAGAGCAGTTTGTTTTTATGAAAGCCTGTACAGCTGTGAGCTTGTTGTGGAGCCTGATTTTGGGAATGCTTTTCTGGAAAACTTGGCACAGGTGTCTGAAGAAGCCAACAAGAAACTCTGTGAGGCTTTGAGCCTTGATGAGTTGTATAAGGCCCTTCAGGGCATGGAGGCTGGGAAAGCCCCTGGTGTTGATGGTCTCCCAGTGGACTTTTATAAGTCTTTCTGGACAGTGGTTGGAGAAGATTTGCTCCTGGTGCTCAATGAAAGCTTGGCCGAAGGGCGGCTGCCATTGAGCTGCCGTAGGGCTGTCATTACACTCCTCCCAAAAAAAGGAGACTTGACGGACATCAAGAACTGGCGACCTGTGTCACTGCTCTGTACAGATTACAAACTGCTCTCTAAAACTTTGGCTAGTAGATTAACAAGAATAATGGAGCAGGTGATTCATCCGGATCAGAGCTATTGCATACCTGGTAGGTCCATTTTCGATAACATCTCCCTAGTACGAGATATTCTGGAGGTCTCTAAGTTGTTTAATTTAGATTGTGCCTTAATCTCCTTAGATCAAGAGAAAGCTTTTGATCGTATTGAACACGATTACCTTTGGAAAACTCTGTCAGCTTTTGGTTTTTGTCAAGATTTTGTGGATATGATCAAGATACTGTACTCTGATGTTGAGAGTGTGTTGAAAGTGAACGGTGGCTTATGCACTCCTTTTAAGTTTGGTAGAGGTATCAGGCAAGGATGCTCATTGTCGGGGATGCTTTACTCGTTAGCTATAGAACCACTTTTGCAGCAGATAAGAGTTCATTTGAATGGTTTACACATACCTGGCTCTAATTGTAGTATTCATTTGTCAGCCTATGCTGACGATGTAATTGTCATGGTTACCAGTCAAAAAGATATTGACATGTTAAAAAATTTACTTGAAGATTTTAATTCTTTGTCATCTGCTAAAGCAAACTGGATTAAAAGTGAAGCTCTTATGTGTGGAAAGGGGATGAGGGAAAAGTTAAGGCTGCCTGACGGTTTACTTTGGAGCAAAGGGGGTTTTAAATACTTGGGAGTTTTTTTAGGAGATGAGGTTACTGTTCAGAAAAACTGGGAAGGTATTGTTGAAAAGGTTAAAGGTCGATTACAAAAGTGGAAATGGTTGGCTCCAAGCATGTCCTATAAAGGACGTATTTTAATTATTAACAATTTAGTTGCATCCTCGATTTGGCATAAGCTGGCCTGTATAGATCCACCTTCAAAACTGATGTCTGAAATACAAGCTGTATTAGTAGATTTTTTTTGGGATAAACGGCATTGGATTTCCCAGAGCATCTTATTCCTGGCCAAAGAAGAAGGTGGACAAGGATTGATGAACTTACCAAGCAGAACAGCAACCTTCCGATTGCAATTCATACAAAGACTTCTTTTGGGATCAAGTGACTCTGGTTGGAGGGCTGCTGCATGTGCCATTTTAAGGTTTTGTGGAGGCCTACAAATGGACAAACCTCTTTTTCTTTTGCGTCCTCAGGATTTGGATACTTGCAGGATGCCAATTTTTTATCGCAATCTTTTTAAAGTTTGGAGTCTTTTTAATTTTCAAAGGACATCATGCACAGAATCACTCTTTTGGTTGCTGAATGAACCTTTGGTACTTGGGGCCCGATTAGATATTTCCAATGTTGATTGCTTTTATCCTGGACTTAACTCTTTGCTTTGTAAATCTAAGATCACTACCCTCGGTCTACTGCTAAAAGTAGCCGGCCCTACTTTCTCGAATACTGAACAGGTGGCTTCTCACTTAGGTTTTTTTTCAAGGCGCATAATAGCTCAACTGATGGTAAGGTGGCAATCTGCTCTTACCGAGGAAGAGAGATTATTGCTGAAAGAGTACTGTACAGGAATAAAAGTTCCTAATGCTGAAGACCCTTTTCCGAAAATATATTTGTCTCCTAACTTTGATGACTGTGTGGGTTTGTTTTTAAAGTCTAAAAAAAATGTGTGTGTAGATTTTCTCTCAGTTACAGGGAAAATGTTTTACAAAATCTGTGTGTTAGTGTTTAACAAAAAATTGCTGGAAAGTAAAGTGGACACACCATGGCGCTCCTACTTCAAACTAGATGATGATGTTAAAGTTGAATGGAGGGTTTTGTATAAGCCACCGTTAGCAAAGCGTGTAGGGGATATACAGTGGAGGGTTCTTCATGGAGCAATTGCTGTTAATGCTTTTATTTCTGTTTTAAACCCTGATGTGAGCTCTGAATGCCCCTTTTGTTCTAGTAGAGAAACTGTTTTCCATGCTTTTTTGGAGTGTTCTAGACTAATGTTTTTATTTACTGTATTAGGGAACATTTTTGAGTGTTTTAGTGAAATGTTTTCTAAGGAAATTTTTATTTTGGGCATTAAGTATGCTCAAAAAAGACGTGTTGCTTGCCAATTACTGAATTTTATTCTGGGTCAAGCTAAGTTGGCTATTTATTGTAGCAGGAAAAATAAGATTGAACAGAAACCTGGGCAAAATGTTACTGTCTTGTTTTCAGCTTTTGTAAAATCTAGAGTGTTGATCGATTTTAAATTTTACAAAGCTATGGATGATCTTCTGTCTTTTGAACAAAAATGGTGTTTTAAAGGAGCATTATGTTCTGTGATTGAAAGTGAATTAGTTTTTTTCACATTTCCTGTAGTTTCTTTTTTTGTTGAGGTGATGATTTTCTTTTGAGTTCTTGTTTATGTGATTTTGTAATAAAGAGCATTTCAAATTCAATTCTTTCTTTCTTTCTTTCTTTCTTTCTTTCTTTCTTTCTTTCTTTCTTTCTTTCTTTCTTTCTTTCTTTCTTTCTTTCTTTCTTTCTTTCTTTCTTTTTCTTTCTTTCTTCTTGCTTTCTTCCCTCCTTTTTCTTTTTTCTTCCTTTCTTTCCTTCATCTTTCCTTCCTCCTTTATTTTTTTTTTACTTTTTTCCTTCCGTCTGTCCTTTCTATTCCATTCCATTCCTTCCTTTTTTCTTTCTTCATTCTTTTTTATTTTTCTTTCTTTCTTTCTTTCTTTCTTTCTTTCTTTCTTTCTTTCTTTCTTTCTTTCTTTCTTTCTTTCTTTCTTTCTTTCTTTCTTTCTTTCTTCCCTGCTTCCTTCCCTTTTTTCTTTCTTTCTTTCTTTCTTTCTTTCTTTCTTTCTTTCTTCCTTCCCTCATTTTCTGTCTTTTTTCTTTCTTCCTTGCTTCTTTCGTTCTTTCTTTCTTTTTCCTTTCCCTTCTTCCTTCCTTTCTTTTTTCCTTTTCCTTCCGTCCTTCCTTCCCTCTTTCCTTTTCCTTCCTTCCCTCCTTCCTTTTCTTTCTTTCTTTCTTTCTTTCTTTCTTTCTTTCTTTCTTTCTTTCTTTCTTTCTTCCTTGCTTCTTTCTTTCTTCCTTGCTTCTTTCTTTCTTTCTTTCTTTCTTTCTTCTTTCTGTTTCCTTCCCTAATTTTTCTGTCTTTTTTCATCCTTTCTTTCCTTCATCCTTCCTTGCTTCTTTCTTTCTTTTTCCTTTTCCTTTTCCTTTTCTTTCCTTCCTTCCTTTGTTTTTCTTCCTTCCTTCCTACTTTCCTTCTTAAATGCACTGATGGTAATATAGTATAGTTTAGTATAGTATAGATCTGCATTTCCATTGATATCTTTGAAAATATATGGAAAATATTCATTCATGCAAATGGTGCAAATGTATGAAGTAAACTTTCATGTCTAAAATAAATATGTGAAGCAGTCTGTCAACCTCATGTGTTTAGGCATAAGGCTATATTTATCTGACCCCATGTCATCAAGGTTAAGCACTCATTAGAGGAAATTTCCACCTTAGCAGACTGTTTTGTTTCTATCACGCTGCCCTTTGCTCCATGGGCAAGCAGCCACCACAAGGACTTACCTGTCAGTCAGGAGCAGACAGGCAGAGCTGCATTGCCTCTAGAGGGGGAATCTAAATGAGCCTCCTATAAACAGCCTGACCTGTCAGGGCAGTATGACATACCACCCCCCACCCCCCATCCCGAACCCACAACACCAGGCGGTCAGATTCAGAGTCTCGGTGTCAAGCTTTAATCAGTGCCTTAGGCCTGCGTGTGATCTTGACAGACATGAGAGGCATGTGATTTATTTCCTGCCAGGCATGTGCGAAATGATGTGAGAGATTTTGATCAGAAATAAAAATAAATAAAAAGCGCTGGGCAGGCATGTGGTTTAACTATCAAAGAGTAGTTTGACAACATCTGCATCTTTTGATAAAAATACTTTTTTTCTGTCAGGCTGCATTAACTGAGATTGATGGTAGTGATGACAGGATTGAAAAGCTACATATTTTCAGTGTTGCAAAATCTAGTGGTTCGCCAAATCTAGTGTCCACTGTCTATATAGGCTACTGACGTCTGAAACTCCATCCTAACTGAAATTTGAATCAATTCGAAACACTCTCTACAGACAGCAATCGAGAGTGTGCATGTGTTACCTTAAAATGGAGGCAGGTATCTTGCTTTTGATTGATTGTGGTTATTTCTGGCAGATGATGCACTGCTGTGCAAAAGTTTGGGGTCAGTAAGATATATATATTAGTGGTGGGCATAGATTAATTATTTTAATCTAGATTAATCTCACTGTAATCTTGAAATTAATCTAGATTAATCTAGATTAAAATGGCTAATTTGAATTCTGCCGAAGGCATTCAGAATATGTGTGCTACCCAAATAATGACTAAAAGTAAGTCTTTGAGAATGGGTTTCTCAAGACCAGGGGCTCATCTCCTGTTTCCAAACTGCATCACAAACTGCTCGAGAAAGCTGTTCTACTATGGTAATTGGTGATGAAAATAAATTATGTTCAATAAGATGTTCTTGTGTTTACTAACTAACAATTAAATTAATTTTTCTACCTATTAGATTGTGTTTTTTTAAACGTCTACACCTACCCAACCCTAAACTTAGCCCTTACTATAATAAAAAAAACAGTATTATTGTTGTACAGTGTGATAAAAATATACATCTACGTATATATATATCTATGGTAGCCAGTGTTTCCCCTTTGGGGGTGGGGGGGTTATATTTATTTTTTATCATATATATTGTTTTATGTCAATTATTTAAATAGGAATATGTAAACGCCTACATTATACTGTACAAAAGTAATACAGGACTATTGTTCTGTTACATGTTACACCGTACTTTTATTTTGACAGGTCTAGGGTCTAGGAGTAACATAAATAATAGTCTTCACACCGAACTTTTTGGTCTTTCGTTCTTTTTTTTTATTTTTACCAAAAATAGGAAGCTAGTAAACTTCAGGGTTGGGCCAAGGCCAAAATAACAAACAAAAGAATGAAACTAACTTTTCCCAAAGAAACTTAATACCCTAAAAGAAAAAGTCAAACAAAAATACAGGGACTGAACTAACTCCCTGACTAGTTGAAAAACAGGAGAAAACGAATTTTACAAAAGAAAAAGGCACCCAACCCCTACAGCTTCCGTGCGAAAAGGTGTATTTACAATATTTACAATAACGGGCAAAAACACACAGCCACGTTAAAAGAAAGAAAAACAATCGGAGGAAAACTGTACAATGGAAACACTAGGTGGGTAAAGTGGCAAAAGCTATACAACGGTATTCACAATATTTACACAAATGTAATTATACAACGTTTTATCTTTTTCGTTACACACAATCTTCCAAATAGCAACACCAACAACAGCCCACACTCCAGCTCGGCGTCGCCTCATTTTTAAAAGACGCGCAGTTCCTGGTTCACCCAACCACGGGGCACGTACCGGCACGTTCAATCAGGGCGGGGCCACCTGGGACAAAGAGTATAGAATACAGTATAAGTTCTTTGCCTGGGAGAAAGAGAGAGAGAGAGAGAGAGAGAGAGAGAGAGAGAGAGAGCATGCATGCAAGAACCAGAGCTATGCATAGAGCACATACGTCTCAACGTAACACTGTGAAGTTTCTGCGTGTACAGTATGATATGATGCTAGTTTTCTCAAATGAAACGGCAAAAGTGACACAGTAGCTATGGAGATTGAGTTTATCTGTTCATGTGAGATGCAAAGGTCAAAAATTACCGGGAGCATCACGCATGCTTCAGTATGCGTGTAGTAAAAACGCGTCCACCATTCATCATACATACAGAGGCAAACGGAACATGCAGGATTCATTTTTGCATTTCAGTTTTCACAGACACTAGTCCATATCGCGATTTGAATTAAGTGACGGACCAACTTTTGATTTATGAATCCAAAAATCGACAAATTTACTTGGCATTTTGCGCTATAGTAGATACGGTTTTTATGAATGGAGTCCGCGATCCCGTCCATGTTTTGGCGGAGGAGACATTGTAAACGCGCGACCATGTAGAGACAGAAATGACATGCCTTCGTGTAAAGATAAATAACATAAGGCAATTTAGTTTGTTTAATAAAAGAACAATGTATAGACCTGTTCTATAGGAAAGATAACCTTAAATGACCATGGACATTAAAGAATACTAATTAAAATAATACATCATGGTTTCCACAAAAATATAGTTGCTTTTTTTTCTTTCTTTTTTCCTTCCATTTGTCCTTTCCATTCCTTTTCTTCCTTTTTCTTTATTCCTTTCTTTCCATTCATTTTCTTTCTTTCTCTTTCTTTCTTTCTTTCTTTCTTTCTATTTTTCTTCCTTCCCTTTTCTGCTTTCTTTCTTTCTTTCTTTCTTTCTTTCTTTCTTTCTTTCTTTCTTTCTTTCTTTCTTTCTTTCTTTCTTTCTTTCTTTCTTTCTTTCTTTCTTTCTTTCTTTCTTTCTTTCTTCCTTCCTTCCTTCCTTTTTCTTCCTTTCTTTCCATTCCTTTTCTTTCTTTCTTTCTTTCCTTCTTTTTCTTCCTTTTTTCTTTATCTTTCTTTTTCTTCCTTTTTTCTTTATTCCTTTCTTTCCATTCCCTTTCTTTCTTTCTTTCTTTCTTTCTTTCTTTCTTTCTTTCTTTCTTTCTTTCTTTCTTTCTTTCTTTCTTTCTTCTTCCTATTTTTCTTCCTTCCTTTTTCTGCTTTCTTTCATTTTTCTTTCTTTCTTTCTTTCTTTCTTTCTTTCTTTCTTTCTTTCTTTCTTTCTTTCTTTCTTTCTTTCTTTCTTTCTTTCTTTCTTTCTTTTTTCTTTATTTCTTTCCTTTTTCTTTCTTTTTGTCTTTCTTCCTTCTTTCTATTTCCCTTCCTTTTTCTTCTTTCTTTCTTTCTTTCTTTCTTTCTTTCTTTCTTTCTTTCTTTCTTTCTTTCTTTCTTTCTTTCTTTCTTTCTTTTTGTCTTTCTGTCTTCCTTCCCTTTTCTGCCTTCTTTCTTCCCTTCTTCCTTCCTTTTTTCTTTATTCCTTTCCTTTTTCTTTCTTTTTGTCGTTCTTCCTTCTTTCTATTTCCCTTCCTTTTTCTGCTTTCTTTCTTTCTTTCTTTCTTTCTTTCTTTCTTTCTTTCTTTCTTTCTTTCTTTCTGTCTTCCTTCCTTCTTTCCTTTTTTCTTTATTCCTTTCTTTCCATTCCATTCCTTTTCTTTCTTTCTTTCTTTCTTTCTTTCTTTCTTTCTTTCTTTCTTTCTTTCTTTCTTTCTTTCTTTCTTTCTCTCTCTCTCTCTCTCTCTCTCTTTCTTTCTTTCCTTCCATTTGTCATTTCAATTCCTTCCCTTCCTTTTTTCTTTATTCCTTCCTTTTCATTCATTTTCTTTCTTTCTATTTTTTTCTATATTTTCCTTTTCCTTTTCCTTTTCCTTCCTTCCTTCCTACTTTCCTTCTTTCCTTAAATGCACTCATGGTAATATATAGTTCAGCACTTCCATTTATATTTGTGAAAATCAGTGAAAAAATCAGTGGAAAATATTCATTCATGCAATTGTTGCAAATGTATGAAGTAAACTTTCAAAAAAATATGCCTAGCTTAGTCATGCTCCTCTTTACTTTCCTCCCATGGTACTTTTGACTTACATCTTTTGCATTGTATTGCCCTTATGTTTTTTTTAAACCTCTGTCACAGACACATTTCTCACTTTCTTACGTCTCTGCATCACCGCCATCCCTTTGGAGGAGATTCTCATCAAAGCCTCTCTCTCATTCCAGCACGTTTTATATGGCACTGGCGAGAAGCACTTACCCTGAAGGACTCCAGCCCTCGGAATTTAGATGGAGAATTTTCCCTCCCCTCTGTTCACCTTCTTTTTACACAAATGGAGAGTGCGGACAGGGTATTATTGAAGGGGATTTTTTTTTTTTTCTTTTCATTGCACACAGGTACGCTCTCAAGATGTCATTGAAAAAAAAAACCAAAAAAGGCCAGCGCTTGCTCTTAAGATCAGGAAATTCCAGCCTGAGTAATCCCATTGGGAAATTTGGTGGGGAAAATGATGCAACAACGTGTACAAAAGTATAAAACTACAACGTATTTTGTATGCTTGAGTTTATGTGTGGGCGTGATGGAGTGGTGGGAAAGAGAAATTGAAATTGTGAGAGGAGGATTATATTGTATAATTTGAAGTATTCATTTGGACAAGTAGGTGTCCAACTGTGCATTTCATGTATTAAACATACCTCCCTGCTGCTTTACCTGAATAGCGGTCCCACACTCACACACACACATACACTTCTCTACATCATATTTTGTCTGCAGTAAGGTGGGTGGCATGGCAGAATTTGTAACGAGGGTCACGGTTATTGCAATTTTATTCAGACTCCGCACATGGACCATGAGCAAAAACTCAATTTAGACTTAAAATAATATCAAACCATGTAATCAGTGTTGACATAAATATCTTTTAAAGCAGTTATGTTGATTTATTGTGAAAATTGATACATTTAAATAATTTCCTTTGTTATACTAATGGTAATCTCTGTTTGAAAGCCTACTGAGCTCTGCTGTACCTTACTGTACCTTACCCAAATCCAGGCAGTATCTGCATGTACTTTTAACAGGCAGTCCCAGAATACACTGTGCTGAGCTAAGCACAATTTACCGGGACAATGAACGAAATCAAACTGTCAGTTTAAGTCGGTTTTAGGAATCAGCTACTGCTCAACTGGTTCTCGACGTTAACTAACACAATTCCCATGCTTATCAGAATAGTCTTGTCAAGCTGTTGACCTGCTAACTAAGTCTTTCTTTATCTGGTTTTCTATTGGATCCTTAAAAGATAAAAAAGCTTGACAACTTTTAATTAGCTTTTTAAAAATACTAGAAGTCTTGCAAGAACTTTTGTTCACCAAGTCAAAGTGGAGAAACCAACATTACATGGATTCAGACATGCCTTGTTGTGTTTCTACCTCTGGATGCTATTTGCAAATGCTACACTCTTAAAAATAAAGGTGCTTTAAAAGGTTCTTCACAGCGATGAACCATTTTTGGTTCCACAAAGACCCATTCAGTCAAAGGTTCTTTAAAGAACCATCTCTTTCTTACCTTTTTATGATCTGAAAAACCTTCTTTTGACACAATGAAAACCAAAAGATTCTTCAGATGTTAAAGGTTCTGTATGAAACCATTTAAACAAAAAAGGTTCTTCTATGGCATCGTTAAGCACCTTTATTTTTAAAAGTGTAGTATGGCTAGTATACACTCACTGGCCACTTTATAAGAGATTTTGGTCCATTTTGACATTACAGCATCTATAATGTGAATCTCCAGTTCCACTACATTTCAAAGCTGCTCTATTGGATTGAGATCTGCTGACTGTGGAGACCATTTGACAATAGTTCAAGAAACCAGTTTGAGATGACTTGAACTTTGCTGGAAGTAGCCGTCACAAGATGGGTACACTGTGGTCAGCAACAATACTCAGGTGGGCTTTGGCATTTAAACAATGCTTAGTTGGTCTCAAAGTGGGTCAAGATAATATCCCACACACTGCAGGATGGATCCATGCTTTCATGTTGTTTACTCCAAATTTTGAACCTACAATCAGAATGTTGCAGCAGAAATCCAGACTTGTCATAAATTTGGTGAGCCCCTGTGAATTGTACTCTAAGTTTCCTGTTCTTGGCTGACATGAGTAGCACCTGGTGTGGTCTTCTGCTGTTATAGCCCATCTGCTTCAAGGTTTGACATGTTGTGTTCAGAGATGCGCTTCTGCATACCTCAGTTATAATGAGTGGTTATTTGGCTTGGTGTTGCTTTTCCATCAGCTTGAACCAGTCTGGCCATTGTTCTCTGACCACTGGCATCAACGAGGCATTTTCACCCACAGAACTGCCGCTCACTGAATATTTTCTCTTTTTCGGACCATTCTCTGTAAACCCTAGAGATGGTCATGTGTTAAAATCTCAGTAGATCAGCCATTTCTGAAATACTTGGAATGACCAGTGTCAAAGCCCATTTTACTAAATAAAAAAATAAAAATGCAATTTTGATTTTTTTTCTCTCAAATCTGAGATTTTTTTCAGGCGAGACATTGCAGGTGAATAGGGTAAAAAAAAAAACCTAATAGTTATTACCTTACTAAGTTGATTGATAATTGCAAACATTGTTTGTATTACAGGTTTTCTAAAATATTAGGTTTTAATATGCAAATTAGGCATTATTTAATGAAATATGCACTAATTTACATACATTTCTAGTACAAAAATCTAAACACTGGATGAAGTCAGTTTCAAAATTGTTAAATGTTTTTGACATATTAGAGTCAAATGTTTTACAGAAGGAATTTTGGGTATCTCATTTTGGCACTCCATAATTCAGAAAATACTTATAATTCAGAACAGGCAGAAAACTATTTTTTACAGTTTTTTGGTGGGAATAAAATGTTGTATAAAATCAAGCAAATTATATAGGAGCAAATGCCTTTGTAAAAACCTCGAGGATAAAGACAAGAATAAAACTGTAAAGTTTGATGTGTGTAAGTGTTACTGAAGTGGAGATTTATGGCTCAGTGTAGGAGAAAAAAAATCATTTTGAGAAAACAGCCATTAAAATATGGATTGTAATTGAAATCTATTGACACAAATAGATTAAGTGCTTTAAAAGAAACACTTAACGTTGTCTTTTGGATGTTTTCTTTCTATTAGTCTGAAAAATCACTTTATGAAAAACCAAAAAGCCAAAATCTCAAACTTGACAGGTGCATGAAAAAACAATATTTTTGCCTGCAGTGTCTCCCCTTAAAAAAGAAATTTGCAAAACTCAGAATTCGGAGATTCAAACTCAATTGAGAAAGAAAGCCACAATTCTGAAAAAAAGTTGCTAAAAATATGGTGAGATATAAACTCACAATTGTGACTTTTTCCTCAAAATTGCAAATTTACATCTCACAATTCTGAAAACATATCAGTCTTTTTTTCCCCTCAGAATTGGACTTTATCACTCACTATTGCGAGATTATATCTCACAATTCTGCGAAAAAAGTCAAAATTGCGGGATATAAACATATAATTGCAAGAAAAAAGTCTGAATTGTGAGTTTTTATCTCGCAATTCTGACATTATTTCTCACAATTGTGAGTTCATATCCCGCTACTCTGACTTTTATAACTCACAAATGTGCGTTTATATCATGCAATTCTGAGAAAGAGTACTTTATAACTTGCGAGTCTGACTCAGAATATTGAGATATAAACTCGCAACTGCTAGTTATAAAATTCACAATTCTGACTCTTAATAACTTGCAATTGTGTGTTATAAAGTCTGAATAAGTTTCCTGTTCTTGGCTGACATGAGTAGCACCCGGTGTGGTCTTTTGCTGTTATAGCCCATCTGCTTCAAGGTTTGACATGTTGTGTTCAGAGATGCTCTTCTGCATACCTCGGTTATAATGAGTGGTTATTTGGCTTAGTGTTGCTTTTTTATCAGCTTGAACCAGTCTGGCCATTGTTCTCTGACCACTGGCATCAACGAGGCATTTTTTCACCCACAGAACTGCCGCTCACTGAATATTTTCTCATGTTCGGACCATTCTCTGTAAACCCTAGAGATGGTCATGTGTTAAAATCCCAGTAGATCAGCCGTTTCTGAAATACTCAGACCAGCCCGTCTGGACCAATAACCATACCATGTTCGAATTCAGTTAAATCAAATTCTTCTCTGTTCTGATGCTCGGTTTGAACTTCAGCAGATTGTCTTGACCTTATCTACATGCCCTAATGTATTGAGTTGCTGCTATTGTGAGTGGCTGATTAGATATTTGCAGTGATGAGTAGTTCAACAGGTGTACCTAATAAAGTGGGTTTTTCATTCTAACAAAGCATGTATTTCAAGGTCAGTGTGTATTTTCTGGATCTTTTGGCGTCAAGGTCAAGTCAAATGGATTTATCCTAAGAAATTGAAATTCTAAATATTTGTTGTCATTTGAGACCTTGAAAAATATCTTTGGGAAAGCTTATTAAAGTTGCAAGGAAATGAATAAAACTGAAGTACATCCAAGTGTAAAGGATTATCGAGAAATTAGATGGGTTCTATACATCGGTTGTTGATTAGATTTTGAGATGTGACCATTAAACTCAATGGAACTTGTGCACAAATTAATTGTTTACAGTAAGATCTATAATATGCTGTACATATAGAGACTTTAAAATGTGTATTGAGGGAAACACTAGTTATAAATTAAAAATTAAAACCATGAACGTGAATGTGAATGTGTTGTTAAAAGATCAAAATATTTACTTGACATCTCATGGGATAGTTATTAACCTTTTTTTCTGAATTGTGTGATACAAACTTGCAATTCTGTCTTTTTCTCAGAATCTAGATATTTAAAAAAGTCAGAACTGTGAGATATAAACTCACAATTGTGACATTTTTCTTGGAAAACATTCACTGTCTTTTTTTGCACTTAGAATTAGACTTTATAACTCGCATTTGCAAGTTTATATCTCACAATTCTGACTCTTAATAACTCGCAATTGTGCATTAGAAAGTCAGAATTGCGAAATGTAAACTTGCAATTCTGAGAAAAAGAAGTCACAATTGTGAGTTTTAATCTGCAATTCTGACTTTATTTCTTGCAAGTACGAGTTTATATCCCGCTATTCTAACTTTATAACTCGCAAATGTGTTTATGCAGTCAGAATTGTGAGGTTTTATCTTTCCATTTGGACTTTATAACTCACAATTGCAAGATAATAACTCACAATTCGGACTTTTTCCTCACAATTCTTAGTTCCCTCTCAGTCGGTCTCTACGACGTCACGTCGGAGACCGACGAATTGGGATATCGCTTTAGAGATACCAATCCTCTTCGTGTGTAAACTAAACGAGCCAATGCACATTGGCATGCATGATTGCATCCAGCTGTCGCTGATCACAGCGTGAGCATAAATACACAGCAGGTGCAATGCATAGACAGCATTTCGCATCGGAGCCGATCTTCTTCGAGAGAGACGCAACGAGCCATTTCTACAAAGAACTCTTACTGCGGTGTTGGCGGTACGGCGCGTCAGCGGTGGTGGTCTCCTGTGGGTGGAAAGAGCGCGCAGTCAAGGATTGCACTACCTGCCTTCTGTGTCGCTGCGGCCATCTCCCCTGTGTGCTTCAGCACTAGAGCAGTTTCTAAAAGAGTATCACGGGTGAACGTCTTTTTAAAGACGAGGCGTTTGAAACACAATGCCGTTTCACCCGTGCGTTTCTGGATGCGGTCGTTACCTGGCGCCAGGTGATGGTCACGATCGCTGTCTGACGTGTCTGGGTATTGAGCACGCTCAGGCGGCGTTTGTGGATGAGTCATGCTGTCATTGCGGCGGCATGTCCATCACGGAGCTGCGGACCAGACTCCGCTTCCTGCAAAGGGGCGGGGTGCCAGTTCCTCTGCCCAGATCTACCGTTCCCCCCGGCAAACGCCGGGGGGACTCTACCTCTGGCAGAGGGCTGACTGGTCTGACGGTGACGGTGGGGAATTTCCTGTGGGGTTCCGGTGGGGTTCCTCCTTCCACCGACAGTCCGTTCCATCCGGAGCTCCCAGAAGAGTGTTCGGGTCCTCCTCGTGAGGTACCGCTCATTACTTTTGGGGCTCCCCCTGACGACCGGATGTCAATCGCTGCATCGGGGGGTGAGCCAGACTTCTCGGGGGAGGACGATTCCGGATCGCTGCCGTCTACTGGGCGGTCAGCGGTGCCGGATACCGACCCCGAAATGATGGCTATGCTTTCCCGGGCCGCCGAGAGGGTAGGGCTTGAATGGAACCCTCCATCACGTCCCGACCCCTCTCGGCTGGATGACTGGTATCTTGGGGTGGCCCGCGCTGGTTCTCAGCGTCCCACCCCAGTGCCCTTCTTCCCGGAGGTGCATGACGAGCTTACTGGGACGTGGACGGCACCTTTTACTGCCAGAAACCGCTCCAGTGGCACGTCCTCCCTCACCACCCTTGATGGCGGACCAGCGCGGGGGTACGCGGCTGTCCGCCGGTGGAGCGTGCGGTGGCGATGCAATTGTGTCCCGGCGCCGCTTCCACTTGGCGGGGCAACCCGTTGCTCCCCTCCCGGGCCTGTAGGCACTCGTCGGCTCTGATCGGCAGTGCCTACACGGCTTGTGGCGCTGCTGGCTCCGCCCTACACGCTATGGCGTTGTTACAGGTCCATCAGGCCCAGGCACTGAAGGACCTGTACGAGGGTGGTCACGACCCGGAAGTTCTACGTGAACTCCGTATCGCTACGGACCTCGCGCTACGAGCGACGAAGGTTACGGCGCGGTCTCTGGGTCGTGCGATGTCCACGATGGTGGTCCAGGAACGCCATCTCTGGCTGTGTCTGGCCGACATGAGGGAAGCAGACAAGGTCAGGTTCCTGAATGCCCCCGTGTCCCAGACCGGCCTCTTCGGCGACGCGGTCGAAAATTTCGCCCAGCAGTTTTCGGCCGCCCAGAAGCAGACTGAGGCCATCAGTCATATCCTGCCCCGGCGTGCTCCCGCTGCTGCCTCCACCCAGCCGCCGGCGGCACCTCGGTCTGCTCGTCGCCGAGGGCGGCCCCCTGCCTCCGCCCCCGCTCCACAGCAGCCTGCGCAGCAGCCTTCACGGCGGCGCCGTGGAGCCGGTCCCAGGGCGGCCGCCCCGCCCGTCCAGGCTCCCACCAAGACCAGTGGGAAACGCAAGAACAAGCGTCCCTGAGACGGGCGACCCAGAGATGGAGGAAGCTGCTCTTCGGGAGATGGTGATCGCACCACTCCCTCCCCCGGAGGAGGGCCGGGCGGAGAATCTTTTGTTTCCTTTAAAAAAGTTTCTTTTAAGAAACCCGTCATCGGCCTCACGGTCGGTGACACCCAAATTTTCAATAAAAGAGCAGTTTCTACTATCTCTGGGTCCCCAGAGGGGACAGCGGGTGTTGCACGGGTTAGCCCCGGGCTTCACCCCCTCTCCCCTCCCGCCAGCAAATGGCGCTGGGCGGTTGGAGAGTGCGGTAAGACGGACTACTCACGCACCAGCTGCCAGAACGCAGGTAAATGTCTTGCACACACCACACACAGACACACTGACCCCGCTTCGGACCGGCATAGAGACGCCCGAGCGGGGTCCCTGCATTCCACCTCGCTGCCCCCCCGCAGGTACGTCAGTGGTCCCGCTGGTCCCTCTTGTACGTTGGCTGGGGGCCTGGAGAGAGCTTCCCAGTCCGTCTTGCTGGCTCCTCCGGACCATCAGGCTCGGCTACGCGATTCAGTTCGCCCGGCGTCCGCCTCGGTTCAGGGGCATCCACTTCACTACAGTGAAAGTAGCAGATGCCCCTGTCCTACGGGCAGAGATTGCTACCTTGCTGGCGAAGAAAGCAATAGAGCCGGTCCCTCTAGCCGATATGAAGACAGGGTTTTACAGCCCCTACTTCATAGTACCCAAGAAAAGCGGCGGTTTACGACCGATCCTGGACCTGCGCATCTTGAATCGAGCTCTTCACAAGCTACCTTTCAGAATGCTCACACAAAAACACATCCTCAGATGTGTTCGTCCCCAGGATTGGTTCGCAGCGATCGACCTGAAGGACGCGTACTTTCATGTTTCGATCCTTCCGCGCCACAGACCATTTCTGCGGTTCGCGTTCGAAGGCAGAGCATATCAGTACAAGGTCCTGCCCTTCGGGCTGTCCCTCTCCCCCCGTGTCTTCACGAAAGTCGCGGAGGCGGCCCTTGTTCCCCTCAAGGAACAGGGCGTTCGTATCCTCAACTACCTCGACGACTGGCTGATACTAGCACACTCTCGAGAGCAGTTATGCGAACACAGGGACCTGGTGTTGGCACACCTCGCCCGCTTGGGCCTTCGGGTCAACTGGGAAAAGAGCAAACTCTCCCCCGTGCAGAGGATCTCTTTTCTTGGTGTGGAACTGGACTCGGTCAGCCAAACAGCTCGCCTCACGCAAGAGCGGGCTCAGTCGGTGCTGAACTGCTTGAATACGTTCAAGAGCAGAGAAGTGGTCCCACTGAAACAGTTTCAGAGGCTCCTGGGGCATATGGCAGCAGCTACGGCAGTTTTACCGCTTGGCCTGCTCCATATGAGACCACTTCAGCACTGGCTTCATGGCCGAGTCCCGAGGAGAGCGTGGCAGCGCGGCACTCTCCGGGTCAAAGTAACCTCGGCCTGTCGCCTAACCTTCACCCCGTGGTCAGACCTAGCTTTTCTTCGGGCAGGAGTTCCCTTAGAACAGGTCTCCAGGCACGCTGTGGTACACACGGATGCCTCCACCACCGGTTGGGGAGCCACGTACAACGGGCAGGCAGTGTCGGGGGTTTGGACGAGCCCCCAGCTACACTGGCACATCAACTGCCTAGAGCTGCTGGCAGTACGTCTTGCCTTGAACCGTCTCAAAGGGCGCCTTCGAGGCAAACACGTGCTGGTCCGTACGGACAACACTGCGACCGTTGCGTACATCAACCGACAAGGTGGTCTACGCTCCCGTCGCATGTCGCAGCTCGCCCGTTCTCTCCTCCTCTGGAGTCAGAAGCATCTGAGGTCGCTTCGTGCCATTCACATTCCGGGTTTGCTCAACCGTGCAGCCGACGAGCTCTCACGAGCTGCGCTTCCCGGAGAGTGGAGACTCCATCCCCAGTCGGTCCAGCTGATCTGGAGACGTTTCGGGAAAGCTCAGGTAGACCTGTTTGCTTCTCCAGAGACGTCCCACTGCCAGCTCTTTTACTCCCTGACCGAGGGTACACTCGGCACGGACTCCCTGGCATGCAGCTGGCCACGGGGCCTTCGCAAGTATGCGTTTCCCCCAGTGAGCCTTCTCGCACAGACACTGTGCAAGGTCAGGGAGGACGAGGAGCAGGTCCTGTTAGTGGCGCCTTACTGGCCTACTCGGACCTGGTTCCCAGAACTGATGCTCCTCGCGACAGCCCCTCCCTGGCGGATTCCTCTGAGGAAGGATTTACTGACTCAGAGACGGGGCACCCTGTGGCACCCGCGTCCAGACCTCTGGAAACTACATGTCTGGTCCCTGGACGGGACGCGGAGGTTCTGAGTGATCTACCCCAAGGAGTGGTAGACACCATCACTTCGGCGAGAGCTGCATCCACGAGACATGCTTACGCCTTGAAGTGGAACCTGTTCGTCGAATGGGCTTTCTCAAGAAATGAGGATCCCCGAAGATGCTCGGTCGGAGTCGTGCTTACCTTTTTGCAGCAAGGGTTGGAGCGTAGGCTGTCACCCTCCACCCTTAAGGTCTATGTAGCCGCTATTTCTGCAAACCATGACCCCGTTGAAGGAAGGTCAGTAGGTAGGCACGACCTGGTCGTCAGGTTTCTCAGGGGAGCCAGGAGGTTAAATCCTCCTAGGCCCCCCTCCGTACCCTCTTGGGACCTGTCTCTGGTGCTCACAGCACTACAGCGGGTCCCCTTTGAGCCTTTACAGTCAGTCGAGCTGAAGTATCTCTCTATGAAGACTCTGCTCCTGCTGGCATTGGCCTCCATCAAGAGGGTAGGGGACCTGCAGGCGTTTTCGGTCGACGATTCGTGCCTTCAGTTCGGGCCGGCAGATTCCCAGGTAACCCTGAGGCCCCGGCCTGGCTACGTGCCCAAGGTTCCCACTACTCCCTTCAGGGACCAAGTGGTGAGCCTGCAAGCGCTGCCCCCGGAGGAGGCAGACCCAGCCCTAGCTTTGCTTTGTCCCGTCCGAGCATTAAGATGCTACGTCGACCGGACGCAAAGCTTCAGGACCTCAGATCAGCTCTTTATTTGTCACGGAGGACGGCAGAAGGGGAAGGCTGTCTCCAAGCAGAGGATGGCACACTGGATAGTGGATGCCATCGCCTTGGCTTATCAAGCTCAGGGCGTGCCCTGCCCGCTCAGGTTGCGAGCTCACTCTACTAGGAGTATTGCATCCTCCTGGGCGCTGGCTCGTGGCGCCTCGCTATCTGACATTTGTAGAGCTGCGGGTTGGGCGACCCCTAACACGTTCGCTAGGTTTTATAGCCTTCGTGTAGAGCCAGTCTCCTCCTGTGTTCTCACCTCAAACGGGTAGAAGCACTGAGAGGCACTGGCTCAGGTCGGCTTGCTATCTTCTCCAGAGTGTCCATGAAGACCCTGTCGAGTCCTCCTTCCTCGGCTCCAGACGTAGCGGAGCGTCTAGGCGCCAGGCCTCTCTCGATGAATCTTTAGAACCGATAGAAGGCTTAGGATACATGAGAGACTTAAGTGAATCCCATATGTCTTCCACGGTACCCACAGAGGCCGTGTTTCCCCGGTAACCTTCTACCATCTTCACGAGGGTTCAATCACCTCCATTCTTCCATATGTCCTAATTGAGCCATATGCGTATTGCTCCGAACCTCCTCCGGGATGGGTGGGAGCTCCGCACGTTCCCAGTGCTCCAGCTTCACTAAGTAGGTAGTGCTATGTTATACAGTGACTGGTCTTTTCTGATCCGCCCTTGGCCTTAGCAAAAATTGGAGGCCAGGTGGCTTGCTCAGGACACTGGAGGGGGGCAGCAGCTGCGGCGCTTTGCTAGGGATCCCAATTCGTCGGTCTCCGACGTGACGTCGTAGAGACCGACTGAGAGGGAACGTCTTGGTTACGTATGTAACCCTCGTTCCCTGAAGGAGGGAACGGAGACGTCACGTCCCGTCGCCTCAGCTGCTGTACCACCGCTGTGCGGCCGGACCCAAGCTCGGCTCCTCAGCGAAATCCTGTCTATGCATTGCACCTGCTGTGTATTTATGCTCACGCTGTGATCAGCGACAGCTGGATGCAATCATGCATGCCAATGTGCATTGGCTCGTTTAGTTTACACACGAAGAGGATTGGTATCTCTAAAGCGATATCCCAATTCGTCGGTCTCCGACGTGACGTCTCCGTTCCCTCCTTCAGGGAACGAGGGTTACATACGTAACCAAGACGTTTATGTCTCACAATTCTGAATTGCGTGATTAAAAACTCACAATTCTGACTTTTTTTTCCAGAATTGTGAGATATAAACTTGGAACTGCGAGTTATAAAGTCTAATTCTGAGGGACTAATATGTTATCAGAATTGGGAGTTTATATATCAAAATTCGGACTCTTAATAACTCACAATTGTGTGTTATAAAGTCAGATTTGTGAGATATAAACTTGCAATTCTGAGAAAAAAAGTCACAATTGTGAGTTTTTGTCCCACAATTCTGACTGAATTGTGAGTTTATATCTGACAATTTATATCTGACTTTTTTCTCAGAATTGTGAGAACTTGCAACTGCGAGTTATAAAGTCCAATTCTGAGGGCAAAGACTGATGTTCTCTGAGAAAAAAGGTCACAATTCTGACTTTCTCAGAATTTACATATTGAGTTTATATGTGAAAAAAGATGTGATTTTATTTCTCAGAATTGTGAGATATAAACTCAGTTCTGAGAAATGAAATCAGATTTGCGAGATATAAAAAGTCAAAGTTTTTTATCTCGCAATTCTGACACTTTTTCTCACAATTGCAAATTTATATCCCATTATTCTGACTTTATAACTTGCAAATGTGAGTGTATATCTCACAATTCTGACTTTATAACAATTGTGAGTTTATATCATGCAATTCTGAAGAAAAATGTCAGAATTGTGAGATATAAACTCACAATTGCAAGAAAGTCAGTCAGAATTGTGGGATAAAAACTCACAATTATAGTTTATATCTCGCAATTCTGACTTTTTTCTCAGAATTGGACTTTATAACTTGCAGTTGCAAGTTTATATCATGCAATTCTGAGAAAAAATGTCAGAATTGACAGATATAACCATGAAGATGTATTCAGTGGCAGAAACGTGCATCCATACTGCAGAGTATTTAAATTTAAAGAAACAATAATATTTGAAGAACTGATATTTGATTGTACATAGAGAGTGTTCCAAATTGCTAAAAAAAGATATCTAGATGTGTCTAGATATGCCATTTTTGTTACAGTAGACTCTATAACATGCAGGCGACAAGGCAGCTCACTAGGTTTCAAAACAAACCCATAGTAGTGATGCATTATCACTGCTGCAGCACGTATGATTCCAGTTTCAGTGAGCTCCAGAAAAGTCGAAACGAGTATGAGTGTGTGTGTGTGTGTGTGTGTGTGTGTGTGCAGGCCTAAGTGATAAATGTGAGACTTGAAGTCTTTGGTCTTTCAAACTTTCCATTGTATCGACTGTCATCCATTTGTGTGTGTGTGCGAGAGCGAGAGGGAGCGATTAATAACAATGTGTGCTCACTGGACTGGGAAGAGACCGATGGCTCGGGCGTCTAACCAATAACATTTACTGGAACACTCCGAGTCATTAGCACAATTCCTCTGTCGCTACGGCGACTCTCAGGCTACAAGGTCCGGCTGCTCGGAAACCAAATTTTACAGCCCGTATCAAGTTAACGGCCAATTTGTCTCCAAGCTCAAAGCGCTCTTTAATTTCTCTGTCTGTCTCATGACTCCCTTCTCTCACTCAGAAACATGACCTAACCTCTCATGACACATAGAAAAGCCTCCAGTTAATTTGTTCTCTGTTTTAACAGTTGCACGCAGCAGATTGTCATTCGGCTTTCAGAAAGCATGACTCAACTCTCTCTTGTACTTTATCATAATATTCCTCCCATGCATCTTTCGGAGCCAAAACTCTCCTCCTTTTAAACAACGGCGACAGGTGTCTGTGGGCGGACTACGATTGTTTCGCTTCAGAATAGATGGTGATGATGGGATGAGAACGACAAAGTGTGACCATTTGCGTGTTTTCATAGCGCTCCCAAATTCCCTAATCATCTGATAACCCATCCATTACTTAGATACTTGAGTTTCACAGCTGTCTCTGAGCTGTTATTGTGGTTAATTTACGCTCATGTGTTTTATTGCTTGTGGATGTGATCCAAGAAGTTGTTTTTGGCATCTGTCATATGAAATTTACTACTCTGACTGGCGATTTTGCAGAGAATTCAGTGCAACATGCATTTACGTGGACAAAAAAAAAAAGAAGCTCGGTTGTAGTTTTTGTCTTTTGGGGTTAAAATGGATTTGTTTTCCAATTTCAGCAGATGTGCAAACCATCATCCCATGCAGCAGTGCACCAATCTCTTTAAAACTTTTATGAGGGTCATAAGAAATCAAGCCAGTTGGATTTCTGATGAATGTGTTTTAAAGTGCAGACAATAGGGGGAAAAGGAATCCTCCGTTTGCTTTCATTAGACTTAATATGTTTAAGACATATCAGATTTTAATCAAGCTCTCTGATGAGGACGACAACCACTCTGTGAGTGCCCATTATACTTTGTTCCTCTCATTTTTAATTACTAGCCGACATTAAAGCCCAATTAAGAATTCTCTGATGCTTTCACGCTTTTGATAGGGATCGGCCATATGGAGAGAGCTGCGTGCCAAGGAAATGAAAATTAAAGATGAAAGAACAAGGGTTTTGGGAGGAGATGTTCGAATTACATGTAGCTGTTTTTTTTTTTTTTTTCCGGGACACCCACTTGCATGGTGATCTATCACGCTGTGAGACCAATTAGAGCCGTTCTCTGAAAGCACATGCTGGAGAGACATTGTGACGTCTTGTTCTAGAGATGCCAAATGTATAGAGCTCTCCCACACCAGCTACTATTTATTGACGTTCATTACAGCTTGTGTGAACATTGCTGTGATGCATTACGTCCTCGGTGAGTCTCAGTGAGTCAAACCCTTTAATGAAGCAGGTGTCCTGCTATTTGGCTCACAAGAACATATCAGCTCAAGGTGGTCATTGACTCATTGTTTGTGTGTGTATGTTTATTCATATTGGCCACGTTTATTTTAACTTGACTCCATGCTTTTAATTTTTTGCTCAATTTTCTGTCATTCTGTTGTAAAAATGTAATGTTTTTATTTCATTTTCACTATTTTGATTCAATTTTTTTTCTTGCAGAATCTGCAAAAATAAATAAATAAATAAATAAAAATGAATTATTTTACTAAAGTAAGAGGGATTATGCAAAATGCATGTTTTTTATTTAGTATTGACCTGAATAAGATAATTCACATATTAGACATTATAGTCCACAAGAGGAAATAATAGTTGAATTTATAAAAATGGCCTGTTACCTGACTCGTATGCAACTGTTACAGAAGGATCAAACACTTACTGATGCTTCAAAGGGAAAAACAATGCATTAAGAGCCAGGGGTGTAAACTTTTGAATGGACTGATAAGTCGAGTGACGAGCAGGAAGGAAACTTAACTACTACTTCATAAAACTCAGTAGCTTCATCGTCCGACATCCTTGCAATTGCCAACTGTCTGCACTAACTTACGTGACTTATCATGTTGTAGTTTCCTTCCTGCTCGCCACTCGACTTTTCATGACTAAATTCAAGATGGCGGCGAATGGTAAATTTCCTAAAGGAACTGTCTGTATAAATCTTCTTGTAAATAAACTACCAGTGCTTTTTCAAAGTTCTCAATGTCTCGTTTTAAATGTCAGGGCCCTTGGAAGTCTACCAATGAAGTGTGGAGCTACTTTGTGCCTCGTAAATGGTGTAAAACAGTGATTTATTTACATGGCTAGTCCGATGCCCAAGCCACCCTCAAAGAGAACCTGTTGTTAGAATCGGCTAACTAGTGCCAGATTTTGGAGCGCAAGGGACAAGCCGAGATAAGCTATGAAAGGTAAGTTCACGCTTGGTATCATGATTCATTACACTTTAGGTCAATATCACACCGGACTTCTCCTTTAACTAATAGTATTTTACAAAATACATATAGTAAATGAAGTAAACGACTTACTTTTCGGAGTTTTCCTTGTTAAAACCAACATCCCGTCTGCTCTGCATCGTGAGTGAAAGAAAATATCCCTCTGAGAAAAATGTAGGACCGCACAACACATAAATATAGCTATAAATCAATTTGATGTTATAAAATACATATCTTAAATGAGGTAAGACACTTACTTATGGTGTTTCTCTGTTAAAAGCGACCTCCACGTCTGCACTGCTTATCAATTTAAATCTGCAAGAAACGTTTAGGCCGGCAGCATATCGATATCATCATGAAGTAATATTATTTTATAAAATACACATTATAAATGAGGTAAAACACTTACTTTCAGTGCTTTCTTTGTTTAAACCAACTTCCCCGTCGCATCGCGAGTGAAAGACAATATCTCTCTGAGAAAGTGGAGGACAGAACAACACACAAATATTATTATAAATGAAACTTGGTAAAGCACTTACTTCTGGTGTTTCTCTGTTAAAAGCGAACTCCCCGTCTGCACTGCATAGCAGTTTAGATCTGTGAGAAACATTTAGGCCCGTTTAGGATCACACAGCATTTAAATATTAGTATTTTATAAAATACATATCTTAAATGGGGTAAAACACTTACTTGTGGTGTATCCCTGTTGAAAGCGACCTCCGCGTCGGCACTGCTTCAACGTTTCACGTTAGACTCGTTTAGGCGCGCAGCATATATAATCATGAAGCAATGTTATTTCATAAAATACATATCTTAAATGAGGTAAAACACTTACTCTAGGTGCTTTCCTTGTCAAAACCAACTTTCCCGTCTGCGCCGCGAGTGAAAGAGAATATCTCACTGAAAAAAGTTTAAAAGCGCACAGGGCATAACTATCGCTATAACTCACTATGATGTTATAAAATAAATGTTATAAATGAGATAAAACACTTAACTCTCGTTGTTTCCATTTTAAAAAGAAGCATCCTCGTCTGTTCCGCACTGCGAGTGGAAGAAAATGCCTTTGAGAAAAGTTTAGGTGCATACAGCAAATAAATATCGTTATGAGACGATATGATATTACAAAAACACGTTTTGTGAGTAAGATGTATCAATTCATTTTGCTGTTTTCCGTCCTCATATGCTCCGTATCCCGAGCAAAGAAAATGTCGTCTGTGAAAAATATTTCAGATGGGTGAGCCGCGAACAGCAAGCAAATGTCCCGGATGTTACTAATAACACTCAACAGTGTTAATAAAGTAAACTCTCTGTATTAACACCCGCCAGAGGGTGCTGTTTACACTAGCTAGTGTTAATCCCCCAAAATTCAACACCACAACTTGAACACTTTACTCCAAAAGTCTTTAACACTGCGATTTCAACACCGGAGATTTTGCTGTGCATAAATACCAATTTTGCCATAGTCAGCTGAACTTCCTGTTTGCCATTTTGATTTATGCTGAAAACCTACGAACTCCTCCTAGACTGTTGGTCCAATTTTCACCAAATTTGACACAAGATCCAGACCATGCTGGCAAAAACGTACGGATTTCGTGTTGATATAAGAAATGGTTATATTGTATTTTGATTGCATTAGCCTTTTGTAATGAATGCAAAATATTCCTTAGGTCATGCCGAAACATAGATACCAATTATGCCATAGTCGGCGGAACTTCCTGTACGCCATTTTGATTTATGTAGAAAGCCTACTTTTTCTAACTCTTTCTCAACTGCTGGTCCAGTTTGTACCAAAATCATTTTTTGTATAGCAACGCAACAAAGTTGAGACAAAGCAACAAAGACTATATCTGAGGCTGTATATCTGCAAAGCTCGACATATTGACACCAAACTTTGTGTGTGCCATTGTCACCTCACACAGAACATGCCACATCGATTTCATAAGTGCCACCTATTGGTCAAGTGATAAGCTGTTAAATCACATTACTAGTGGTTGTTTTTATGATTTTTCAGACATTTTCATTAAAATCATTTCAAAATGGCTTCAATTACTCATTGCTGCAGTCAAAATACATGTTTTTGAGGTGTGGACATGAAGCAGATTAATAGTTTTACTAGCCTCCCAATGTCCTCACAAACTTACCATATGGCTTTAGAAGAATCTTAATAGTCTACTTTATAGTTTTTATAGTGTGTTTGTGGTATTATAGGAGCAGTATAGGCAAGAGACGCATGAAGATTCTTTTTTTTAAATTCTGCATGGGAAAAATAGCATCACACTGGTTTGCAAAGATGTGGTGGTGGTGTGTAAATAATGACAGATTTTTTTGTTTTGGCTCAACTGTTTCTTTAACAAGACACTAGAAAGCAGCTAGTAGTCACTGAAGCACAACAAGCAAGCACACATACATAGCCACAGATAAACCTTCCCACACACACAGTCTGTCTGTTTGTCTGTCTCTCTTTTGATGGTGGCACTCTATGGATGTCTGGCAGGCTCTCTTCTGTTGCACCTCCCCACCTCCAGAGAGGAGCCGCGTTCAGGGTGTTTGTGTGTGAGTGCGCTTTCAACGGCCATGAATAATGATCAGAGCAGTAGGGCGGGTAAGTGCCGAGTCCTCAACCCATAATGCAAAGAGGAATTACCACAGAGAAACCTGGCGTACTTCACAGCACACAATTTCCATTATCTTTAAATGGCACCAAGGACATTTAAGAAAAGCTGTTGTTCTCCTTTACTTTGCTTTAGACCACAGGCTGTTTTAAAGCAAATAGATGGAGAATGTCCTTTCAGAAAGAATGGATGTTTGGTTTTCATTCAGCTCTACAGCCTGTGCTCACATGTACTTTTGCACGCAAAATATTAGCTCACCAAGATAGAAAATGTAATGTGATATTGGTGAAGATTATGCGACTGATGACTGACAGTCTGCCTGTCCCCACACAAAGATTTTTATTAAGATATTTTCAAACAAATGAAAACAAGGATACATTAAATTGATCAAAGGTGACACTAAAGACATTTTCATTTTAATTAAATGCTAAATTCTTTTAAACTCTGTATTCTATAATGAATCCTGAAAAAAATGTAACAAGGTTTCCACAAGAGCATTCTTTATGTTATATTGCGTTTCTGGAGGTTAGCTCTTCCATATATGATAATTTTACTTTATACTTTATGAACTAACTTAAAATGCATTTTGTGATTTCTTTAAGTTATAAACATGAACTTGAAACCTTGAAAACCTCATTTACCATTACTTTAACTTGCTTAACAATAAAAGCAGCACAAAAACAAAAGGCACAGTGGTCAACATGAAGTGGAAACAGAAATGCAGTTCTAATAGGGAACAAATGAATCTTTAATGAGACAAATTCTGGCTTTTTTCATTACATGCTGAGAAAGGACATTGCTCTATTCCAAAGAGAGGACTTCCATTGTCAGTGTACATGTGATAACTAGATAAAGGGCCAGAATGATATACATAAGAAGGAATGTTGTGGGTTGAACAAAAATTAAGCTTTTTATTGACAACATTTACTGTATTTAACTTGTTTCTTGGTATGATAGAATAACTTTTTAATGGTTATATGACTTATCTTTCAACTTAAATATCATGGTAGTCCCAATAGCATTAATGTTTGGATGATGTTTTATTTACATTGCACCAGGATTTCAGAGTAATTGCATCAGTAACTAAATTTAATTCAATGTTGTTAAATGATGTTAAAATATGTTCTCTAATCTCAGTCCTGTTTGTTTATTGGCAAGTTATGGATAACCCAGCATGTCTTCTGTCCAATATTACCCAGAGCTGGGTTGTCAAATAACCCAAGTTGGGATGTTTTTAACCCAGTTAAACACCTCAGAATGCTAGTCTGGTTTATTTCCATTGTATATGTATAACTACAAAACTGAAGGATGAGCCAATTATTTTCTGTGGTAATCAATATTGTGCTGTAATGCTGTCAATAGAGCTTCCAGTGAACCTTACACATTACCTACAGTATAATTACCCAAATTGGGCTAGTGTTAACTAAGAATTATAAGAAACCAAAGCGGCTTCATAAATATTTCATATTATATTTTCGGACTTGAGCCATGAAAGCAGCTTGTGGTTGATGAATGATGTAGCACCCTGCGTTAAAAGGAAAATGAAAAACAAATATTTCTCCAATGAAGGACAAAAATAATCTTCATTAATAATATGAAAGACCATTAACTTGATCTTTTAAATCAAAGTCTGCAGACAGAGTGAGAGTCAAGTCAATGAAGAATTAGAAACCCACATCTCAATCTTTTCACATACATGATTGGGCCTTTTTGTGATATTTCATTTACTTTGGATTTAAATAACTAACTGGTCACTCCACCGTCCTGCTGATAATAGAGGCCATGCTTCTCCTGCAGATGGCATTCAAAGGACTGACGGGGGCAGCCGTGGCCTAATGGTGAGAGAGTTGGGCTGGTAACCCAAAGGTTGCCGGTTCGATTCCCACACCGGCAGGAATTGAAGGTGGGGATTGTGAATGAATCGCACTCTTTCCACCTTTAATACCATGGCTGAAGTGCCATTGAGCACTGCCCACTGCTCCGGTGTGTGTGTGTGTGTTTGTTCACTTCTCACTGCTGTGTGTGCACTTGGATGGGATAAATGCAGAGGACCAATTTCGAGTATGGGTCACCATACTTGACAATACGTCATGACTTTCACTTTCACTTATGGTGCTTTTCCACTACACAGTACCAGCTCGACTCGACTCGGCTCTGTTTGGTTTTCCACTGTGTAAAAGTTGTACCTGTACCTCCACAATAGTACCTGGTTGTCATAGCGACGCTGCAGGACGTAATCTTCTGCCGTGACGTAATCTTCTACGCGACACACACCCGCTGTCTACACCTCCTCGTTTGACCACGGCGTATTCTTCCGAGTTGCCATAATATGTAATGGGTTGGATATGTCACGCAATCTCTGGCCAAACTTTTTAAAAATGGCGGGGTTATTCTGGATACTATTGCTGGCGCGTGCAATGATGACGCAGTGAATAGTGATGATTCTCGTCTTTTCATGTCACATTTTAGTATCGCCTCAGCTCGCTTGGAACCTCGCCGGAGGTGGTACGAAAAAAAGTACCTGGAAGCCGGTACAGGTACAACTTTTACACAGTGGAAAACCAAACAGAGCCGAGCTGAGGCAAGTGGAAAAGCGCCATTAGTCCTAGAATTTCACTTCCTGCTTAGTACAATCCACTATTCTCAACACACAGCATGGTGCACATGGCAGAAAAGTGATTAAGTTTAAAAAACTGAAGCACTGCTTTTGCTCTTACATACAAGAGAGGCTTTCATTGTAGTCTTGAACTGGTGCTTTTGGTACTTTCGAATGTAAGACAGGGAAGAGAGACAGACAGAGAGAGAGAGCGGGTGCTCTGACCATGAAATCGATTGCAGTTTTGCTGCGTCATCGGCCCATTATTGAAAATGAAAATAAAGACGTGTGTTCTGGTTTTACTTTCCGCAGCCACAAGTCCATAGTTCCATTAAATTGAGTTATGGATTCAGTGACCCAGCCCTCCCCATTCCCCAGCTTTTCCTCTGCCTGTCCCTCCATTCTCATAAAGGTTTCAATTACATTGTCCTGCCCCAGCAAGGAGAAAAAAAAGCAAAGTGGTATTTCATGTGTGCAATACATTATCACACAAATGCACACACACATACGTTATATGGCTGATGTATAAATTTATCTGTGTGTAAAATCATTACAGTTTGCTGGATGGACAGTATAGCCGGATGCATTTAACATGTCGTTTTTCTTGTGTGAAGAAACAGGACATGAAACATCTTCAGCTGAAAAAACAAAAACAAAAAAAAAACTATATATATATATATATCATGTCGGAAAACTAGTTTCTAGTTTCTGGAGGGAAGGCATCATGTTCTGCTTCAGAATGTACAGTACATAATGGAATCCATGTTTCCCTCAATGAACTGCAGCTCCCCAGTACTGGCAGCACTCATGCAGCCTCAGACCGTGATGCTACCACCACCATGCTTGACTGTAGGCAAGACACAATTTTCTTGGTGCTCCTCACCAGGGCATCGCCACACATGCTAGACACCATCTGAGCCAAACATCTTATAGTCTTATCTTATAGTCTAATCAGACCACAGGACATGGTTCCAGGTTGTCTTCAGCAAACTGTTTGCGGGCTTTTCTTAGGACAATGCCTATGCAAACCAACTTGTTGCATTGTGCGGCTTATAGTCTGAGCTGTCCTTCTACTTCTGCAACTTTTAAAGCAATGCTGTCAGCACTCATGCATCTGTTTTTTGAAGCCACATTCTGCATGTTCTGCAAGCCCTGTTCCGAATGGAACTCATCTTGGAAAACCTCTGAATGACCCAGACCACTGTAGTGTAACTCTGTTTCAGGGTCTAACCGAACCTTTAATAGCCTTGGCCATCTTTGTGGAGAGCAACAATTCTAATTTTTAAATCCACAGAGAGTTCTTTGCCATGAGATGCCATGTTGAACATCCATTGGTCAGTATGAGAGAATTGTACCTAAAGCACCTCATTTTAACTGCTCTAATACAAGATACACAACATTGTATGGTCCTGTCAAGCAGACAAAAACATAAACATAATGAATAGGACATGTGGCTTTGCATGGTTAAACAACATACTGCTGTTATCATTTAGGGTGTATTCACTTTTGTTGGCAGCTATTTTGACAATAATGGCTGTATGTTATTTTCAGAGGACTGTAAATCTAAACTGCTATACAAGCTGCACATTGACTACTCTAAAATATATCCAAGTTTCATTTCTATAGTATTGTCCCTTGAGAAGATATACTAAAATGGTTGCTGAAATGTGAGGGTATATCAGGCAAAATGTGACAAGAATTCTAAAATCATTACTAATTATATTAGCTGTGACAGGAGACATAATTAGCAACAGTCTTAACAGTTAAAGCTAATTACATGAGCTGTCATGAGCTGTTTTTTTGACCACACAAATCTAAAGCATGCGCACAGAAAGCAGCTTACACACGGCATGTGAGTACTAAGCTAAGTTCTCTTACATGTCTTATTGCTTAAACTGTCAAATACACACGTTTATGTTAAAAACACACAGGAATTACAAAAACAGTTGGTTATGTCTGTAAAGGTAAACAGCTGGGAAAGAAATTGCATGTTTATAATAGATCTGTGACACGATTATAGCACTTAAACATGGAAAAAGACAGATTTTCATGATATGTCACCTTTAAATATTGTGAAATATTGTAAACAATTTTACTAGAAATATTCACTTCTAGAAATTATTATTCCATTTATTTAAAGGCCAAACCACTACTCTGTGTCTCATTATTTACCCTGAATCCCCAGAAGCAAAAGCAAACAGGTGTTTGCCCATGAGGGCGGTTGTAGGCATTATCATAGTAACAGACCTTGACCCAGGTGCTCTACAGAATCTGTCAGAGATGCTCTCAGGGCTCCATTAGTGTTTCTCATGTTGTTTTTTTCACTCAGTCCAGTGGATTGACATTTGTGATGTGCAATTTCAAAGATGCAGATGGACTTCAAAGCTTTCTGTCAAAAGCAAAGCCAATTTTCTTGTCTCTCTAGCATTCGTCACGTGAACTTGTGACTTTAAAGGCTCAGACTCCGCTCTCAGTATGTCCTCTACTCACATCTAGTAATAATCAACTAATATAGAAAGAGCTGTTTCTTACTTTGAAATTTGTCTTTATTATTCACCCTCATGTTGTTCCAACTTAATATGCTGCTGCTGCTGCTGCTGTTGTTGCTTCAAACAAACGTAAATGTTTTAAGAGCTACTTTTTTGGGAAGATCTATAGGTGGCTTACTTAAAAGACTTAAGACCTATTCATACCAAACAATGCAAACTATAAAGATAACTATAACGACGTTATATGACATGGGGTACACATAGTGTATACACCAACACACAATATCGCTCTGTTTATTATAAGCACAATGCCATTTTGTCATCTGAATGCACTAAATTGTCAATCTGTGAATTAGCTGTCAACATTTTAGCATTCATCAGCTGGAAAAACCATTTTAAAAATGATTCCAAAAATATATTTCTTCTTTGTCATTATTGTTATGGCTGTGTGGTGGACTTAACTATTCTATATTCTAAGCCTGTTTCTGCCATTGAATAATAATACAAAAAAAAAAAAAGGTTATTGCGACTTTTAATCTCACAAATTCTGACTGTTTTTTCTCAGAATTAATAACTCAGAATTGCGAATTATGAAGTCAGAATTGTGTGAATTTTTCCCCAGATTGAAAGATAAAAACTGACCTTTTTTTCAGAATTGAGATACAAATTCGCAACTGCAAGTTATAAAGTAAAAAATGCGAGATATAAAGTCAGTCTTTTTTTCTCAGAATTGCAAGTTAAAAACTCGAAATTCTGACTTTCGTCTCGCGCAATTCAGACTTTTCTTTCTCAGAATTGTGAGATATAAGTTTGCAATTGTTATAGTTGAGTTATAAAGTCAGAAATGCAAGATATAAATGTGAAATTCTTACCTTTTTTTTGCAAATGCGAGATTGTATGTTATAAAGTCAGAAGTGCTAGATATAAAGTCACAATTTCTTTTTTTTCTCAAAATAAAAGTCAAAATTGCGAGTTAACATTCTGACTTTTTTTCTCACAAATGCAAGTTTGTATCTCAAAATTTTATAGGATACAATTCCTCAGAATTGTGAGATACAACTTCGCAATTGCAAGTTATAACTGACTGAGAAATGATATACGAAAGTCACAATTCTGACTTTTTTTTTTCCTCAAAAATGCATGATATTAACTCACAATTGCACGAAATAAAGTCAGAAATGCAAGATAAAAACTCACAATTCTGACTTTTTTCTCATGAATGCAAGTTTGTATCTCAAAATTTTGACTTTTTTCCTCAGAATTCCTCAGATAGAAATTCGCAATTGCAAGTTACAAAGTCAGAAATGCGAGATATAAATTCACAATTCTGACTTTTTTTCTCAAAATTGCAAGATATTAACTCACAATTGCAAGAAATAAAGTCAGAATGGTGAGATAAAAAGTCGAAATTAGTCAAAATTGCAAGATAAAAACTCAAGATTCTGACTTCTAGCGACTTTTTTTCTCAGTAATGTGAGATACAAACTCGCAGTTGTGAGTTATTAAGTCCAGTTTTGATGGAAAAAAGACTGTTCTCAGAATTGTGAATTTAAATCTTGCAACCGACATTAAACAAATGAAAGATCTCATTTCCATATTGACCAACGCAATCTATCAAGAATTGTGTGATATAAACGTACAGTTCTGGCTTTTTCCTCAGAATTGTGTGATATAAACTCGCAACTGCAAGAAATAAAGTCAGAATTGCGAGATAAAAACTCACAATTCTGACTTTTTTCTCACGAATGCAAGTTTGTATCTCAAAATTTTGACTTTTTTCCTCAGAAGTGTGAGATACAAATTCACAATTCTGACTTTTTTGCTCACACAGCAGAATTGCACGATATAAACTCACAATTGCAAGAAATAAAGTCAGAATTGTGAGCTAAAAAGTCTAAGTCAAAATTGCGAGGTTCAGACATTTTTCTAGCGACTTTTATTCTCAGTAATGTGAGATACAGACTCACAATTGTGAGTTGTTAAGTTAAATTTTGATGCAAAAAAAGACTATGTTCTCAGAATTCTGACCTTATTTTTTCAGAATTGCGAGTTTATGTCTCTAAAAAACTCTAAAAGGGATTCAGGAGTGAAAAGTTCTGCAGGTGACCTACTGACATTAAACAAATGAAAGAGCACGGACGCAATCATTTCCATATTGACCAATGCAATCTACTAAGAATTACATATATAAACTCACAACTGCGAGTAATAAAGTCAGAATTACGAGACATAAACTCGCAGTTCAGATCACCTGCAGAACTTTACACTCCCATTGGTGCTTTTATGGGATTGTGGTCTCATGCTAAATTTCCCTGTTTAGTAATTCAGTCCCTTAACATTTAAACCTGAGTCCTTTTTAGAGTCAACTTCTATAGCTTCAAACGAAGAATCATAGTTAGCCATGCACATTAACCAGTTTCTCTCTCTCTTTAGCCATTGCTGAAACATACTCGGCGGGTCTGATTAATGGAACATTTGGCTGTAGCTTTGAGAGCTTGTGTTTGAGACAAAGGAGGCTATATTTCTTTAAGAGGAATGAGGGTATGTTTGGTGTAGATCTGTGGGATTTGGTTGGCTTTGTGATGTTTTGTGTTGCTGCACTCCAGCTTCTCTCCTTAGGAGTCTGATGCTCTGAGCTGGCAGGGAAACAATTCAGCCTGAGACAAAGTGCTGTTGCGTTTCTTCCTTTTTCTTCTTCACTTTCTTCTTTACATGCTGTGATAGTTGTAATTTGAGCTACTTTTAAGTCAAAAGCTGCCTTTTCTTGCCCTGTGTGTTTCTTTGCAAAAGGACAGCAAGGAAAACTTGTTTTCTAAAAAGCCAGCGCAAGATTCTCTCAGGTGGAGCAATCTGGCTTGACAATGTTAGCACTGATCATAATAAAATCATAGTAACTCATATAAGAAGGTCCTTTATATTTCCATGGTGCAAAGAAAGCCATCTGCTCAAGACAGGAACCAACTGTTGGAGGAAATTGTAGAGGTCTAAACATAGCCACACCTACATCTGCAATCAGAAAAGCTGTTAGTTAAAACAGAAACTTCTGTTAAAAAGGTTATTATCACACATATGCATGTTTTCAGCCGCCAGTGTAGCTAAAGACCTTTTCATGCCACTGGAGGTCTCTAGCTAATCTGATCTATTTTCTTTGTTAAGGATCCATTAGATGTATTTAGTTGAGAAATAAAATGGAAAGCTATACATGTTCATTGGCCGTGAAGTTAAAACAAATGAAGTAATTCTGTTTAAAAGCCAATGCATTTCTATGTAAAAACCTTGGGTTCCATTCATGAAACATGAGCAGAACGAATTTCTGTATGAATCATTTGTAAAACCTTTTCTTGTGTAAATCGCCACATTTAACCATTTACATAAAAATGGATTTATAAGCAATTTACACAGAAATTCGTTCCGCTCCTGTTTCATGAATAAGTACCAAGATTTTCACTTTTTTTTCTTTTTCCAGGGAAAATGTGTGTGGTGCTCGCATTAAATGAGAAACCCAAGCCATAGGGACCAGAATATCGTGGAAACCTGGAAGTGGACCCTTTTGATTTGTGCCACCGGGAACACCGCAGTAAGTCATTTAGAAATTTGCACACCACATCAACTCAATAAGCTGCACAGTTTGAAATATCATTCAAATCTTTAGCACAAAATTCTATACTTAGCTGTTGGTGTTTAATGCAAGGTTTTAGCTAAAACTTGTAAGGTTGGGGAAAGTGGTCACATGTGTAGATGTCATACATTTGAACTGGAGTTGCACTATATGGGGGGAGAACAAATTGTGATTTTTCTGCACAATATGCAATTATACATATTCCACAGCTTTCAGCTCCACCCTCCTTCATACTGTACTACAGTGACGTTAATGAATCTTTAATGTATTAGCTCATCCATTAACATTATTTTTGCCCGAGTCCCATCGGATTGCATCAGCTGTTAGGCTGAAGACAAACATGATCTCCCATGATTCCACACTCGATCACAGCATCATCAAACTACGCCTGTTTCTTTGTTTGTTTTGAATATGCGCCCCCTAGCAGTAAAAATGACATACTGTGCCTTTTAAATAGAGCCAAAGCTCCTGTTTTTTTATTCACAATTTTGCTAAATTTGGTCAAAATGTTTAGAACTATATATCAATAATAATAATAACAATTTATAGTATTGTCAAAATTAGTGTGTTAATGTACCTGTGGGAACTTTTTTGCAAGAAGCAAAATATGTAGTTCCATGAATGTTTCATGACATATTTAATGTGAAATGTCCACTGAGTGGCGGTAAAAGAGTGTTAGTTTCTTTTTCCTCGGAACAGATGAACGTACGTCATGGTAACGTTTTATGTGTCATTGGTTTTGTACATCACTGCAGTTCTGACTTGAAATGTCTGTTGAGTGGCGCTATAACTCTAATGCTCCATGACATTATATTCAAATAATGTACCATTTGCACTACACCCAAACCAACCCCATAGTATAAACAAAAGCGGATGTGAGGTAAAAAACACAATCGCAAGCATACCGTTTTAGCTTGTTTCTCAATCTGTAATTTTTCAGCTCTTTTTACCATGAGTTATGTTTTTGATTAGATTCGTACCCAAGGATTCCACATCCTAAATCCAATTCCGTGCCAGCTGAGCTACTGAGTAAGCTTGTTATGCCAAATTATTACAGCATCTCATTGAAATCGCTACATGATTCCCTCCCCACACCTAACTCTAAACCTACCAATACTAGGGGGGGGGGGGGGGTAATCTGGCAGGGGTCAGAATTCGGCACAACATTTACACAATGTTTACAAGTGCTCACCAGGGACGTAGTGTCTGGGTATGTAGGTTATGCAAAAGCTTATGGGCCCGGGCAGATTGGGGTCCCACCGTGCCGAGGGGGAATTTTTAATTGTAACAAGGGAAAGAGTAGAGTCCTGCACAGGCCCAGTCCTGGCCCGCGACGCTTAGGCCCGAGCCCTGACCTTGGTGGACAACTTATTAGAACAGAGCCCGTGTTGCAGCCATTAAAATAGTTCAGTTTGGGAATATAATGGCAAAGTAGCTAGATTTTTTTTTTAGTTTCTTTATTAAGTTGAATTAGAAATATGTTTGGAACATTTTATGTGATTTAAATTCAAGCTTTTGTTTTTTAAAAGTAACGACCAACGGCCAGTTGAGCATGTTTGATCAATTTAGCCTTCTCAAATCAGCACAACTTGCCTAAAATAAAATCTATAGACATAAAACAATTGATGCATTTCACAATATTGATTTAAACATATAACCTAGATAAATGTGCACTGTTAGATGCATATCCACTTGTTTGTGCAGAGAGTGAGAGCTAAAGCGCGCTTTGCAGGACATGGAAGCGCCAGTGTGAGGATTTTTTTTTTCTTATTAACAGTGGAAACCTAAAATACGCCATCAATTTTGCTCATAAAGGTAAGAGTAATACATCATTTGGAACTGCAAAGGGTTTTATTTGTGTGCACTCACAATATCAACAAAACTAAATTAGTTTTTCCCCACATCAATCTGGCAAAAACCAGATTTTACCAATTTATTAAAAATAAAACACTGTAATAAGTACATTGCATAAGTATTCATACCCTTAACTCAGTACATAGTTGAAGCACCTTTACAGCCTCAAGTCTTTTTGGGTATGATGTGACAAGCTTTGCACATCTACATTTGGCCATTCTTTGCCTCACCTTTTCACCTCTCAAGCTCTGTCAGCTTGGATGGGGGCTGGCAGACATTTTCTAGAATCCTAGTTGTTCCAATCGTCTTCCATTATGGATAATGGAGGCTACATGCTTCTGTGAACCTTCAATGCAGCAGGTTTTTTTCTGAACTCCTCCCTAGATCATTGCCTTAACGCAAGTCTGTCACTGAGCTCAGGACGTTTTTGCTCTGATATGCATTTTCAGCTGTTAGACCTTTTCTGAGAGGTGTGTGCCTTTCTAAATCATACTCATTCAAATGAATTTTCCACAGTTTAACTCCACTCGAAGTGTAGTAACATCTAGAAGCAATATGAATGCTGCTGAGCTAAATTTTGAGTGTCCCAGAAAAGGGTATGAATACTTATGCAACGGGATCTTTTCAGTTTTTTATTTCTAATAAATTTGCAAAGTTGTTACCTGTTTTGTGCTTTGTCATTATGGTGTATGAGATGTAGATTGATGTGGAAAAAAAGTAATTTAAAGCAGTTTAACATAATGCTGCAATAAAACAAAATGTGTTTAAATATTATTTCTAAGCATTTATACTCTAAATAAAACAGCTTGTGAATACTTACTTAACATTATGTACTTCAACAAGTTATCCGAGTTGGAGCCCATTATGATCTGGGTGGCTGTACAAATTGCCCGTAAAGTATTAGCAGCCAAATAACATAACCTAGTTATGTGATGTCTTTTTTATCAAAGAACAAAAGAAAAAAGAGGAAATCAATAACTTTTGTAGCTTTAAGGATTTATCTATTTTTCATTTAGTATTTAAAGTTTGGTAACTTTATTCAGTTTTTGTATATTTCATACTTGCTGCAGGGCACAGGTAAATAATGGGTGTATGTGAAGTTAACTTAAATTATTATTATTAAAAAAAGATAGCTCTCAATTATACTGTAGTGTTGAATGGCTGTAGTCAATGGTTAAATATATTAGGGAAAAAAGAACAATTTCCTAGAGAGACACCAGTTATATACTACCCTTTAGCAGGGGCGCCGCTCGCAATTTTGGGCCCTATGACAAAATATGAGGTTGGGCCCCCCCTACCACACCAAAGCAGATCTCTGGGGGCCCCTAAAGGGCATGGGCCCTTAGAATCGTCCTAACTTCCCCCCCTTAGTGGCGCCCCTGCCCTTTAGTCATAAAAAATAGTTAACAAATATTAAAAATATACTGTATTTGTGTTGTTTCTACATTAATTTGAAGATTGAATGTGAAATTACTTTTATTACTAAATAAGAATTCAAATTAAAAAATCAGGTATTTAAGGGGGGAAAAAAAATCATTTTTATAGTACAACTGTACAATTGCATATCTAACATTTTATGTCCGTCTTTATATCTTCATTTTCAAAAGTTAAACCAACAAGCCTTCATTTTGGCAGAAAACTGCAGGGACTCCCTAAAGCTTTTCTTTTGTTGACAACAGCCGGTTTATAAGCGCTTCTCATTACAAGTTTGGAAAGACTATTGGTGCATGCTGCTTTCCTAAATGCGAGTAAGTGCACTTGAAAAGATTTTACTGTTCAAATTTTGCTTAAAAACCTATAGTCCCCAATTTGACATCCACTTTATATTGTGTGACAACACGCTCGATGATGTGGAAAAATGTATAATTGCTTTTTATAGCCAAACTTCTTTGTGCCTATTAAGTATGTTTTGTGCCTATACAGAAATTGGCTTTCAAACGCCCACCCTAAGGAACACACTGTGCAGTGACAACTAGTCTCCTATAGATATTTTTAGAAGACATATTTTTTTTTTTAAATGTGAATGTGTTCTGCACAATTAGCTTCCATTCTTTCCTGGTGTCAATCATTCATTTCAGTCAGCCTTGAGGATCGTGGTGCATCTCTATCTCTGTCCCTGCCCCCGTCCTTGGTAACCTGAGCTATGTGCAACCCCATACGGCAGCAAGACAGACAGCACTATGAATGACAGCTCCAGTCAAAACAGCACGAGTGTGTCATTCACACAATGGATCTCTTACTCAGGGCTCAGCTGTAAGTAAAGGAGAGAAAAAAGGAGAGTTAGACGTACAGGAAGTAATGTGTCGCCCTAATGGCCCTTTGGTGTAAAGAGTTTGCCGTCAGATCAATATGCATTCGCTCCCCCAGAGAGCCAGCGCATTGTGAGAAACGTGACAGGTTGTAGAATCGCATATGTGTGTGTGTGTGTGTGTGTGTTTTCAGATCATATCCCACTGATGGAGTAAATAGATCCTACTGTCTAAGGTAAGGGAGAACAAGCGCAACGCCCATAACAGTAGATTGAATTGAAATTAGTTGGCTCCATGCGGCTCATTCTGGAGCAGCGCTCCACATTACTGTCAAGACCGAATAGCTCACAGAGCCACAGTAAATTGAAGTTGCAATCTGGTCGGAGCAGCACAGAAAACAAGACTGAAAAGAAGCTCTGTGCGAGTCTGACAGGGACGTCAAAATGAAGGTAAGAGAAATTACTGCGGGGACGACTTTAGGGATAAATGAAACAGAATCTGCCTCGGCCTTGTAAGTCACACAACCGTTACTCATTGAAACTGCCAATCAAGCGCGCTTAATGCTAGTCATCTTTACGCGGTCTCGCTGGGAGGTCCGACCCTCGCCGGCTCCTGCAGCAAACGGGATGAGGAGGGGCCAAATCTGCAATGATGCTGGGGAAGTCTGGGGAGTCTAGCGCTTGGCTCCCTCAATAATTCATTCAAAATCATTAAAAAAAAACTTATTGAGCTCTACTGAATTATTAACTGCCTGTCGACTTTTGGCGTGTTGCCACAGCCTCTTCACAGCCGTTATGCTTATTAGCGCTTGGATGGAATGAAGTGATTGCGGTTTGTACTAGGCTATACGTACCCTTTCGGTCTAGCTCGACAGCCTTCCAAGAGTTCACCTCCATGCACAACTGCAAAATTGAGCACGAGCTAAATGGCAAAACCGTGTTTACAAACAGGATCAAGGGATAATTTCCAGCATCTTTTCATTTCCTCATCTCCCCCTCCACTCTCTGTCCTTTTTCTTACCGCTGATGCATTTTTCATGTCCCCCAGGGCCTTCACGATGGGAACTGACCCACAATGCAACTCTTCCTGCTGGGTTCCTGCTTCTCTCAGGCCTCTCCCTATATGCTGCGGGCAATGGGACACGCTCGGAGGATATGGGATCATGCAGGTAATTAAATAAATAATCAAAACTCTTTTGACTGCAGCGCTTACCTGGAATGGATCGTCTCTGATGACCAATCTCCAATTGACACTGTTCTTTATTTATTCATACGTGCATTATTACTTATTCAGAGCCTTTCAGCGACGACTCCTGGTGGGCAATGGCGCCTATTAACACAAACAGCGGACTCTGTGTAGAGCTCTGGGGCTACTTAAAAGGCAATCATATGGGCTGTAAACGCATACTGAAGTTCTCTTATACGACAATGTGAACTATCAATTCAAATTGACTTTACAGCGCAAAGACCCTTTTACTGCCACCGTACCAGTGGAGTCTCCAAGATCTGACATCAGAACGTGGGTTAATAACCTCAGACATAAGACTAAACCACTTGGGGGTCTGACATCATTATGGCATTATACCATTTACACCACGGTATATCTGACAACTCCCCTCCTATATGTATATATGTATATATATATATCGGAGACATGTTTTTCTGAACTGTGAATGCTTTCAGCACAGCTTTCTTTAGTTCATTCTTGCCCATGGTGGCAATAACTCTACTAGAGTCTTTGCATTGTAAAGTTGATCTGAATTGATTCGCATTGTCGTGTCTCAAAGATCTGACATCATTAAAAGGGTTAATAACCTCAAACGTAAAACTAAACCACTTAGGACTGGGTGGTATGACGGCATACACTGTACAACCAGTGTTCTGTTATACCATTTTCTCCACAGTATATGCATTACTAATCTTTTTTTTTTTTTTCTGACACCAAACTATAGTCTACCTGCATTTGCAGCTTAGTTTATTAGATGCTCCTAAACATAAAGGTTCCAAAAGATGGTTTTCGTAATAATGCAATAGAAAGAACCTTTATTTTTAAGAGTGTTGGAGGTGATTTAATTTTGAGATGTCGCAGTGATGTAAATAACTGGATTATTTATGGTTTCTGAGAAACAGTGCAATTTGGCTTGTTAAAAAGGATTTTAAAGGAATAGTTCATCCAAAAAATGAAAATTCTGTCATTAATTACTCACCCTCATGTCATTCCAAACCTTCACTGTAAGACCTTCATTCATCTTTAAAAGACAAATTAAGATATTTTTGATTAAATCCAAGAGCTTTCTGATCCGGAAGAGAAGAAATTGTTGAATAAAGGCGTTATTTTCTTCTTTGTGCACAAAAGTATTCTTGTAGCTTTTGAAATTACGGGTGAACCACTAATGTCACATGGATTATTTTAATGACTACTTTACTACCTTTCTGGGTCTTGAATGTGTCAGTTGTGTTGCTGTCTGTGGAGGGTCCGAAAGCTCTCGGATTTCATCTGAAATAACTTAATTTGTGTTTCAAAGAGGAACAAAGGTGTTATTGGTTTGGAACAACATGAAGGTGAGTAATTAATGACAGAATTTTCATTTTTGCATTGACTATCCCTTTAAAGGTTCTTCATGGAACTATTGTTACCAATAAACAACCTTTATTTTTAAGAGGTGATGTAATTTTGAGGTGTCACAGTGATATAAATAACTAAATTATTCATGGTTTCTGAGAACAAAAATTTGCAGATAATTTACTCACCCCCTGTGATCCAAGGTGTTCATGTCTTTCTTTCTTCAGTCGTAAAGAAGTTGTTTCTAAGCTTCTAAGGGCTCCAAATCCCACCTGAGGATAAAGGGTCTTATCTAGTGAAGCGATCAGTTATTTATTTATTTTTTTTAAATTGACAATTTATATACTTTTTAACTTCAAATACTCGTCTTGTGTCTCTGCGTGTACTCTGTGTATTTCGTTTCAATACAGTTAGGGTAGGTTAAAAAACTCCCATCTCATTTTCTTCTCCAACTTCAAAATCATCCTATCACTGCAGAAGTACCTACCAAGTGTTTACAAAGTGAACATGCAAAGATTAAAAGAAGGCAATTTTTAAGTTGGAGGAGAAAATGAGATTGGAGTTTTTCGACATACCATAACGTTCTTGAACCGGAATACACAGAGTACACGCAGAGCTAGACAAGATGAGCATTTGAGGTTAAAAAAGTATATAAATTGTTAATTTCTTTATAAAATAACCAATCGTTTCTCTAGATAAGACCCTTCTTCATTGGCTGGGATCGTTTAGAGCCCTTTGAAGCTGCATTGAAACCGCAAGTTCAAACTTGAAGGCACCACAGAAGTCCACTATATGGAGAGAAATCCTGAAATGTTTTCCTCAAAAAAATATAATTTCCTAACGACTGAAGAAAGAAAGTCTTGGATGAAAAGGGGGTTAGTAAATTCTGTAATTTTTTTAATTACTTTTTGCTTTTAAAATTATATATAATGTGAATATATACTAACACATTTATTACCATTTAAAAGTTGAGGGGTTGGTAAGAATACTCAAAAAATGTTTTTGATAGAAGTCTATTATAGTCTAATATTGTCATGATCTGGGCTGTGGGGCTTCCCTCAGCCACCTGAGGTCGCTGTTTTCCCTTCCCTGCACTGCACTTCCCTGATTGTACACCTGTCTTGTCATCAGCACTTATCTAAGCTCTCACCTGGTCACAATTATCTGGATTATAAGAACTCTCTTTCCCCACTCATCATCCTGGCTGCATTGTCTCCTGTACTGTCTTCGTGTGTGTCTATCTGTTTTGATCCTGCTCTCCTGCTCTAGATTGTGTTTCAGTTCTGTTTATTTTCTTCTTAGATTCTAGTCGTGTTGTGCCGTGTTGGCCTTTTGTTGTTATTTTTTTGTTTATTTATATTAAAACTCTCTCCCTGCATTTTGACCCAGATCTCCTCATTCCTATTCCGTGACAAATATATTTTAAAATGTAATTTATTCCTGTGATGACAAAGCTGGATTTTCAGCATCATTACTCCAGTCATTCTAATATGCTGATACGCTGCTTTAAAAATATCTATTATTGGTATCAATGTTTTATGTAAGACTTTTTTTTACTGAATTAGTATTACATTTTTGAAAATGTAAGTTTTTGAGAATTTATCTAATACCAAAGAACACGTGTAAGCCTTTTGGGACTTTCATTTAGAAGAGAAAGCATTACAGTATGTGTTGGATATTTCTGTCTCAGGGAGTCACAAGGTGACTTTTTTGTCTTTTTCTTTTTTTTTCAGCGCGTCAGGCTGTGGCTTAATGTCCTGGGACATCGAGTAACCGCAGGCTAATGAGATGGCCGAACCCCAGACGCTTGACACAGAATTCAATTAGACTGCGTGCTCACTACCTTTTACAGAGGTTGGAACTGGCGTGAGAAAAGTCTGGTGGGAAAAGCATTTTTTGTCTGAGTGAAAGAGCATTAGAAATAGAGAAGTAACAACACCAAACACACACACCTGGCCACTTTACCTGATCATTCACTGTGTTGAAAATATTCAGTGCAATAATTCTTAGCCAAAGTCTGCGCTGTACTGTAAACTGACACAAAGCTCTGTTTGTGATAGATGAATACTGCAGTCATTTCATCCATAAATTTCTTACCTGGCAAACGCATCCGCTGCGTTGTTGTCCTGTCTACTCTGGAGTTCATGGTAATGGCAGTGACATAACCTTTTTTGCTATCTACAGGCCTCTCTTTGTCAGTATGTCACTCATGACAAAGCACTGGACTTCTGGGTAAAGTGGGTTTGTGTAGCATCAGCACTCTCGGAGATATGGCTGGCATTTGGTACAGTTTGCATCAGCGTCTCTACCGCAACACGGGGAAACACAATGAAAATGGAGACAGATGAATACAGATGGGTGCACCTCAGAGGCTCCCGTAAAATGACTCTGTGGTGAAGGAGCTGCAGCAAACAGCTCAACCTTAGCTTTTCTTCAGCGTCAGCAGGGCTGGGCTAGAGGAGAGATGGCTCATGTGGTTGTTGATGATTTATCTTGTCAAGAATCTCCGGTTCTTTCTCACTCGCTCGCTTTTACACAGGCACACACACACACACTGCGTGCTCTTGTCTATTCTGTGTCAATCATGCACGCCGGGCTCAAAATAGCTAATAAATAAAATAGATATTTTTGAATGTGCTGTAAAAACACCAGATAATGTCATCTTGATGCTTAATTTGAATTACAAAAATAGGTTGTGTTCTTTCATCAACATGCTTTGTTATTCTCATTAGCTGAATATTTCAGGGGAATATAAGCTTATTCTGGCCAAGAACTGTCCACTTAGACAGGAAGAAATTGATATGCAGAAAAATATCCAACCTTACGTTCTGTTCTTACCTCTCTCTTAGTGACAGGAATATCAAAACAGGTTATATATGTTATATATAACATATATATATATTATATATAACATATATATATATATATATATATATATACAGAAGTCAAAAGTTTACATATACAGAAGTCATAAGTTTACATAAGAAGAATCATACAAAATGCCTGTTATTTTTTTATTTAGTATTGACCTGAATAAGATATTTTACACACAAGAGGAAATAATAGTAATAATACACTTGGTTCTTAATACTGTGTTGTTACCTGAATGATCCACAGCTAACAGTTAAACTGGCCGCTGTTCTTCAGAAAAGTCCTTCAGGTCCCACAAATACTTTGTTTTTTTGTCTATTTTAACCCTTTTTAACAATGACTGTGCTTTTGAGATCCATCTTTTCACAGAGGACAACTGAGGGACTCATATCCAACTATTACAGAAACACGATGCATTAAGATGCATTTGAGTCCCTCAGTTGTCCTCTGTGAAAAGATGGATCTCAAAATTATACTTTCAGTTTTGGAAAGGGTTCAAATACACTAAAATGCAGAAAAACCAAAGAATATCTTATTCAGGTAAGTACTAAATAAAAATAACATGCATTTTGTATAATTCCTCTTATTTTGGTAAAATAATTTACATTTTGCAGATTCTGACTTCAACTGTGTGAGTGTGTGAATATATAACTTTATTATAATATAATATGTAATTATATATGAAATATTTAATATTTATTAATATTTTTTATATACATTTTTCACATTATTCATGTTTTGTACATTCATATCTAGCTCATAAATACAGTTAATACTTACTTAGTAATTATATTAAAATAATTAATATTTTACAGTTTGTAAAAACAGTAAAACAACTTTTTACAAGTTTACAATTTTACATGATGTTGCAATTTAGAAAATCTATGTTAGACAATATTTTCGAATTTTAAATAAATAAAATATTAAAATATAAATAATTGCAATATTTTATTTATTGTATATTTGTTTAATTTTATTATGTAAATCAGGGATCCCCAAACTAAGGCCCAGGGGCCACATTTGGACTGGCCCTCTGAACAATGCCAGAGACATATTTTGAAAATGTAATTTTAAATATGTTTTACTTATATCATGTTGGTATTTGATAATAAAGGTTGGCTTTCAAACTAAAATTCCCCTTAGTTATTAACATAGCCTAATTATTTGTTAGATTCACCAACAGAATGGTACATTTAACGTAATGTGTCATCGCAATCAAACAGGTGATGCACGAGGCAGCTAGAAACAATTAAATGACTCTATAGCATTTGAGGAATTTGACGTGTGATTCAAAAATACAGTGGCCCAACAATAGAAGATGAGATTGTACCCCGAATCATCACAGACTGTGGAAACCTAACACTGGACTTCAAGCAACTTGGGCTATGAGCTTCTCCACCCTTCCTCCAGACTCCAGGACCTTGGTTTCCAAATAAAATACAAAACTTGCTCTCATCTGAAAAGAGGACTGTAGACCACTAGGTAACAGTCCATTTCTTCTTCTCCTTAGCCCAGGTATGATGCCTCTGATGTTGTCTGTGATTCAGGAGTGGCTTAGCAAGAGGATTACGACAACTGTAGCCAAATTCCTGACACGTCTGTGTGTGGTGGCTCTTAATGCCTTGACCCCAGCCTCAGTCCATTCCTTGTGATGTTCACCCAAAATCTTGAATCGATTTTGCTTAACAAGCCTCTCAATGCTGTGGTTCTCTCCGTTGGTGATTTTCTTCTACACTTTTTCCTTCCACTCAACTTTCTGTTAACATGCTTGGATACAGCACTCTGTGAACAGCCAGCTTCTTTGGAAATTAATGTTTGTGGCCTACCCTTCTTGTGAAGGGTGTCAATGATTGTCTTCTGGGCAACTGTCAGATCAGCAGTCTTCCCCATGATTGTGTAGCCTAGTGAACCAAACTGAGAGATCATTTTGATGGCTCAGGAAACCTTTGCAGGTGTTTTGAGTTGATTAGCTGATTGGAATGTCACCATATTCTAATTTGTTGAGAGTGAATTTCTGTTAAATGAGAGCCAAATCATCACAATTAAAAGAACTAAAGACTTAAACTACTTCACTCTGTGTGCATTAAATTTATTTAATACACAAGTTTCACAATTTGAGTTGAATTACTGAAATAAATGAACTTTTCCATGACATTCTAATTTGAGATGCACCTGTATATCTTTTGAAAAAAAAAATGATAATTTTTCTCTGTGGTGCATAATAAAATAATAAACTATTCTAGCATTAAAAGGAATAAAAAAATACAGGTAAAATCATAATAAAATAATAAGATTTAATAGTAGTCAGTCCGGCCCATGGAATTTTCTTTTATAAACTGACCCGGCCCCCCATTAAAGAAAAGAAAATTATGTGGCCCACTCAGAAAAAAGTTTGGGGACCCCTGATGTAAATTATGAAATGAAATGTATTATTTTCACATAATTTTTAATGAATATATTTCTTGGTTTCTTTACAAGGACCACAATAATGCTGTATTATATAAATCAAAATGACTCAAATTCTTGCATTTTTTTTTTTTTTTTTTTACAAATCTGTGTCAGACAATAATTTTACTTGAACACTCACAGGGTTTGTTTGTTCATTTTATTTTCCCCAAGCTCTTTCACAATGGCTTTTGAACAAATCATCCATACTGTCTAGTTTATTTTCCAAGTACCTCAATCAAAATATTTACTTGATACTTGGAAAACCTAGAAAACTAAGCAAAAATCATCTGAAATTCTCGTCTGAATTTTTTGCACTTAAAAAAAAATAAATATGACCTCACGTTGTGTCAATCAAGTTGTCTGCGTTTTTTTTGCATTCGTAGCAAGTATTTTAAGAGATGTTTTGACAATTCAGAGCCACTGTACAAACAAACATTGAAATCCAGAATGGCGTCTGACAAGTTGATCCACTTCATCTTGCAGCACAAAGCACTGTATGACAAACAATTGGTTCACGGAAATTGGTGGTCTTCTTTTTAATATGTGGTTTCAGTATCACTAGCAAAGCATCAAACTGAGCCACTGACATCCTAAGGTAAATTTTGAATCGCTTGGGATAATCCCGCAGCTTCTTGATAAGAAGGTGGAACTCTCCTTCCTCTCTACTCAATCTCAAGATTGGATGGACCCAATATTTCCGCTTTCCTTTTCTCATTTTAAGAAGAGAGGAGGACAACAAAATCATCCTACTGCTTTAAGACTCTATTTTGTATTGTTATTGTGAATTTTTTCACATTGGATTAATTGATACGCTTTGGACTCAGTGTGCAAGGTTTCTTTTTAGAATGACGAATATGAAAGAACACATGAAAATTTCAAACCTTAAGACTGTTCCTGAACCATATTATCAACATATGTGACCCTGGACCACAAAACCAGTCATAAGGTTAAATTTTACAAAACTGAGATGTATAACATCATATAAATACTCAATAAATAAGCTTTCTATTGATGTATGGTTTGTTATGATAGGACAATATTTGGTCGAGATACATCTATTTGAAAATCTGGAATCTGAGGGTGCAAAAAAATCAAAATACTGAGAAAATCACCTTTAAAGTTCTCCAAATTAGGTTCTTAACAATGCATATTACTAATCAAAAATTACATTTTGATATATTTACAGTAGGAATTTTACAAAGAATCATGGAACATGATCTTTACTTAATTTCCTAATGATTTTTGGCATAAAAGAAAAATCAAAAATTTTGACCCATGCAATGTATTTTTGGCTATTGCTATAAATATACCCCAGCGACTTAAGACTGGTTTTGTGGTCCAGAGTCACATATTATCTAATATTTTAAGGGTACACCAGCCATGTTTTGTTTGCTAGTAGCCAAACTACCCTTAGAAAAAAGAAGTTTATTCAAGTGTGCTATTAGTATACACATCTTCTGTACAGAATTTCCAAAACACAAGTGAAGAAGTAACTGAAACAACAGATGCTTCCATATGTAATCTAACACAATCGTCAAACATAAAAGAGCATCAAAACCATAGATATGTAAAACTGTGTAACGTTATGGAATAAAATGTCAACCCTTGAAGAGGAAATAATCACTGTCAAGCTTTTGAGTGTAGCTTTTAGTTCAAAATGAAACTTGCATGAAGCTAGAAAAAATGTTTTTGTTTAGAAGCAGATACCCTGTTCTTTCCTTTGGTGCTTTGTATGTTCAGATATTCATAGAACAAAATATATACAAAATAATACTTAAATAGGGACATACTTAAAAGTATGATGTAAAGTTCATTTAAAGAAAACTTACGAGTAAGTTTTATACTTGCAGTATAAAACTGCTAAAGTATACTTTTATATACTACAAAGTGGGCCAATTTAGTCCCAAAGAGTATTGAAATAGAATCACATAAAAGTATACTACTAGTACACTGATATTTGTATTGCTACATAAAGTATACTTAAATATATACTTGAACTTTACTAAAGCCCGGCTCACACTACAGGAGTTTTAGCCCGATTTTGCCCCGATTTTCCCCAAAAATCTTGTCAAGCACCTCGATCGGCCCTGATGTTCGGCGCAGATTATCTGGTAATGTGAGGTGTTCGAAGATTGAATCTTGCACCTCCCGATCTGCTAGCACACAGATTGGGGCTGCCCCGATTTATATCAAACATGTTTGATATTTAAGATTTTAAATCGGGATGATGACGGCTATGTGCTTAAATCAGAACTTCCACAACAGCCAATGCATGACCGCAAAACAGCTGCTTTTTTAAAACTCCTGTAGTGTGAGCCGGGCTTAAGGGTAACCATCATTATGCAGTATTTTCACTGTTTATGGACAAATTACTGGTCAATAGGGATGTAACGATATTGTCATAGTCACGCAACGATATGAAGCGATAGGTCTTCTGCAATAAAAATATATTAAAATATATTTAAACTTCTTATTCTAACATAAAAGGTCTTTAAAGTTGCGTTTTGGGCCTTTATACTTTGACGCCGTATCTGTCAAGCGCACATATTGTTAATGCGAACAGCTTGTGATCCGGTGTTTTCTGCACCTCAGAACGTCTCTGTTTACAGTGAACTTGCATGTACTATGAGTTTAGCACGTATTTGGGAATGCAAGGCCACCAGTTATGCTTTATTTTCGTGGCAGATGATTACAGCATTTCACTAGATTTGTAGTGAGACGCGTTTTATTTTAAGAAGCTGGTGATTTCCTTCAAAATAAAAGCTTAAAAATGCAGTATGAATTGCTGACAGCTAGTGGTTTAAACGGGTAACGTTACTCCAGTCCAAATTCAAAATATCTCTTTCAATTGTAAAAATTAAAGAAAAGAAGTATTGTAATTTTCCTACTGTAGTGTAAAGCAAAAATATCGTATTGTGAGATTTTGATATTGTTACATCCCTATTCGTCAACATATTGGACATTTTGTTGGTAATGTTGAGATTGGTTGTTTTTGATTAGCAAAGGTTGTTTGCTAAGGTACAGATCTGCTCGTATAAATCACCTTGTGCATTCTGTGACTGAAAAAACATAGGTGACTGAAGTAAACAGCCTTTATTCAGACGCTGTCAGCATGTGAAGTTCATGTCAGATCAAGTCCGTCAGGATTTCAAATATACAAAACAAACTGGCACGGCCTCTCAAGATGCCTGACAGAATACTGAAGCACAACAGAAGTAGAGAGCAGGGAAAAAAGAACATGACAACTTTCTGCTCTCAAAAATTAGTTCCACGTGAATGGCGAAAAAGCTTCTGCTAGAGTTTGTGAACAACACAGGCCTGTGAGGATGGAAGTTAGCACGCCACGAGAATCCATTAAAATCATGCTTCCAATCTAGCACATATGCTCCAACTCCAACATTCAGGAACTAGACAACATCTTAGATAAGAGAAGTAGAAAAGTGGATTGTTTCTTTCAAAAAGAGCAGTGGAGGACAGAAAGGCAGTTGCTTTTACTGCATACCGTGCTAACTGCTAATCTAACCCACCAACGGTGTTTTCTCCGCTCCAATTTACCCAGCAGATGGGATGTCTACTTTGAGACGCATGAAACCTTCTCCATCAAGCTCCGCTGAGGGATTTAGAAAGGTACTTGACAGTTTTTCCTGTCAGGCTGTCTCATGACACTCCGATGCCACCCTTGACATGTGATGTAGCGAGCTAGCGCTAGCCGGTTATTGTGAAGCCCCAGGGTGGATGCATGGTGTGTGTTACTGTTTTTACACAACTGGTCATGGCTTTCCTCTAGAGTGAAGTTTGCCGGTGGGACCATTCGTCTTTCTGGCCACGCTTTCAATTACAGAGCGGTGGCCTCCAAAACAATCCCTCAGCAGGCTGCATGACAGACAGAGCCGGGAGTTTTGAGAGACTTCGGATAAAACCACAAAGGGTGATCGATAAGTCATCAGGGACGGAGGGAGGAGGAAGAGAAAGCGAGGAGTGGGAGAAAAGTGGAGAGAGAGGAAAAGAGAGAAGACATAGAAAAATTACATGTAATATAATTATATAAATACCACAGTGTCATGTTTTTTTTGCTTTGGTATTCATTGAGGTGCCATGTAAATGTCATGGTACTTTATATGTACATGGTTGCTGTGCTGTTTTTGTGACATTATTACCATAATTCAGAGTCATCTTTCAAAGCATCTGAAATATTTGAATATTATAGAATATTTTACACCAGCATAGTTGCATATATCAGCAGGCTGCCATATTGGTTACTGCATGATATTTAAGATGTTTTATTTTATCTGTCTATATTTGATATTTAATTGCACATTCTCATTTCCCCTATTTACCTTTGCACTCGTTAACAAAAAACAGAATTTAAAAACACTGCTAAATGTAATATTTATCACATCTCAAAATGAATATCAATTTTTCCTAATGTATTAATTTGAGTTTGAGAGTTTGACAGTCCTATTATATATTTATTTGTGTGATGAAAATAATACTGTTATTCAGCTAGGATGTATTCCATTAACAAACATGAGAGCAAAGGCATTTATAATGTTATATTTATTTATTTTTATTTTTTTAACTTTATATTTATCAAAGTATCCTGAAAAACATTTAGTTTCCACAAATATTTAACATTTTTTAACATTGACAACAAGAAATGTATGGAAGGTCATTTCTCCCATTGAATTCAAAATATATATTGTGAGATATGAAGTCACAATTTTGCGAAAAAGTCACAATTGCGAGATATAAACTCGCAATTCATTAAAAAAAGTCTAGTCTGACTTTGTATCTCACAATTATTTGTTTCTTAAAATTGTGAGTTTATGTCTCTGACTTTTTTTCTCACAATTGCAAAAATCAAGAATTTGTTAAATACAAACTTCCAATTCTGAAAAAAAGAGTCACAATTGCAAGATATAAATTCGCAGTTCTGAGAAAAAGTCAGAATTGTGAGTTTATATCTCACTTTATTTCTCAAAATTGCGTTTTATAACTCATAATTGCGATTTTATATCATGCAATTCATAGAAAAAAGTTTTTTTATATCATGCAATTCAGACTTCATTTCTCAGATTTGTGAGTTTATATCTCATAATTGTAGAAAAAAAGAGTTATTAGAATTATTTCTGAAATAAAAAAAACAAACTTGAATAATTTGTGATGTCTAAAAAAACAATAAAAACAGTTCCTTTGTGGTTTATTTGTAATCTATTTAGGCCAATAATTATTGGTTTTTCAGACTGTTTTAATATCATTACATTCTTAGACAATTCCTCACACAAGTTTTCTAAAACAATATGAAGGTCAGTAAAAATTTTAGCATTCAATCCTAACCTTTAGAGTACAATAATGTACAGTAACCCTTAAAATGAATTGAATAGAGCAAAAGAGTGACATTATGGTGGCAGGACAAAAGTCACTAGACTGACATTCCCTTATTTGAGTTTGTCGGTACCATGACACTATGGGTCAACCGATTATCGGCACCGATACTAAGCACCTTTAATTTTCAAAACCAATTTGCTGATAAAATAATGTAAAGGCATTTAAAGAAAGTTTTTGTCAGAGCCCTTGTTATTCTTAATTTTGACATTTTCATTTCTACACCAGGCACATATATCGGTTCAAAATATTGGTTATCGGTCTGCTTCATTTGTAAAAATCAGTATCGGCATCAGCCCTGAAAAAGACATATTGCTTGACCCCTATGGCACATCTACAATACTTGTATAATGGACATTACCTTGAGACATTTTCCCTTCATTCATGCAAACATCCAAATGAAGCAGAAACATTTCTGTTTATACCTCACTATGACCCTACGCAGTCCTCTTTTGCATTGTCACGGCTAAAAACAGTAAATTGGGAATAGCGGAGAGAGTAATTCAACCTAAAACCTCCAGAGCAGGTATCAGCTGTCCACACACACTCCCTGAGCTCTCCAAGTTAAGAGGAGAATTTGTGTGATAACAAAGCCTGCGTATGTTAATGGAGCCTGTTTAAGTGCCCCGCAGCACCGGCAGAGCTGTCAGTCATCGCCCTCACGTGTACCACTTATCTGACCCCACAGCAATGCACGAAGGGATATGACGGGCGGCCCGTCAGCCACGGGCATTACAAGATTAGCAGAAATGCGTCAGACAAATTTATCATCTTCGCTTGCCACCCTCATCCCATTTTTTTTCCTGTGCTTTTTCCATTCCCCACTTTCAGTCGTTGCTCAACTTTTTTTTCCCTCTCGCTCTCATCAACACATTCTTTACAAGGAAGCAGCAGAAGTGTGAACTTTTGACCTCTGAGCTTCAAAAAAAGCCTTTCGCGATGGTACTAGTCTGAACTCCACTAGGAATTTATCTTGAAAAGCTGTTTCAAATCTAAGCTGAGTTGTCACCATGCAATTCATGGCTGACACATACTATTTCTGTCACAATTGTGAGCAAACTCAGGCTTTCGGGTGCATTTATTTGTCTGAGTTCAGCCTCTCCTTTTCGTTATATTTTTAAAGTGTAACTGCCCTGAGTTCTTGGCGAGGTCCTGTCTGCCTTGGGTCTAGCCTTAAGTCAAAGAGCTAAGTGCTAAGGATAACAACAAGTCTCCTGCAAGCGATGGGTATTTCTGGAAGCTTCGTTTCACGGTGATCGCTGGGCGCCTGTATCTTAGGCTGGGACAACCTTCACAGAAACACAAAGAACTCAAGGCTTGCTTTATTGACTGTAACTTTTTTAAAAATAGTTTTAAAATGCTGTCTGCCTTTCCCGAATTCACCTGAAGCATTTCTCTTTAATGGAGCCTCACTTAAAGGCTGTTGTTGCCAGGGCGACATACATTACTTCAGTAATAACTAAAGGCAGACATGGCCCATTTCCTGCTTTTCATCATCCTACAGCTGCGTTTAACCTTGACGCGCAATCTTTAGTCTGGCCCTCTGAAGCGAGTCCAACTTCAAAAGGAGGTGAGATTAAGCAAGTGTTAACTGTGATTCAGACCCGAGTGTCCATTTGGTTCTGACCATGGAGAAGAGATTTCAATACTTTCATTGAATGAGTGTGATGTGGTTGACATCAAACGGGTCAAAATCCGAATGATGAAATGAAATATCCTTGAATGCTAATATAGCATGAAACAACCAATCAATCGAAATTGAACATGAATAATTTAAAAATATCTTAAGATCTTAAAAATCTGAAAGCTTAAGCTTAAATATTTGAAATTATTCATTATAATGGATTACCTGGACAAGATAATGAATGAAATGTCCTACATACATTGACTACATATATAGAGTCCATCTCGAAGCAATTTATATAATTCATTCTTACTGCAAATAGAAATGCAAAGCTTGTGAAGAAAAATGTTGAAAGCTGGCTTCAAGTTGGAAGTTATGAAGTTTAAAGGTTGATAGATAGATAGATAGATAGATAGATAGATAGATAGATAGATAGATAGATAGATAGATAGATAGATAGATAGATAGATAGATAGATAGATAGATAGATAGATACGATGGGTAGACAGATAAATTCGCTGGATAGATAGATAGATAGATAGATAGATAGATAGATAGATAGATAGATAGATAGATAGATAGATAGATAGATAGATACGATGGGTAGACAGAATCAATTGGTAGACAGATGGATACGATAGATTGATAGACAGACAGGCAGATGGATAGACAGATGATACGATACATAGATGGGTAGACAGACAGACAGACAGACAGACAGATAGATAGATAGATAGATAGATAGATAGATAGATAGATAGATAGATAGATAGATAGATAGATAGATAGATAGATAGATAGATAATGTACAGTGGGTATGGAAAGTATTCAGAACCCCTTAAATGTTTCACTCTTTGTTATATTGCAGCCATTTGCTGAAATTATTTAAGTTAATTTTTTTTCCTCATTAATGTACACACAGCACCCCATATTGACAGAAAACAGAATTGTTGACATTTTTGCAGTTTTATTAAAAAAGAAAAACTGAAATATCACATGGTCCTAAGTATTCAGACCCTTTGCTGTGACACTCATATATTTAACTCAGGTGCTGTCCATTTCTTCTGATCATCCTTGAGATGCTTCTACACCTTCATTTGAGTCCAGCTGCATTTGATTATACTGATTGGACTTGATTAGGAAAGCCACACACCTGTCTATATAAGACCTTACAGCTCAAAGTGCATGTCAGAGCAAATGAGAATCATGAGGTCAAAGGAACTGCCTGAGAAGCTCAGAGAGAGAATTGTGGTAAGGCACAGATCTGGCCAAGGTTACAAAAAAAATTCTACTGCACTTAAGGTTCCTAAGAGCACAGTGGCCTCCATAATCCTTAAATGGAAGACGTTTGGGATGACCAGAACCCTTCCTAGAGCTGGCTGTCCTGCCAAACTGAGCGTAGGTAAAGAACCCCCCAAAGATCACTGTGGCTGAGCTCCAGGGATGCAGTCGGGAGATGGGAGAAAGTTGTAGAAAGTCAACCATCACTGCAGCCCTCCACCAGTCGGGGCTTTATGGCAGAGTGGCCCGACGGAAGCCTCTCCTCAGTGCAAGACACATGAAAGCCAGCATGGAGTTTGCTAAAAAAAAAAAAAAAAAAACACCTGAAGGACTCCAAGATGGTGAGAAATAAGATTCCGTGACTGTTCTTGAATGGCCCAGTCAAAGCCCTGACTTAAACCCAATTGAGCATCTCTGGAGAGACCTAAAAATGGCTGTCCACCAACGTTTACCATCCAACCTGACAGAACTGGAGAGGATCTGCATGAAGGAATGGCAGAGGATCCCCAAATCCAGGTGTGAAAAACTTGTTGCATCTTTCCCAAAAAGACTCATGGCTGTATTAGATCAAAAGGATGCTTCTACTAAATACTGAGCAAATGGTCTGAATACTTAGGACCATGTGATATTTCAGTTTTTCTTTTTTAATAAATCTGCAAAAATGTCAACAATTCTGTGTTTTTCTGTCAATATGGGGTGCTGTGTGTACATTAATGAGGAAACAAATTAACTTAAATGATTTCAGCAAATGGCTGCAATATAACAAAGAGTGAAACATTTTAAGGATTTGGACATATCTGTCTTAAAGTAGCATAACATTTTTCTCAGATGGCTCAACATGCATTAGCATCTGGTCAAAGGCTTCAAGCTGTTGGAAGTCTCTATAATCCCAACCTCCTATAGTCATTAGTATTCCCCAAACTCCTGAAGCACTGTTCATCCAGAGTCCCTCAGGACCTAAACCTTCTGGGTAGTGAAACTATAGTGGAATTAACTCCTGCGGCACAGATATGATCAATGCTTCTTACACAATCTGTATTCCCTGCCCACACAGCGCACAAACACAACTATGAAGGCCTGGATAAAGGGAAACCCCGACCCTGAATCACGAACATACATCACAGACAGAAGATAGGCCGAGACTGACTTACTACCCACAGATACAGCAGCAAGGAATGCTAACAAACATAAAGCGTGGTAACAGAAAACAGTAGGTTGCCAGTAAAAGGTTTTATTAAGGAAACATGATAGCTAGATGCTCTTTAGAGCCAAAGTGGATATACAGTATACATTGAGATATTCTGGAATCATTAATGGTTAATTATGATTCATTTATTTAGTCGGTTGTTTCATTCCATATAGCCATCAAGGGTATTTCCATTTGGAATTTGATGCCAGTTTGGATAGATACAGTGGGTAGACAGATAGATACAATGGGTAGACAGATGGATACAACAGATAGATGGATGGAAGGATGGGTAGATAAGTGTATACGATAGATAGATAGATAGATAGATAGATAGATAGATAGATAGATAGATAGATAGATAGATGGACATGATGGATGGATAGATAGACATGATACAATAGATAGATAGATACAATGGGTAGATGGACAGATAGATGGATGGATGATGAATAGATAGATGATACAATAGATAGATAGAAAGAAAGATAGATACAATGTGTAGACAGATGGATATGCAACAGATATAAAGGTGCGTCATGTTTGTTACTTAAATTCACATTTAAATCAAATTGGAATTTAAAATGCAATTTGAATTCAATTCTGATTGGTGCACAACCCTGGTCCAAATGAAACGTCGCTCATTATTTCTTGGTCCTGCAGTGTTAAAACAGTGCTTTCATCAGCAAGTGTATAATTCAGTAATATTTAATGAATGCATTTTCTTTTCATTATCAGTTCGAGTGCTGATTAAAAGTCAAAACCTTCCTGTTCAATGTCATTTTTCTCCTTCCTGATTACCTCTCCCCTATTCTCTCTGCTCTCATGCAGTACCTTTATCGCTCTCTCTCTCACTTCACACACTCACTTCTTGCCCTTTACCTCTCTCTTTCTCTCTCTCTTTCCTTCTCTTTCAATCCATCAGCATGTGTTCCAAGCACTTCCTGGCACCTTGGCTCTGCAGTAATATAACTGTATCTAAACAATAGCTTACAGTAAAACCCTGGAATGAGATCAATGGTTTGTTTTATTAGGGGTGGAGCCAGACATGCATGGATCCATGTCTTTGCTCATAATGATAACAGTAACTTGATTGTACATGGTCTGATCCAATTCATTTATGTTTAAATCTCTGTAACAGCATTTTCAAATGTCTGCAAGTAAATATGGTTACATAAATATTAGCGTCAGTACAGAAAGGTCAGCAGTTATATCTCTGCCTGCATAGACAGCTGCCTTATAAAGGGGTGTTTGCACTGACAGTGATTAAACTGCTGGAGGTGGCCAAGTGTCCGTGCTGTTCATTTGTAGTAGGTGTTTATACTTGAGTGCTGTATCCAACTGAGCAGGCAGCAGATCATGGCCTGCACACATTGCTGCATCACATTGTAGCTCATTTGCATAAAGTTGAGTTCGCTTTGCCTTTGTTGCATCAAAAGACAACGACAACTTTTATTTAAAATGAACAATTTTAGTTTGATTTGCCATTGTAGGTAATTTTTGTAGCATGTAAATTGACGCAATTATAGTGTGTTTTTCAGCAGCTCACTCCATGAGCACTGTGTTTTTAAGATGCATGTCACATTAAAATAGTTGTGACATGCAGCTCAGCAGATGAATTGAGGGAGCGATAAACACATTTGCATATAGACAAGTTGCCTATTTATTGCCTATTTTTTTTCAAGTATTCATGTCATTCCATTAAGCAACATATTTTGGCTGTACTTTAAAAACAACATCTGTCCCACTTACATATTTATATTTATGGGTTCAAGCACGTAGCGCTGAAACCCTATTGTAATTGTTAGAATGTTCCCGGATCAGCAATCTCCACATAAAATTGATCGTGCCGACCAAACCGTAAGTCGTAGAGACTTGACACTTGAAGAGATGGTAGTACTCCCACTGCCAACATTATCACCAAGGCTTGCCCCAATCAGCCTGATGGGGGCACTACAATGATCAAAAGATACAAAGTCGCTCATAACTCTTAAACCATCAGTCGCAGGCTCAAATGTTTTATGTTGTTGGATATTTTGGATTTTTTGCCAAACCTATTTTTACATACTCCTCCTAGGTTTTTCACCCGATCGGAACCAAACCAGTGGAGAAAGATTCTCTGGAGAGCGAATATCAATAATTATCAAAAAAAGTCAAACTTTCGTCTAACCGTCAAAATGGGATGGCAAAACGTTAGAAAGGGGCAGGGCCACTTTTAGTTAAATGCTTATAACTTCTGAACGGAATGAGATACCTTCGCCAAATTCATAGCACTTATGTAAGAGCTAAATCTGAGGTCACAGGACAAAAAAGCTTGGTGGCACTATAAGTTGGAAAAAAAAATGACTAAACCTACACAACCATCTGTTCTATCAACATGAAAACTGGTGAGCACGGTTTTGGTCCAAACTGCCAAAAGTGTCTAAAAGGACATTTGCGTATCTAAAAAAACAACACGGCTTCCATTGGCTGATGAAGTTTGAGCACCTATTAGAAACTTGACACATGGCCCCAAAGGTCTGTAAGTAATTTGAAATAAATCAGCCAATGGGGGGTGATATTGCAAGGGCCTAAACGATTGTGCATTGCATTGTTTTATGCACATCGATGCAATATTCATATCACATGACAGAACTCCTCATTCCGAACCAATATTGTCAATCAAACCGTTTGTTAAATGATTGAGAAGATGTCAAAAACCCACTTTTGCAAACCAGTCCTATATTTTTCGCTCAATCTGGTAGAAAAACACTGCAGTACAATTTTCTGGACTTTCTAGGTCAACAAATATAAAAAAAATGCTTGAATTTACCCTTTTACGTCACATTCGCTTTTGTTTAAAAATATGGGTGTAGTGCAAATGGTACATTATTTTAAAACATAGCATTAGAGTTATAGCCCCATTAAACTGACATTTCAAATCAAAACTACGGTGAGGCGTACAAAATCGACATCACATAAAATGTTCCATACTGTATGTACGTTCATACATTCCGGGGGAAAAAAACTAGCACTCTTTTATCGCCACTCAGTGGACATTTCTGTTGGAAACTGCAGTGATATGTATTTATTGGTACGTATTTCGCTTCTTGCAAAAAAGTTCCCACAGGTACATTTTCGCCATGAAACCAGGTGGTTATATTTACTTGTCTTTACATGCATGTAAAAGCTTTCTGGTTGGCAGCTCACTAGTTTATATGCTTATATGCACAGTTGAGTCATATGTTATAAGGCTAAGCAAACAATATAACATCATTTTACAGAACCCTTCCTGCATGCTTGACATATAATGTTTCACATATAAAAAGCATTCCACCATAATTCTGCAGAATAATGACGATTTCAAAAACTAGCGTACAGAAGCGCAATGATTTAAGTCCTATATCAAACGAAACAACCTCCCCTGCTATCTCACGGCAAATTGAGCCATCAATCTGCGGATTTAACAATGATAGGGCAAAGAGGAAGCAAATGAACACTCCCATTGCCCTCTTAAATTAATTAATAAAACAAAGGAGAGATGGGTCCCACACAGCACTTAAATTATTCAGAGGTGTCCTACCACTTTGATTAATGGACCTGCAAGGATGCAATGTCAGAGAGAGGTGACACTCCATGTTCAAACATAAGATTTTAAGGTCGGTGTGATGGCTCGAGGGTCGTTTGGGTGAGAGGTACAGTACTGATAGCAGAGATGTAAAAATTGACTCTGATGACGGGGAGAATGAGGCTAGTTGTTACCAGTGTTGTTTTAGTATAATTGAGATACAGTTTTATTGAAATAAAACTTTATTTAGGGTCCTATGATTTGCGCAATGTGGAAAGCACAGACGGAATGGCGGAATCAAGTCATTAAAATAGTATTTGCTGTATAATGCAGAATGTCATGGAATTTGCCAAATTTTGGATTAATAAATCAAAAGTAGATCAGTACACTTAAATCACAATGTGATATGGACTAGTGTTTGTGAATATTAAGCCACAAAAAATGCTATTTAAATATGAATACTGCATGTGGTGCATCTCTGTGTGAATGAATGGTGCAGATGCACGGTTTCTATGTACTAAGACTATGTCACAAGGACTACGTTTTTAATAAAAAAAATAAAAAAATAAAAAAAATAAAGTTATGTTGGTTTCAATACACCTAGTTTTTTAATGTGGTAAAATCCTTTAGACTAAAATGTTAATGTACTGTATTTTTGTAACATAAAACAATAAACATTTATGAAGCAATAAAACCAAACATGCACCCTAGAGTTTAACTTTACTGAAGGACTGACTTGTTGAAATATGTTCTCAGGGAAATTTTTTTGATCAATGTCAAATTGTGACAAGTTGTCACATTTTATGTCACTTTTTAAATAATTCTTGCCGTTTCAACATTTTCCCAAAACAATTATTTGATATTTTGTTTATTAACTTTATTCTTTTTGATTCTTTGTGCTCCATAATTTTTCTTTGATACATTTTCTTGAAATATGGTATAAATAATATGTAATGTGCAATTCAGAAGCCGGTGTCTATTTATTTATTTATAAAATTTCTTTGACAGTAACTTTGGACTTAAATGTTAAAGTTTTGTTTGTACGTTAAATTAGTTTAGTCACAACCAGCCCCTTTTTGTTAATGTAAATATTTCAGATTTTCTGATTATTAGTAATAATGTCATCATCATAATGCTACAATGAGTTTGCATTTTAACTGGAAGAAAGCCAGTTAAGCAACATATTCGTTTTATACTGCCAACTTGTTTGTGGTAATTATAATATTTTGGCAAAGGATTGTAGCCTTGTGCTTAACACTGCTCTTTGTAATTTTTTTTTTTTTACCCACCTACTTTTCTTCCTTTCTCTTGTTTTTCTCTGTGCTATGGCAGACTGACTCACTCTAGGGATTTAAAAAAAATAAAAAAATAAGGGTAGATAGAAACATATTGTGTGTGCGTCTGAGTGTTTGTGTGTGTGTATGAAGGAACCTGGCAGAGCTGTCTTGCCTACAGCCAACCTGCCTGCAGATCACTCTGGCTGCAGGCTGAATATCTCCCATCACAGTGGCAAACCAAACACCACAGCCTCCTCTCACCTCAACCCTTCCTCCTCCTCATCTCCCCCACCTCTCTCACAATCTCTCTCTCTCTCGCTCGCTTATCTGCCTTGTCAGGTCGGTTTCTTCATCGGCTTTCTCTCAGCCTCAATAGCTCAGTGTTGCCAACAAAACAGTTCCCAGAACCGGAGTCTGTCCCTCAGTGTAAAGAAATACTGCCACTGAAATCCACCATGCCATAGACTTCAACACATCACATAACACTAACCTATCCTCACAGCACACATTACGACAGGCCCATTCTAAAAAAAAAGGGTGTGTCCTTTAAAATTCCAGCTGAATTGAATGTGTGTTGCAGCCTGTCTGCAGAGATGCAATTTTAATACGTCAACAAAAACAAATGGAGAAGCATTGAGCTTTGGAGGCATTTTCTTGGTTATTTTATATACATGAGAGAGTGCTGTATAAATGCTTTTGAGTTTTGAGGCCAAGCTGTTAATGTGATTCCTTTAATGTCTTACAGCATCAAGAGAGACAAATTAAAATAGCTTGTAAAGATCACATGGTCTCTTAAAACTGGAATTTCTGCTTAATTCAGATACTTTTAGTTTCTCAGCTGATGGTGAGATCCAACACATACAAGGTAACACACACACACACACACACACACACACACACACACACACACACACACACACACACACACACACACACACACACACACACACACACACACACACACACACACACACACACACACACACACACTAGTGCTGTCAAAAAGATGAATCGCATTCATATATATTTATATGTAGACACACACATATTTAAGAAATATTTGTATATATACACTACCAGTCAAAAGTTTTTGAACAGTAAGATTTGTCTCATATGCTCACCAAGCCAGCATTTAATTGACCCAAAGTTAAAAAACAAAACAAAAAAAAAAAAAACAGTACAATTCTGAAATATTTTTACTATTTAAAATTACTGTTTTATATTTGAATATATTTTAAAATGTAATTTATTCCTGTGATCAAAGCTACATTTTCAGCATCATTACTCCGGACTTTAGTGTCACACAACCCTTAAAATCATTCTAATATGCTGATTTGCTGTTTAAGAAACATTTATTATTATTATTATCATCATCATCAATATTTAAAAAAGTTGAGTACATTTTTATTTTCAGGATTCTTTGATAAATAGAATGATCCAAAGATCAGCATTTATCTGAAAAAAAAAGCTCTTTTGTAACATTATATATTATGCCATTCAAATACTTGGAGTCAGTGTAATTTCTTTAAAAATTAATTAATATTTTTATTAAGCAAGGATGCTTTATATTGATAATAAAGACATTAATAATTTTACAAATTTCTATTTATAAATGCTGTATTTCTGAACTTTGTATTCATCAAAGAAACCCCCCAAAAATTCTAGTCAGCTGTTTTCAGCATAATAATATTAATAATAATAATAATAATAATAATAAATGTTTTCTGAGCAGCAAATCATAATATTAGAATGATTTTTAAGGACCATGTGACTGGAATAATTATGCTAAAAATTCAGCTTTGAGATCACAGAAATAAATTATATTTTACAATATATTCAAATAGAAACCAGTTATTTTAAATAGTAAAAATATTTCAAAATGTTACTATTTTTGCTGTACTTTGGATCAAATAAATGCAGGCTTGGTGAGCAAAAGAGACTTAAAACTGGTAGTGTATATATATATTTACACATAATATATATAATTAATACTATATAAATGTTATATAATACAATTCTTTCATAAACATTACAACATTGTTTAACCTGTAGTGTCTTAAAAATAATAATTAAAAAATTAAAACAGTAATATTGTGAAATATTATTACATCCTAAAATGATAATACTTTTAAATATATATTTACATTTTAATTAACTCCTGTGATAGAAATTTATGTTTTTGTGTTTATTCTGATTTCCAAAACATTGCAATGTTTCTTCATTTTTATACAATATTAGTTGATGCATTAGGTTCATTAATATTAAATAACATTTACTGCATTTTATAATCTAGATTAATGTGTTTATTTAAAAATATACTGCTTTTCATGGTAAATGATGTTTGGTCATAATAATTAATTTATTCAACTTAAAATCTTAAAGTAAAACATTACAGTGACGCACAGCTTTTCACTAGAGTTGTGTGAATTACTTATGACACCCATTCACTGCAGAAGATCCATTGATGAGATGTAATGATGAATTCATCCAAATCTGTTCAAAGGAAAATATAAACTCATCTATATTTTGAATGGCTTGAGGGTGAATGCATTTTCATTTGAGGGTGTGCTATTCCTTTAATAAACTCAGTTCTTTTTCTTGTACAGAGTTCTTTTTCTTTTTCCCACTATATTCTGCGAAGCTTTGCAGTTTTTAATGTGTGCTTGGTTATCTCTAAAGCTCACTTGAATTTGTTTCAGGTCATCAGTTGCTACATAATGAAGTCTTGAAAGCCACTCTGACTAACCGGCCAGCAGGGCAGCTTGTGTTTGAGACAAACCCAGTACTGTACACACTGTGGGCAGTGGTTGTATTTTGAGAGAATGGGGATTTTTCTGATCTGTGAATAGCCTACTTCAAGCAGCCGAGAGCTCTCTGAAGCTCTCGTGTACCTCATCTTCTGAAGACAGGCAAAACCGGTGGGAAGCTTCAGCTACAGACATGAGTTTGAAGCACAGGTGTCCCTCAAGGTGTTGTATTTTTATCCTTTATGTGTTTTTATGATGTTCTCTTATTTGCTTTCCTTCTTGACACCTTTAAAGCTCCTTCAATGTATTGTCGTCATATGGAGGGAGTAAGTCTCTGAAGCAAACAAGAGAACCAGGGCCTGATTGCAGCAGTTGTGTGTAATTTACAGCTTAGCCTAGCTGGGACATAAGTGGGGTATATGCATGCTAGTAAATATTTGTTGAGTTGAACTATTAAATTTAGGCTACTTGAAACGCAACCTCATGTATGAACTAAATATTTACAGAAACATTTAATCGATTGGAATAAACTTACAGGCTGATTGGATTACAGCAGTGAGCTCATGTTTTGCGTGACAGACTTTAATCCTTTAAATGTATTGATTGATATTTACATTATAAAACAACTGAATTGTTAAAGGGATAGTTCAACCAAAAATACTCCCCCTCATATCGTTCCAAACCTGTAAGACCTTTGTTCATCCTTGAAACAAATTAAGATACTTGTGATGAAATCAGAGCTTTCTGACCCTGCATAGACGGTAAAGCAACTGACATGTTCAAGGCCCAGAAAGGTAGTAAAGACATCATTAAAATAGTCCATGTGACATCAGTGGTTCAACTGCAATGTTATGAAGCTACGCTAGAATTAAGGTTGAGCTACTGATGGTTGCATGGACTGTTTTAATGTTCTTACTACCTTTCTGGGTCTTAAACATGTCAGTTGCATTGCTGTCTATGCAAGGTCAGAAAGCTCTTGGATTTCATCAAAAATGTGTTTCTGAAGATGAACAAAGTTTGGAAACGACATGAAGGTTAGTAATTATTGAAAGATTTAACTTAATGGCTGACAAGCATGAAACAATTTATACTGTGTACTTTATATATGCTTTGACTTCTGTCTATTTTAGCAAAAAATCAATACTGAAATTTTAATTTAAATAAGCAAATAAATAAATACATTTAAATAAGCATTTAAATCTCTTTGTTTAAAGACAGTCCCCTGTTTTTTTTTTTTTTAAGTTAATATTTTAATTCAGCATGGGATGCATTACATGGATCAAAATGAACAGTAAATATATTTATAATGAAAAAAAAATGTATTATGGTTTTCACAAAAAAAAAAAAAAAATAAAGCAGCACCTGTTTTCACCATTGATAATAATAATGTTAATAATAAATATAATAATAAATGTTTCTTGAGCAGCAAATCAGCTTATCAGAATGATTTCTGAAGGATCATGTGACACCGAAGACTGAAATATTGACAAATAAATGAATAAATAAATAATGGCAAATAAATTACATTTTAAAATATATTAAAATAAAACAATTAAAATTTGTATAATATTTCACAATATTATCAATTTTACTGTATTTTTGATCAAATAAAACAAAAACATTAAAAATCTTACCGACCCCAAATGTTTAAATGTGTATATTTATTTATAAAATAAATGTAACATTTTGTAAAACTATTTTTTGTACAGATGTATTTATGAATTGGTCATTATTCTTCATGTAAGTAGATATAAATAGTTATTAATGGGTTAGTTTACCCAAAAATTAAAATTAGCTCATTATTTACTCACCCTACAGACATCCTAGGTGTATATGACTTCCTTCTTTCAAACGAATCCAATCGGTGTTATATAAAAAATTATCCTGGCACTTTCAAGCTTTAGAATCGCATAAGCGGGTGGGTGTTTCTTTTCAACAGTCCAAAACAAGTCCAATAAAGTGTATCCATCCATAATAAATAGTGCTCCACACGGCTCCAGGGGGTGAATAAAGGTGAATCAATGCATTTTTGTAAGAAAAATAACCATATTTAAAATGTTATTATCACTTTTCTCTAGCTTGCGCTAACAGTCGTACACTGAAGCCATCCCGGGCAGATGACATTGGATGTCAGTATTGCATATGCGCCGGTGAGTCTCAACAAAAACCAACGTTTGTTTACAGGAGCAAAGAAAGCAAAGTTTCCTTGTTTTAGCAAAGGAAAACCAGTCTCCTCTTGGCTTATGTCCAAATCCTTACATTTTTCTTTATAAATCCTAATTTTGTGCTTCTAATTTGTGACCAGTGCTGTATGCATAGATGTATGGTAAAATCAGTTAATGACGTAATCAAACAGATGATGAACACTATTAACAGTAATGATTATATGTTGCAATCAAACTTAAAGCAACATTTGGTAGTGCTGGATGTTGTTTCGGGGCTGGCATCATCAGAGGTCCTCTGAGGGGTTGGCATAATCTCTTCTCAGGTGTTCTGGATCCAGACTGAAGCTTGTGTAATTTCTAGTTACCAGGGGATGTCAAACAGAGAAACAAATAGAAAAAATAATTAGCGTAGCTGCTGTTCCAACCAAGCAAAAATGATGTGTTCAACCCAAGCTAAAGAATTTTAATGTGCATTTGATCAGATGTAACTGAAGTACAAGGTTATGAGATACATTATGTGAATGCTTGGCTAAAGAGATGTGTCTTTAATCTAGATTTAAACAGAGAGAGTGTGTCTGAACCCCGAACGTTATCAGGAAGGCTATTCCAGAGTTTGGGAGCCAAATGCAAAAAAGCTCTACCTCCTTTAGTGGACTTTGCTATCCTAGGTAGTACCAAAAGTCCAGAGTTTTGCGACCTTAGGGAACGTGATGGATTGTAACATGGTAGAAGACTGGTTAGGTACACAGGAGCTAAACTGTTAAGGGCCTTATAGGTAAATAGTAATATTTTGTAACTTTTTATGGAAGGATGGATGGATGCACTTTATTGGACCTGTTTTGGACTGTTGAAAAGAACAGGCCCATGCCATTATAAAGCTTAGAAGAGCCAGAACAATTTTTAATATAACTCAGATTGGATTCATCTGAAAGAAAAAAAGTCACATACACTCTTAAAAATAAATGCCATAGAAGAACCTTTTTTTTTTATCTAAATGGTTTCATAACGAACACTGTAAACAAAATCTGTAGAAATTACAGTATTACTGGCAGCTGGTTGCCAGTAACTTACTGTAGATTTTAATTTATGCTATTTACTGGCAACAGTTTGTTCAAAGTTAATTGAACATTAAACATTAACAAGTCTTTATCTTTACAGAATAAAACTAAAATAACAGCCTCATGCAAAGCATTCTGGGAACCAAAATCTGAAGGAAAATACAGAAAAAGGTTGATGAAGGTTTCTGGTTCCCAGAATGCTTTGCAGTAGGTTGTTATTTTATAGTTTTATTCTGTAAAGACAAAGACTTGTTAATGTTTAATGTTCATTTAACTTTGAACAAACTGTTGCCAGTAAATAACATAAATTAAAAATCTACAGTAAGTTACTGGCAACCAGCTGCAGAACTACAGCAAATTTTTTACAGTGAACCTTTGACATCTGAAGAACCTTTTTGTTTCACAAAGGGTTCTTTGTGGTGAAAGACGGTTCTTCAGATTATGAAAAGATGATGAGTTTTTTTAAAGGGGTCATCGGATGCAAAACTAACTTTTACATGTTGTTTGAACATTAATGTGTGTTGGCAGTTTGTGTACACAACCACCCTACAATGATAAAAATATCCCCTTTTTAAAATCAGGTCATTCTCAGCTTCTTGTCGTTGTGACGAAACACATGAGCGTCTTACCTTAGACCCACCCTCACCGATCTGAAACAGTCCAAATACGATCGCCATTATGTCGACTCAGGTGCAGAGGAGGACTCTAATTGAGTGACTGAGGTGTTCTGTAGTTGGATGTAATAATGAACATAGCAGTAGTCATTTACTCCTGACATCTGAGCCGCTTAAAAGGCAGAAGACAACATTACTTTAGTTTTTAAAAGGAAAGCGCCAATCCCGATCTACATATGCATCTATGTTCCAGACCCTTTCCTTATTAACGTGACACTTTCTTAATAATGTGCTTGTTGGCAAGTTTTGCCGATAAAGTAAACATTATAGCTCGTAATCCCTCAGCATAGAGGGGCAGGGTGAACAGAGCTTATTTGCATTTAAAGGGCCCATGCCATAAAATAAGCTGATATTTTACAGAACTGATTTTGACAAGGTAAAAGGGTGTTTTTTTTTACACTACTATTGAGAATTTTCAATCAAAGTACATTAGAGACTTTTCGTTAAGACCCTAAAGAATCATATGAACTTGTGGAAAATGGGCATCCGATGACCCCTTTAAAGAACCTTTGACTGAATGGTTCTTTGTGGAACCAAAACTGGTTCTTCTATGGCATCGCTGTGAAGCACCTTTTAAAGCACCTTTATTTGTAATTTGTATTTTCATTTTTGGGTGAACTAACCCTTTTATTATTTATTATTTGTATATTTAAATAAATAAAAAAATCTTGACTGCTAATGTATGTGCGATTTACTATATTTAACGATTAAGTTATTTAATGAAAGGACAATTTGTTACTGTTGACATTTACGTGAAGCCAAATCAAACTGCAGTTTATGGACAGCTTATGACCTGCAACTAAACAAACAAACAGAGTTTGTCACTTAACTAGCGTGAACTTTTCGTCCAATTTAAGAACGACCTTACGAGCGGCTGGGGCAACCCAGCCCTGATGAAATAGATTCTGAGAAGTTGGACAGCTTCATTTGTCCTCATCCTTTGGGAATGGACATCTTACTTCTGCATTAGAGTCTCTCCAAACAGGCTCTTCACGTATCACCTACAGTTAATGGCCGGCCATGTTCATTAAGGAAAAAGCACGGCCATAGATACCACAACAGCCTTTCATCCGCCTCCCACTCACTGTCTCCATGGCAAAAATGGCCACCATTAGTAGAGCGCGTCTTTGAGTAAGATCATCAGTGCTCTTAATGACTGTGAGGCCACAAACTCCTCACACACTCTCAAACACACCAGGGTCCTCTAGCATCATCAGACCTCGCAAAAGTGAAATGGTCAATTAGGATCCCGGCCAGCTAGCTCCATTACAGCCCAGCACATGGTCATCAATGGTCATTAAGACACCTGTGTCACCAAGAGCCACCAATTAGGCTCCGTTCCAGCAGACCCTGAGATCAGCTTTCAAATGCTAATGTCGTCTCAAAGAGACTTCTTATTTCTCTCTCAGCTCTTTAAATGGACTGTACATGGTTTCAGATGGAGCGTACGTAAATGAGTCACACGGACGGCGAGGAAGGGGATCATAGGCGTGATGATAGCGAGTCTATTAACAGTTGTGTTTAAGTAGCTTTGACCCAAACCGTGGCTCAGAAAATAAATAAATCTCAAATTAGAGAGGAGGATGAAATGTGCTGACATTTTGGCCAAATGAATCTCCTTCATCATTATCACAGGGGCTTAATTAGCAACCCAGACAAAGAGAGCGAGAGGAACCGAGGATTGCATTTCATTCCACCTCTTCAAACCAGGATCCGCGTCATGTTTCCTGGAGGTCGGAGTCTTCGCCTAATCTCTCAGATTAATTCACAGAGGCATTTGAGCCCTTGAGAAAATGAGAAAGCAGATATGCGTAACTGGTTCCTGGCCTTGCCGTTTTCCTGTTTTTATTATTTATATTTTTATTTTTTCCCCCCAAGTAAGCACCCTTGAGCAATGCAGGTCTGGCTGACACTAGAAAGACACCCCGCTCTGCCCTCTTGTTGTTCCAGTCTTACCGTATCAATGCCATGACTACTAATGTCTTCATAGCCGAGGAACATCTGCCAAGTAAAACGTCAGTGCAAAAAGGTTCTTTTGGAAAAACATCTTTCATTTGCTACCCACAGCTCTTTTCAGAAGCAATTCAGTGGTATTTGCTTTTAAAACTGTATGTGAAGAACTTCTCCTGAAATATATTTAAAAATGTACAAGTTATATATAAAAGCAGCGCTTATTTGGTTATTTAACCTTTGACATTTTGTCTCAACCATATTGGACATGTCAGTGGTCCTTATCTGTGTGAAAATGAACCATTTTACTACTTTTTCGAATTGGATACTTTCCTGTAAGATTCATTTTAGTCAAGGTTAATGTTAGGTTAATCAAGGTTAATCACATTTTCTACATACGGTAAGACTTTTCGAAAAAAAGTATCTTATAGTATATCACCAAGGCTACACTTGCTTGATCAGAGATATGGAGAGTTTTCACGACACATCATAAATCGTCCATATTGACATCAATTATTGCCATGTTTTGGTCTGAACTAATCAGTCAGACCAGGAAAAACATTTAGAGTACCAAGACTGCCAAAAAAAAAAAAAAAAAAAAAAAAAAATCAAGGAGAAGAGTGCAAAAAACTGTCAGAGAATGAAAAAGCATTTTGGTTGGCCAAACTGATCTGAAACTGAGGATTTCTAGGGCAGGAATCTTGACAACGTTTGTGTCTGTTCTTATCATTTCCAGTCAGGTAGGTGACATATTAGGCTAATACTGCTCGTACATATCTTTACCACCTATTAACTGTAGTTTGTCAAATATTGCACCCTTTCCTGCTTACTAAGTCCTTCTCTATATGATTTAGCAGCTTCCACACGTTTTTCAGTGATTTAGACAGCATTAACTAGCAGAACAACTTATTTAGTAGTACATTACCTGTTCAATCAATGCTGTTGTTTACATCCGAGTATCTCCAATATCGCCGTGTATCCGGGTAACTGACCAAACTGTTATGTAAGTGCAAACCCTTGATTGGTTGTGAAATATATTCAGTTTTAAAAATATTTTAAAATAATCATCAAAGTATCATCAATCTGACATGATCATAATAATAATATACTGGTTTGGTGCTTGAGAAACTTTATCATTATTTATGAAAGCCTGTTTCCGCCACTGAATAAAAATAAAAAAAAATATTGCGACTTATCTCACAATTGAGACTTTTTTTTCTCAGAATTGCGTGATACAAACTCACAATTCTGACTTTTTTCTCAGAATTGTGAGATATAACTCACAGTTGCGAGTTATAAAGTCAAAATTGCATGATATAAACTCACAATCGCAAGTTATAAAGTCAGAATTTCGAGATATAAACTCTTTTTTCTTTTTTCTGAGAAATTAAGTCTGAATAAACATTGTTTATTTCATACTGATTCACGAACGTGGAAGAAAATAAGAGGCGGGATTTATCGCTTGAACCAATCACAGCCAAGCATAACCAGTCATAGCCAATCATATCATATCACATATATATCCATTGATTATTATGACATAATTTACTATGGTAACTTTTAAAAGTTTGAGAAAGAAAGAAAAAGAAAAAAGAAAGAAAGAGAGAAAGAAAAAGACTTTCATACTGCTGGGATTTGCCGGTTTTCACACACAAAAAAAGTGTTTAACATTTATAATAATAATGATGAAAGTCAGTTTCCACCACTGAATAAAAACTTTTTATCTCACAGTTCTGACTTTTTTCCTCGCAATTTCGAGTTTGCATCTCGCAATTCTATATTTTATTCTCTCAGAATTCCATAATATAAACTCGCAATTCTGACTTTACAATTCAGGCTTTATAACTCGCAATTGTGCAATTATATTTCAAAAAAGGTCAGAATTGCGAGTTTATATGATGCAGTTCTGAGAAAAAAAATGTAGAATTGCAAGATAAAAAGTCACAATTACCTTTTTTATTATTCAGTGGTGGAAAATCGACTTGTTAAAAACATTTTTTTTTTGTGAAAACCGGCAAATCCCAGCAGTATGAAAGTCTTTTTCTTTTTTTCTTTCTCAAACTTTTAAAAGTTATCATAGTGAATTAGGTCAAGATAATCAATGTATATATATGTGGCATGATATGATTGGCTATGACTGGTTATGCTTGGCTGTGATTGGTTCAAGCGATAATTCCCGCCTCTTATTTTCATGCGCGTTCCGCGTTCGTGAATCAGTTTGAAATAAACAATGCAATGGCGTTAATGGGAAGACTAATTTAAAGAAAGAAGTAAACAACTCACATATTTAGATATAACCACTTTGTTACATCAAAATAAGAGTTGAAATGGAATGAAAACACGATCTGTGGGAGTTTTTAAATGAGTAAACAGCTTGGTAAAACTTAAAGTAAAATCTCCCTGTCTGTAACCAATATTTAACGAGCTTTGATGACTAATAATTCGAAAACGTGTTCATATGATGATGTGTCAACTTGTGTTAAATTGTTACCAAGCAAATAACACTTAAAGTCCAGAATGGCACATTCATAACGTACTTTTTACTGTAGCAATGGTATGTCATAAATCAAACCTATATCCTTAGCACTATAATGTCATGTTTAATGTACTAAAACAAAATTCAAATGAGCTTTAGACTCGTTCTAAATATGTTTACTGCAATTTGTTTAAAAAGAGAGAGTTATATGTTAACTAAAATGAAAACAATGATATTTGTAAATTAATTCAATTTGTTCATCTGCTCCTTCAGATGCCATTTCTATTCATTCAATCAACCACCCAATCGCAAGATTGTGGAATATAATAAGCAGTGAAGGATACACCTGTGGTCCCTTCAAATCTCAACCAGATGAAGGTAGGCTATGTTTTTTTGACAGGATGTGACATAAACACTCCATTCAGACTTGCTTTGTTGTCCTCTCAGTATACTGCCTTGAGAATGGCATTTACGAGTTTGTTATCTCTGCCTATAACACCATCATAGGTGTTATTTGCACTGAAAAAAAGTGTTGGGTTGTTTATTGGATTGCATTTACATGGCTGACATAATTAAAATTAAAAAACGCCACTTTAATTCAATCAGTGCTTTGAGTTACGGTCATAACATCAGAGTTTTGCGTTCAAAGTCTTGTCATTTGAAGTTAGCTTGTTTAGTTTGATATCTTGTATTACAAAAATAAATAACCACATCTTATTTTCTATATTAAATTAAGTAATTTCACTATTTAGTTGTAGCTTCAGAGCAGCTTTTGGGAGCGACTTTGCAAACACATGTAATTACACATTTTGGCACTGATAACTGGCATCTGCCCACTTTTTAAAAGCATCTGCTGCCACTGAATGAATCACATTACAGGACTAAAGGAGTAAAAGCTCTTGCTATCTTTCTAACTGATCTTAAGCGTTTATAATATCTGCTAATTTGTGATCTGTGTCCTGCAGGAAAGGTTTGCTCTGGCTTAAGTGGAAGCGTGAGTACTGAAGTACCGTTTCTGAAGTACGGACAAGCGTCACGAGACTAAAGCAAATTCGAGTTTGATGGGATAACAGCGTCGTTAAAGTGAGATAATAAAACCATAACCTGCAGCAAATGACGCCAATGACTTACAGTGATGAGGTCATTTTTGCTAATTTGGGTCAGTGTGTGAGATGTTCATATCTGCTTGAACAATTTAATTGGGCAGAATAGAAAAGAAAAATCAATAATTTACAATGAAATTATGAATAGGAAAAGGTTAAGGTGTGTCTTTAGACTGTTATCCTTAACTTTAGCAAAAAAAAAAAAAAAAAAAAAGATATAATAATCACTATAATAACTTGTATTATGTTGATTTATAATATATTCTATTGTATTTTTTCCTCTATTTTTTTTTTAAGTTGTTTTTTAGTTTTACAGTATATTAACAAAAATGTGATATATTATGTTATGTTATATTTAAGCAATAAGGTACGAGAGGCCGTACTGTATCATGAATAAATCACGGCTGAAGGGCGTTGTTAGCAACCCCTTCAGCCGTGATTTATTCATGATACAGCACGGCCTCAAGTACCTTATTGCTTTTATAAAACGGTTACCACACAATAAAAATATTAAAATCAAAAATCTATATTAATTTATATATATTAAGTTGTACGTTTTCATAAAGTAAAATCATTAACTGCCTTCCGCTGTAAAAAGTAGTCCCTAACTGCTGCAGCTGTGTTTACGTTGCTAAGGGTGGTTGCTAAGGGGGTTCAATGATACACAAAACCGTTGAGTGAAGCGGTCATAGCAGTGCCGTATCATGAATACGACACAGCTGCTGACCAATCAGAATTGAGGAATGGAACTAACCGTTTTATAATATTATATATTTTCTGACATTTATTTCAAATAATTCTTATTATTTAAAAAAAATATGTAATAATTTATGTTATATTATATTATATTGTTATATATTTTTTTAATTTTTATTTAAAATCTTTCTTTAACTTCAGCCAAAAAAGTGTTAAAGCCAGAAGAGTAATAAACCTCTAAGAAATTACTAATATTAAGAATTATATTTATTTATTTTAATTTCATGTCCACTTGTATTTAAAATGTGATCTATATTATATTATATTATATTATTATATTTTTCTTACTCAATTTTATTTCAAATAATTTTAGTTATAATTTTAAGTTAGTTTCCTAATAACTGTTTTTTGACTATTTATTTATTATTTTTAACTTTAGCAACAAATAAATAAATAAAAATGTTAAAAGCCAGATAACTAGTAACCCACTAAATAACTACTAATCTTAATAATTATATTTATTTATTTTTATTTCATTTCCACTTGTATTTAAAATGTTTAGTTGTTGTAAAGCTGTTTTTTGTTGTTGTTGTTTTTTTCGTATGTGATTTATATTATTATATTATATTATATTATATTTTTCTTTCTCCATTTTATTTGAAATAATTCTAGTCTAGCCAGTTATTTTCTGGTTTTTAATGTAATAACTGTTATATTATATTATATTATATTATTATTTTTAAATTAATTAATGTATTTTATTTATTTGCTAAAGTAAAATAAATAAAATGTTATTAACAAAAATGTGATTTATTATTATATTATATTATATTATATTATATTATATTATATTATATTATATTATATTATATTATATTATATTATATTATATTATTATATATTTTTCTTACTCCATTTTATTTCAAATAATTCTTGTCTAGTAAAGTTATTTTCAGTTTCAAACATGTGATTTATATTATATTGTATTATTAAATGATATATTATATTATATTATATTATATTATATTATATTATATTATATTATATTATATTATATTATATTATATTATATTATATTATATTATATTTAGGGCTGTCAAACGATTAATCATGATTAATCGCATCCAAAATAAAAGTTTATGTTTACATACTATATGTGTGTGTACTATGTGTATTTATTATGTATAGATAAATACACACACATACATGAATATTACAGAAAAACTTTATATTTATATAGAAAATATTTATAATTCTATATATAGTCTAAATTATATAGAAGTATAACTATTCATACATATAAATATTTTTTTTAAATCTATACATGTATGTGTGTGTGTATTAATATATACATAATAAATATACACCGTAAACACACATTTAGTATGTAAACATAAAGTTTTATTTCGGATGCGATTAATCGTGATTAATCATTTGACAGCCCTTTATTATTTTTCTGTATCCATGTTTTCTAGTTTTAAAATGTATATACATAATTATTTTTTCCTTCTGTTTCCTTTTCCATTCTGTGTTGTTGCAGTGTAATATATTCCTGTTGTTTTCATTGTCATTTGCACATTTGCTGTTGTTTTTCTGCTCTGACATCCAGTGCATTCTGTTGAACCTGTATAGCATCAAATGAAGTGATTCAGATTCAGATTTCTACAGCGAGACACTAAACAATTCAGTGTAATGGCATTGTGGATCTCTTGTGTAGGAGACGCACAGCGTGCAGGTAAACACAGACAAACACCCGCCCACACGCGCCATTTATACAAACACAAATATCCACCTGTGCACGCGCTGACATTAATTTCACAGTACACAATGTGCCAATCAAGAAGCCATTGTTTCCACTCATTTATGCGAGCTGCAGGCAAACAGGGATTGTTTTAGTCTATCATCTCTAAACAGACGATCGTGCTCCTATCAGTCTCTCCGTGTTGCGTGGCTGCAGATGCTAGGTGTCAACTAACACACGAGAGGAAGCGAACACATTACCACCGTTATTTCCAGACTAATCTTGAGGTCCCCCTCCTCCACATGCCAATCAACACTCCAATTACATACTGCTCCGAATGCCTCTCATCTGTCAGACATATCTGATTGGCTTATTTGCTTGGGTTGCTTGTTGCACTAAAGCTCAAAGAGCAACCCCTGACTGAATGTCATATCTAAAATTACACCTTCCTCTGCCTCCGCGCAACGGATGTCACAGCTTTTTTTTGTATGCATGCCCTGCTGGGCTTGCCATCCTAATTAAAAGTTTCAAACAAATATTTGAAGTTCATTAAAGACAGTGGGTGCATTATTGTCGGTTTGTGATATGTACTACCCAACATGTTCATTTTTGATTTAGAAGGATTTTATGATTCAGCTTCTTTTTTTCCAACTATTGCTTGGTTTAGCTTCATTAAAACTGTTATTCTTGCATTCCCAGACTGTTAATTGAATAATCAAACCACATCACAGGCTTGAGTGTAAGAGTGTACATTTCAGGGTTACACAACATGAGTTATGCTCATTCTGAGGATGCTTCTCCAGTGCATTGTTCACTAGAGCTAATCTGAGAAATTATTCTGGTTTGTTGCTTCTCCAATGTATGATTTTATCAGAAACCTTTAATCACTATGTGTTTTTTTTTTTTTTTTTTTTTTTTGCGACATTTTTATACTGTTTTTAAGTCTCTAATGCTCACCAAAGCTGCATTTGTTTGATCAAAAATACATTAAAACTAATTTTGTGAAATATTATTGTGATTTTAAAATTACAGCTTTTATTTGAATGTATTTTCAAATGTAATTTATATCTATGCTGGCAAAGCTTTAGTCTTTAGTGTCACATGATCCAGAAATCATTCTAATATGCTCTAATTTTGTTCTTAAAAGGGATAGATACCCAAAATAAAAATTACCCCATGATTTTTTCACCCTAAAGGCATCCTACACTGTAAAAAAAAAAAAAAAAAAATCTGTAAAATGTACGGTAAAAAAACGGCAGCTGTGGTTGGCAGACCTTTACCGTAAAAAAATATGGTAGTAGCTTTTAAATATTAACATATGGAAGGTGCACATTCACACTAACACCATCATGGTAACACGCATGAAACTGAAATAATGCAATAAACATTAATTTAACAACATTAGATTTAACATACAACCCTAATTTACAAAACTGATAAGAAAAAAAAAAAGAAAAAAATTGTTATTTCAACAACAAAAAACAAAACATCAAATTAAAAAAAAATGTAACACAGGGAATTCTGGGATTGTCAATTTATATTATTCACTGTAAATTGTGTGTTATTTTCCACTTACGATATACCATTTAACAGGTTTTTACTGTAGCATTTTTACAGTTAAATTTAAAAAGTGTCCTGGCTCTTCCAAGCTTTATAATGGCAGTGAATGGGTGTTGAGATTTGGAAGTCCAATAAAGTGCATCCATCCATCATAAAAAGTACTCAACATGGCTTTAGGGGTTAATTAAGGTATTCTGAAGTTAATCGATGGGTATGTGTAAGAAAAATACCAATATTTAAAACTTAATAAAACTTTATAAACCATAATCTCTAGGTTCGCTAACTGTCGTATGTGCGTACACGAGAGAGTGGTGTTTCAGTGGATAACGTAGGACATAGGCGAACGTGGAAGCACAAAAGACAGAGAAAAACAAAACACCGGTCACAAATTACAAGTACGAAACGAGGATTTGTAAAGAAAAATGCTGATGTAAGCCAGAAGGAGATTGGATTTCTATTGCTGTAAACAAAACCTGGAACACCACTCATGGGTATTTTTCTTAAAAGAACGCATTGATTCACTTCAGAAGGGCTTTATTAACCTCCTGGAGGTTGTGATGGATGGATGCACTTTATTGGACTTCGAAATCTCAAAACCCATTCATTGCCATTATAAAGCTTGGAAGCTTTTTCAAAAAACAGGCCTGGCTCCAAAATTAAATCACTTGGGGGTGCTTCTTAAAATAGTGAGGGTGCTGTAATCTTAATAGGCTGAGAGTTTCCATTGCTATGGCGCAAAGAGTGCTTTATTTATAGGCATGATCACAAAAAAACTGTCACTCATCTTAATTCATTGCGAACTCACAAAGTTACATTATAATCAGAGCTTAATTTGAGTCTGAATCAGATCCAGCACCTTATTTGGCAGATGCCCCTCTTCACGCATTGGTGCCTAGGCTGTTATTTCCCCATTTTTAATTTTAATGTCATTTTCAATTTTGCTATAAAATTCTGTTTCGTTTTAATTAGTTTCATTAATTTTTTCATATAGTTTTTATTTTGTGAACACATTTATATTTAGTTTTTATATATTTTATGTAGTTTAGTGTCCGTTTTAATACAAGTTATTTAAACCTCGACACATAATTAAAGCATGCTGAGATTGATTAGATGATACAATTATGCAAATATGGTTGATAAATTTCCATCTCAACCTCTGATGCATCGATTGTCCCTTATTCCTTTTTCGCAGTGCACTGGGCCGGTTGCGCTAGGAGGACTACAAAAACGATTATTTATTTTTGAAACTGCAGGTATGTTTTCCTAACTGTTGTTAGTTTCGTTTTAGTTTTTTTATTTATTTGGACATTTGATTTTTTTTTTACCTTTCTTTCTTTCTGTTGCATAATTACCTTAATTTTCATTAAATACAATTCTTAATACAACATTTTACATTTTAAACATGTATACAATATGCAAACTCATTTAACAAGAATGCTAAAAATGTTTGGGTTACAATAAAATAACCTTTTTTAATTTTTTTTGGAGTACATGTGCACAAAAAGCAACTGATGCAAGCTGGTAATCACTCAAGTTGGTTTACCAATGTGATTGCACAAATTCTCAGTACACTCTTAAAAATAAAGGTTCCATAGGGGTGTTTTTGCAGTGATGCCATAGAAGAACCATTTTTGGTTCCCCAAATAACCTTTCAGTGAAAGTTCTTAAAAGAACCATTTTGAAGAACATTTTGAAAATCTAAAGCCTTTTGTTGATTATAAAGAACCTTTTTCTGCATTTGAAAGGTTGTTTAAGGTTTTACATGGAACAATCAATGCCAATAAAGAACCTTTATTTTTAAGAGTGTACCTCTCCCTATTCCGATCTTTTGCCAGATCTGTCATCCTGCTTTGTTCCGGAACCTCGCAATTTACAAATTAACCACTGGTTATAATCAATGAAATTCTCTGCACAACAAATGTTTTATTTACATCGTGTCTACACTTTGTTATAATGAGATATTCATGCTGAACACAACACCTGTTTTGCTGTTTCGTTCAAGAAATCCAAAAATATCTGTGATTGGCTACATTGCTCAATGCTGCAAAAACACACTGAAATAGCAAACCATAACACACTGGATAGTTCGCCAAATCTGCAATTAAATGCTATTACAACTGAGGGTGCTATTGATTTTGTGTGCGGGTGCTTGGCACCCTCTAGCATCCCTGTAGAACCTTGCCTGAGAAGAAAATCATATACCTAGGATAGCTGTGGGGATTTTTTTCTTCTATTCCTTGTATATTTCCCTTTAAATGTGGCGTACAATTAGATCGATCAGGCTTGTGAACTTGGGAATGGTTGTTTACCGCTATTTCTGTTTAGAGATGTGACAGACAATCCTTAAGCCGTCCCTTCCAGAATAGAGATATTACCCATATTGAATTTGTGTCAGCCACAAGTGGCTTATTAACTGCGAATATCCATCAGTAAAGTCAATACAGTTGTGAATGTTTAATTACATTTCAGCCAGAGAGAAATGTGATCTATAATTTCACACTAGCACAAATTAAGCCGTTCATCCACGGTCAATGCGCCACGGTATGTTTCGTGTTGGGATTTCCTGCATTGCAAAATCCATTTAACTTTAAAAACCTCGTTTGAGCTACAGCTATGATTATGTTGAATGGTTTCCGCTCCTCCGTCTCTCCCCCAGCCGGTCTCTTCATGGAGTTTAATGTTCATCTCGCGGTTTAGCTTGGTTTGCTTTGAGAGCGATGTCTCTGTTAGCTGTGCGGCTGCATTTGTCGACCTTGGCCTTCGGAGAGAAATTGCAAATGCCAAGGAAATACTTCCTCATTAGTTTTACCCTTAGCCTACAGCCTTCACGGCGGGAGACATGATATAATCAGAGCTTGTGCAAGGCTTGGATGTCTAGCTTTTCTCTATATAGTCAAAGTCCACCATCAAAAGCAATTCCCCTTATTTATGGGGTTTTTGCCAAGTGGTCCGCACAGAATCAAGAGGTAAAATCCCTATAAAATTGGTTGACATGAGGGAATCCAATCTAATTTGAGTACAACACTCTTTATAGCTTTAAAACCACATGTACTGTAAATGCTGTGTGAAGGCCATACAGATTGAATAATGAAATCCAAACAAGCTGCCCATCTCTAACTTATTACACTTATGGCATGACATTTCGACAAAGACTCAATGCCGCGGCTTGCTGTTTGTCCTGCTGGCACAGGCACAATGAGCATCACATCCATTCTGATATCAAATATTGTTGGTAACAAATATTCGCTACTCAGCCACGTGTGATGTGAGCATTTTTCCCATGCATTTTCAATGCAAATGCACATTATGTACTTAACAGCCCCGGCAGACCAGGAAAGCAGCCTGAAAAGAAAAATGCTGCTTGATGCAGTATTGAATTTTAAGGCTTTTCTTTGCGTTCATCTAAACGTTATCCCATGCACTCTCAGCAGAACTCGTTGTTTTCATCTTCCATGTAAAGAATCCATCGATACAATTTTATTTTAAAGTCACAACGCTATGTACAATATGTGTAGCTATTTCCTCTGCTTACACCAAGGACGCTTTCCTGCATTGATTCTGAATGAGAGGGGTAAGAATATCCCCCCCTTTCCTGGCCCATTAAATTCCCTTAATATGTCTGCATGATATTGATTTCATATGAACCCCCACTTTGATGTTCACAATTTCAGAGTCATATTTCAGTCCGGTACACACCGTCCGACCTCTCTTTGTCGATTGGTTTGTCTTGACTGTACTTGAGGATAAGATTCAATAAAAGGCAACCATAAGAACGGCATACAGTTTCAGCATCACATCTTGTTAGATGCATTTTTGTGAAATTTTCAAGTATTTTTATATTCTGTTTATTAAAGCCAAGTCAGTGTAGTGTTTTTAAGCATTTTACATTTGTTCCAAAATAATAACTCAAGTCAGTAACAACTTAAACAATATATTTTATTTGTGAACTTATGGTAAGCTATACTTTTTAGTAGTTAACTTTTAACTATTTTTGAATTTTTCGGATCATCAAAGCTCTGTAAATATTGGTCACAAACACTGAGATTTACTTTAAAGCTGATTACTCACTAAAAAATCATGTTTTCAGGACATTTTAAGTCTTATATTGATGTAACATAGTTGTTGTAACAGAGTTGTTTACTTTTAAATATTAGTCTTCCCATTAATGCCATAATATTGTTTATTCAGACTGATTCGCGAACACGAAACACACACGAACACAAGAGGCAGGCTTTATCGCATGAACCAATCACAGCCAAATATAACCAGTCATATCCAATCATATCGTGATGGAGGCATTGCCTCCTCTCACATGAATTTTCCCCATTCATTCTCAGTTACCCCCCACCAAACTCACTGCATGCTTTAGGAGGTCTGTTAAAACGTAATGGGCTCAGGGGAGGCAAGAGAAACACAGACTGCTGCTGTAACTTTACCTGCTGGTGTCGCTGTTAGACAATGTGATTTATACACTTCTCAATGTTATATTTTGTAATATTGGTGTTGTTTTATTTTTAGGAGACACTGCCTCCCTTGTCTCCTCGGAGGAAATGCCTCTGGTATGTATGTATCCAAAAGTACCATTATGCATGCTTTTTTTCACATTTCCTAGGATGTTGTTTCATGTTGCTTGCACAGCGACGCATATTTAACTATCATAACTTATAATTCAAACTTTTGCATTAGTGTTATGTTCCGCCATAGATCCGTGGGAGGTCTTCGCTGAGAGATATATATTTTCTCAGCTTTCTCAGAAGCCTCATTCCCACAGAGCATAAAGTAAAACTCAGTGACAGGCAGTGCGATTAAAAAAACATCTGCACGCTGTCATTCAGTCCTATATTAAAGTTTTATAGAAAGTAAAACTAAAGTGTCAAAGTAGAGATTCTGAACACTGCCAAAGTTTTTGTATGGAAAAACTCAGAGTGATATAATGAAACCGGAAACTCTGGAGCTGCCATGGGAATTTCATGAGAAGCTGTTCACGTGCAACATGACACACCGTAGAGCTTCCTTGGATTAGATTAAAGGAATATGAGACTGTTACACAATGTTCATGTGGATTTCTGTAGAAGTTTTATGTTTTGTGTCAATGCTTTATTGCACTTTTGTTACATGTTTCAACTTGAGATGAACCTTTTGGTGGCCATAAACATTTTATGTGTATAGATACAAACCTTGTACAATGACCTCGGAAATGTACAATGCTGTTTTATTTTTAGACTGTATGCCTTTAGAATTTTAAATTCTGAATAAAGACAAGGCCCAATGGCTTTTAGAATGGCCTGTCTGTTTGTTTGACCGATGACAGATGGGTAGAGTGTTTAGGTAACTGGTTTTATTGCACAGAAACCTTATAATTTACAAACACAAAATTCAGCTTTGGAAAGTCCAGTGCCTTGTGTGATTATACTTTTTTTTTCTTCACAGATGGGATCGATGGTCTGACAGTATTATTCTGACGAATGGTGTTATCATTGAACCTGCTGTGTCTCAGGTGTGGATGTGTGGCGAATAAGTGCAGGCTAGCTGAACAGTTTTCATGTTTTTAGAGAAGATGGTTACACAGTCTTATAAGGTTTGTAATATCAGTCAGTGGATAGAATTAACACATTAATTAAACTTAAGCAAGATAATATTTATGCAAGTTTAACAACCTGGTCTCATGACGAAAACATACCTCTAGGAACTTTTCGCAAGACGTGAAATACTTACGGCCATGTTCACTCTTAAAAATAAAGGTGCTTCACGATGCCATAGAAGAATCTTTTTTGTCTAAATGGTTCCATAAAGAACCGTTAACATCTAAAGAACCTTTCTGTTTCACAAAAGGTTCTTTGTGGCGAAAGAAGGTTCTTCAGATTATAAAAAGGTAAGAAAGAGATGCTTCTTTAAAGAACCTTTGACTGAATGGTTCTTTGTGGAACCAAAAATGGTTCTTCTATGGCATTGCTGTGAAGATCCTTTTAAAGCACAAAGTTTTTTTAAGAGTGTATGTTTCATGACATATTCGATGTATATGTCCACTTAATGGCGCTTAAAGAGTGTTAGTTTCCCTGGAACAGATGAACGTACATATAGTATTTTTTTTTTTTGTGTCATTGGTTTTGTAGGTGTCACCACAGTTCTGACTTGAAATGTCCATTAAATGGCGTGATGAAGTTTTCCAACTACGTACCACCTAAACTACTTGATAGTATGAACAAAAGTGAATGTGATGTAAAAATGCAATCGCTAACATACCGTTTTAGCTTGTGTTTCGATCTCTCATCTTTCAGCTCTTTCATTTAATTTCTATACCGGCTGAGCTATCGAGCAAACTTGTTACAGCCGAAAAGCAAAACATATGAAGCTGTAATCATAACTGTGTACGAAAACGATTACAAGTGCTTGCTGTTTTACCACCTCTAGTGTTAACTTCTGTTGGAAACTGCGGTGATATGTACTTATTGGTACATATTTTGCATATTGCGAAAAAGTTCCCAGAGGTACGTTTTTGTCATCAGATGAGGTAGAAGTTTAAACCCGGGTGTTTATTGTATTACATTTATACTCCTCACTGTAGAAAATGACATTTCCTTTATTATTTTGGTTCATGCAAAAATTACACTCGGTAGTAGTTTATTACTATTATCTAGAATCATTGGAAAAGCTTCTTAACAGTTAAGAGAAACAAACCTTGTTCCCATTATAAATAATGCATGTTACAAATTTGATCTTTTTGAACACTGAAAGTTTTCTGCATAACAAAGCTCTATTTTTAAATGTCATCATTTGTTGAGTAGTCTGATTCGCTGGTGTACATTTACAGTCTTGCCGTAAGGGAATTATATTTTTGTAGTTATGCAGTATTGTTTCCTGAAACATTCTTAGTCCGTTAAAAGCATGCACAGGAGGAAAAATGCTGTGATGCAAACCTCAAGGTCAGTTATACTGCTTACTGGCCAGATGGGCAGATGACCACTCCAGGCTTTGTGGCGTTTGGAGTTTTTGCCTGAGCTGTCCGACTAGAAGGTGTGACCCCGAGGAAATGAATTTTAAAAGTCATCCATTCACCCAGAGTCATTTGCAGGACTTGCCTGAGGTCTCTGGGGTCACTGAAGAGAATCGTTCTGCCATCTATGAAATTTTCCCTTACCGTTTCGAGGTATTTCTCTGGGAAGCTTAGTTTCGACAGCTGAAAAGGAAGAAATGCACATATTTCAAAATGCACATTTAATTTCTAAAACTGCTAAATAAATATCCAGCATATCTACTGTACTGTGTGTGCTTAGATGTTTGGAGCCGGTAAATTTATTTATAGATGCATTAAAACAGTGACAGTAATGGCATTTATAATGTTACAAAAGATTTCTATTTCAAATAAATTCTGAAAAAAAAAAAAAACATATTTTCTGCTCAAATATTAAGCAGCACAACTGCTTTCAACATTTACCATAATAGAAAAGTTTCTTGAGCACCAAATCAGCACATTTCAATGATTTCTAAAGGACCATGTGACACTGAGACTGCTGAAAATTCAGCTTTGCCATCACAGGAATAAATTACGTTATAAAATAAATTATTAAATGCATCCTTGGTAAATGTAAGAAACTTACCGACCCAAACACACACACATTGCTGTGTATAAATAGTGCTATGTTGAAACTAACTGCAGCTTTTTTCCTTAAAAAAAGAAGACAAACCTCTTGACAAATATCTTCTGTTTTCATGTTCATTACAGTTCGTGATGAGAGGGAGAGGAAAGCATTTCTCCCTGCTTGCTTGAGTCTGCGGCTCCCACGGACCCTGGCCAGCTCGTTCTTGATGGAGTAGTTTAAGTTCACTGTGCAAAGCTTAAACATTTCCAACTCCCCTACAGTAAACTTGAAGTCTTTCCTAAGGAAAACCTCAAATAGCTCAGGGTCCCCATCTCTTTCCAGAAAGTTCTCCACTGCATGTCCAGTGATGCAGAGCTCCAGGCTATTGCAATTGAACACTTCCCATAGTGTCTTGGTATTATCAGCAGCACAGAATGATCCATCTATCTCGTCACTCTGTTGGTCATCTTCAACACACTGAAGAATCCAACTTAATCTGCAAGGCCAGAGGTCTACCAAAACCACCCAGGCTGCAATTTTCTCTGGAGGTGGAGGCTCCAGCTTTCGGGTCTCCATAATCATAATAGTTACTCGAATGGAGTTAATCACTCGTCTCATTGACATGGTGTCTTCAGATATGTAAGTTTGAAGTTTTCTTTTATCTCTTGAGGAGATGCAGGAAAATGCAGACTCGATTAACCTATCCACTTCTTCTAGATTAAGTTCTGCTGCAGCGATGGTTTCAGCATTTTCTTTTTTTGCAATCAAAGGAATGGCTTGTTCTTCAGTCTCACTGTACTTTACAGAGCACTCATCTTCAACAGAGTATGAAGTCACAGGACTTCCTACAGCAGATGCTTTGGTGTCCTCAAGAGGAATGTCTTCGGGGATCTCAGACTGACCACGGACAATGTTTCCAAAGATGATAGACTTTGAAGCATCTGATAGTGGAGGTACAGTGAAGGGCAGTGTGATTATACGATCTAGAAAGTCATATGCAGAGTCTCTTTTGCTTTGACAGTCTTCTGCCTGTTGGACCTGTCCTATAAGGACTTCCGGATCTACAGCAAGTACAGAAATTAATGGACTCTCATCATCAGATAGGAGGATGTTGATGGCATCCAAAACACCTACGATTTTCTTCGGTGTGCAATGGTCCAAGTTTGTGATCTCCAACACCACCCTGATCCTCCTCCTTTCGAAGATCTCCATGAAGTAGATGAAGCAGCACAGCAGTCTCATCTCCTTCCGAACTTCATGCATTAGTCCCAGCTGCTGACTTACCTTTTGGTTGTCTAGACCTTGTCTAATTTTGAGGTCCTGGTTGAAGATAAGGTTCTTCAACAACAATAATACAAATCGCAGAGCTCCGACTGCAGGAACACCAAGTACAGCGATGGCGATACCTTCCAGTGCGCCGTAACCACTTGGCTCCTCAACCTTTTCTCCTTGGTGTTCTTTCAAATCAGGAAATCCAAATATGATGAGAGGAACCAGAATAAGGAGAGAACCAATGAATCCTATAAGTATTAGTGCCCAAATAGGAATGCAACCCAACTTTTTGGATCTCCAGTTCTTTGAAATATCCTCAATCTTTTTCTTCCCTGCGTCTTTCTCTTCATCATGTTGGGCAATTCGAAAGAGGCCCAGCTGAAGTTTACCAAAGTTATTCTGAATGGCCTTGGTCAACTGCATTACCAGTCCTGCCCAGAGAAGGTCGCTGCCTGCAAAATGCCATGCGCTGAACCTCACAAACACATAACGAATGTTCTTCATGTTCTGGTTCTGCTCCGTCCACACAGGCCGATAGAAGAGGAGCCGTAAGATTAAAGAGAGCACGTCAGAAATAGATGGTGTAATTGAGCGAGGCTTTGGTCCCTTAGTGTACTTCTCTTCTCTTCTTTTGGCCTCTTGATTCATGTGAACTGAAAAATATGAGATGAAGTTGGAGAAATGTCAACATCTCCAGCAATTTTGGAGGACATCTGGGAGGGTCAAATAATTAAAAAAAAGTGATGCACACTCACCCTCAATATTCTTGAGGACCATGTTGATTCTGTTTTGACATTCTGAATACAATCCCACCGTCACAGGAGAAGAGACCTTGGTGAGGGTTTTTGATAATGCATAAGCATACACATTATCCGAAGGGATATCTGTCACTGGAAAGACAGTTACAAGCTGTCACATTTTCTGTTGCAGAACTCTAAATTTGAGGTTTTATAACACATATTCATTGAGTTATGCCTTTACTTGCACAATTTATGCCTAACCAATTTTTTGGCCAGTATTTGTTTTCAGGGTGAAGTCTACCTACAGTATTCATCAATTTGTTTTCAATCATGAGTAACACAATGATGTTGACACATGGGTGAAACAGGTTGCATAAATGCAGATAAGACCAACGACTAAATACAGTGCAATAAATGTGCAGAAGACAATTTTTCATGGGCTTATCTGGGAGGGCAAAGTCCCTGTTTCGTTCAAATAAAGAACGAATAATGCATTAAACGTTAATAATAGGTGGAGGACTCTCAGGTGGTGCTGTAAAAGTTGAATGTGAAGCATTTAGTCATTATTTTATGACACTAGCATATGCTGTAAGTATTTTTCTGTGTTTCTCATGTTTTCCCTTTTTCAATGGCCTTTTTTGTTTATGAACTTCTTGAACTCAAGAATTCTCAAGTATACTTGAGATTTGAGATTGCAGTTCCTTTTGTATAGTGTGTACCATACCCTTTTCGATTGCCATCGGTCCTGTATTTACAAAACAAAATTGTTTCGTTCAGCAGTTTTCCTGAAAATGAAACCAAAATATGAGCAATTACATTGCAAAAGTGTTTTCTAATACATACACGTTGATGTTAAGTTAAATTTATGAAACAAACACTGTAAAGCAATGCATTTCCTTATCTTATTCGATATCAATTCAGTGTGTGATTACCAAAAATGAAAAGTATACCAAAGAATATGGCAAATGCATACCAATGTACATGCTGACAGCAACTTATAAAATTGGAATGTACATAACATATATCTCTTTAACAGTATCTATTGCACTTTTGAAATGAAGCCACCATGCAAAGCTCTAT